>NC_137332.1:84959240-85541801 GCF_965287045.1 Carcharhinus amblyrhynchos | reverse complement strand
TATTTTGGAAAATGCACGTGGTGGGAACAATTGTGCAATCAGCTTTGTGTTAGTAAACATTGAACTATAATCTGCTCAGTAAGTGACTGCTAGAAATTTTTCCCAGACTAATTTGTTAACCTTTTCTGCTTTGTGACACTTGGAATGGTTAGTGCATTGATTTGTGCATTTGTAAACACTGCAAAGTTAGTTACCACTGGATTAAGATTTTCCCAGATTTGATAGGTTTAATTGTTGCTGATTCTTGAGAAAACCAGTATACTGAGAGAAATTAGCAAGAATGTTGTACATAAGTCTGTCTGCCCAATTTATATTATTTCTATCATTGAAATATTTCTAACTTTGCTTTAAAAACTATAATTGTATGTTCATCTTAGAGGTGTTAACCCTTGATGCAAACACTTGGCAGTTTTTATGGGTTCAGCATTTATCTGTTACCCTTATCTCCGCATTCATTCACTTGACGGTGTGCCGCTCTTCACTGGAGCCATCCAAAACTAATCAAATGGCTCATTTAATTCTGTGCTTCAATTACTTGTCCAATTAGCCTTTAAAGGATGCAGTTGATTTTGGCTCATCTAATCCAACATTGACTTGCTCTTTTTGTTTAAGTATGGAATAGACCTTTCTAGCTGGCCATTTTTTATGAATCTGGAAAGTTTACTTTGGTGTTGCAACATATTGCAAGGCCCAAGTTATAAGAGCAATGGAATGTGGCAAAGCATAAAACCAATACAAGCAAATTTGACAATAGCCTCACTGCCCCTTCTCTTGTTGAATAACTGGGTGAAGATGCATGGTCAGTAAATTAAATTGAAACTACATTTGAAGGAGGAACAAATATAAAAAAAATATAGTAATTGCAGAAGTTTCCAGATTCTTAAGTCATACAGACTGGAGGTGCAAATTTTCAAGAGTCCACTGTAACAGGTTCGATGTAACAAAGACAAGAAGCAAAATTATATTGCATGTGATAACATTTTTTGCTTCAATTTGGCTTTGAGGTAACTTCCAATCAGCCAACATAAATGTTTGTTGATGTTAGCTCCAAGTACAGGCTGGTTCACACTACATCAGAAAGATAAATGATGAAAGAATAACAGGATTGAATATTTGATAGGGGTGTTACTTTATCACTTTTAAAAGATTAACTCATCTTATTTCTCATTTTTTTCCCCTCTCTTGGGAAATCACATGGCTATGGAGAAGCAGGGGAGAGGGAAGAGAAAGTGTCCGTATTAATGAGGCCACATGATTGTGGAGCACGTTTTTTGGTCTTGTCCTGTCAATTTTTTATGTTTGTAACTCTTTTGATAATGTGACTAATACAGCAAATTTTAAACTCCTTAATTGCCCATAGAATCATACAGTGCTGAAGAGGCCCTTCAGCCCATTGAGTCTGCACCGACATGCAAGAACTGCCACCTAATCCCATCTCCCAATATTAGTTCATAGCCTTGAATGTTAAGGCGTGCCAAGTGCCCATCCAGGTGCTTTTTAAATGGTGTGAGAAAATGCTCCTCTTCCACCCTCTCAGGCAGCGCATTGCAGACCGTCACCATCCTCAGGGTAAAAGGGCTTTTGCCGCTGAAGCTCCTGCCCCTCACCTTGAACCCTTTGTGACTGACCTATCGACTAAGGGGAACTGCGGTTCATTATCCACTCTGACCATGTATCTCAGAATCTTGTATACCTTGATGAAGTTGCCCCTCATCTTCTCTGCTCCAACAAAAACAACCCAAGCCTACCCAACCTCTCCTCATAACTTAAATGTTCCATCCTAGGCAATCTCCTCTGCATCCTTCCAGTGCAATCACATCCTTCCTATACTGTGATGAGCAGAACTGCACACAGTGCTCTAGCTGTGGCCTCACCAAAGCTTTATACAACTCCAACATTATCTTCCTGCTTTTGTAATCTATGCTTCGATTAATAAAGGTAAATGTCCCATTTGCCCTATTCACCACCCTACTAACGTGCTCTTACACATTCAGAGATCTGTGGACAAACATACCAATGTCCACAGAACTTCCTAGTGTCATGCATTCATTGAGTATTTCCTTGTCAAATTACTCCTTCCAAAGTGTAGCTCACTTTTCAGGGTTAAATTCCATCTGCCATTTATATGCCCAACTGATCATCCCATCTCTATCTTCTTGTAGCCTAAGACACACAACCTCACTCTTAACCACTCGACCAGTCTTTGTGTCATCCGCAAACTTGCTAATCTCACCCCCCCACGTAGTCATCCACGTTGTTTATATAAATGACGAATAATAGGGACCCAACACAGATCCCTGTGGTACGCCACTGGACAATGGCTTCCAGGCACTAAAGCAGCCTTCTGTCATCACCCTCTGTCTCCTACAACTGAGCCAGTTTTGAATTCACTTGATCAAATCACCCTATATTTCATGTACGTTTACCTTCATTACAAATCTCCCATGTGGGACGTTGGTCAAAGGCTTTGCTGAAATCCATAGAAACTATATCAACTGCACCACCCTCATTGACACATGTTTGAGTTCCTTTGCTGGTAATGTTTGATATCTATTTGGAAAATTAATGGACCATGATCTGCGATAACATTTGAGAAATCCTTAGGTTCTTAAGTCTGAGAAACCTGGTGATTCATTGGTTTAATACATTGATTTAGTCCACTGTCCTTTCCTCCTAGAGCTAGTCTTTGAATTCAGCACTAGTGTGACTCAACTAAAAAGCTTTCTCTATTTGTTGATTGCCACTGTATATTTCAAAGTAAGTTTGAATAGTCTCATTACATTACCAGTTCTTAATGCCTACAGCATGAAGCTGACTGTAATTTAGCAAGAAATATTTACTGTGAGCTGTAAAAAAAATTGCATTGGTGCATCGAGGGTTTCTGAAATCTATCTCAAACTCAGATTTCCACTTCATTCTGCAGATAACTTGGAATATCCACTCAAATCTTCTGGTCCCCAGATCATTGGAGGTGGGATATATGTTGGGAGATGAGTCTTTGGACAGTATCCTGTGATAGTCCTGACATACATACGTAGGTGGGGAATTGCCCAGGAAGTTTAAACTTCTGTGGGCTGATTCCCTTCTGCCCAGGTGCCTCCTTGAAATTCTCCAACCTTGAGCTCAGGGTGGAGACTTGGCCAGAAATATGGGACTTAACTGCACACTTAGCGAGGATATGTTAAGTTTCAATATTAACAACTCTGTGACTGTGCACCACAGCCAACTCCTGATGACTTCCCCTGGCCTGGCCAGACCAGACCCAATTATCACCCTGTCTACGATCCCTGTCCCGAATTGATTATTCCTCCAAGCAGGCCTGACTACCTGACCTAACTACCCAAGATAGTCACCCATTCACTAACCCATACTTTATTAAAAGTTTTGAACTTAGTAAAACCTATCTGAAAATGGCACTACTGTTGTAAAGAAGAGACGTATCCTCTATTCTCCCCACTATCCTCAGCTTGCTTACCTTGGAGCGTTTGCTCTGCCCATCTCTCCTTCAGCCAGAATTGGAAGATAAGGCTGCAAATGGGGAGTATTGTCGGGTCAGAAAAAAATTTCAAGCATTGATATTGATTGGCAGATCTAGGGTTTCACTTGTAAGTAGAACTTCCAAACACTGTTGGTTTATACTGATTAATAAATTATAGTGATTAATAATTAGCAGAAAGAGTTGATGTTACTTAACATGGTTGGACTGAATTCTTGTTTAATTTTGATAATTTAATTGTTCATTAGAATTTTTGTTTTAAACCAGATCTCAAGATAACTGTTTATAGTTAATGCATTATCATTTTATTTTGTTTGTTTTTATTCAGTTAACAATTCACGGTGAACTTTAATATAAAACGCACAAAAACTTACATTATGATTGTATACTTGATCCACTGTACAACTGTTTGGTTCAGGTGAATCACTGTTGGCTCGTTAAATGTTAATGATGTTAGTTCTCTTACCTGACATTGCTACTTTTCTGCCAACATTCAAATGTCTGTGTAAATGTATTAAGGTCCTGCTTTGTTGTATTTATTCCTTAGTTAATACAATTTTAATTAGTTCATATATAATACATGTTAAGTTTGAACATCTGTTTTCTGACTGACAATTCTTTGTTGAATGCTTGCTGAGCATGAGGGTTGCAAATGGATGTACTAGGTCAGACCCTGAATTTACCAAGTTATCAAACATTCTTGAACCAAAGAATAGTCTACCATATTTATGATCATAAAATCCTATTTACAATGCAACTTGTCAATGGTTTAATTTTGCTGGTCACCAATTAAACCTCCAATGTCAAACTGTCCTGTTACAAAAATAAACTGTTGATTTTTGTTCGGTATGTTTCCACATTAATGGAGTTTAATCATAAACTTGTATCCTCTCAATGTATCTTTTAAACCTGATCTGCAAGTGTGAAATGCTTAGTTTACATAAGAACATAAGAACATAAGAAATAGGAGCAGGAGTAGGCCGTCTAGCCCTTCGAGCCTGCCCCGCCATTCAATAAGATCATGGCTGATCTGTCGTGGCTCAGTTCCACTTTCCCGCTTTCTCCCCATAACCCTTAATCCCCTCTCTTATCAAAAACCCATCAACCTGCGCCTTAAAAATATTTAGCGAGGCAGCCTCCACCACTTCAACGGGCAGAGAATTCCAGAGATTCACCACCCTTTGAGTGAAGAAGTTCCTCCTCAACTCCGTTCTAAACCGCCCCCCCTTTATCTTGAGGCTGTGCCCCCGAGTCCTACTGTCTTTTTTGAGCGGGAAGAGTCTCTCCACCTCTATCCTATCCATCCCATTCATCATCTTATACGTCTCAATGAGATCTCCCCTCATTCTTCTAAACTCTAACAAGTACAAGCCCAGTTTATTCAGCCTCTCCTCATAGCACAACCCCCTCAACTCCGGTATCAGCCTTAGTTTGCCCATGGTTTTGAAATAACACGGGTCAGCACCATGGCATACAGTGCCAGGGACTCCGGTTCAATTCTGGCCTTGGGTGACTGTGTGGAGTTTGTACATTTTCCCTGTGTCTGCATGAGTTTCCTCTGGGTGCTCCAGTTTCTTTGCATAGTTCAAAGATGTGCAGGTTAGGTGGATTGGCCACGCTAAATTGCCCCTTAGTGCCCTAAACTGTGTAGATTAAATGGATTTGCCATGGGAAATGGGGTTGCGGGGATAGGACAGGAGAAAAGGCCGGGGTAATTTTGATTTGATTTATTATTGTCACATGTACAGTGAAAAGTATTGTTTCTTGCACACGAAACAGACAAAACATACCATTCATAAAGAAGGAAAGGGAAGGGTGCAGAATGTAGTTTACAGTCATAGCTAGGGTGTAGGGAAAGATCAAGTTAATGTGAGGTAGGTCCGTTCAAAAGTCTGATGGCAGCAGGGAAGAAGCTGTTCTTGAGCTGGTTGGTATGTGCCCCTCAGACTTTTGTATCTTTTGCCCGACGGAATGGGGTAGAAGAGAGTTTGTCCGAAGTGTGTGGGGTCCTTAATTATGCTGGTTGCTTTTCTGAGGCAGCGGGAAGTGTTGACAGTCAGTGGGTGGGAGGCTGGTTTGAGTGATGGACTGGGCTTCATTCACAATCCTTTTGTAGTTTCTTGTGATCTTAGGTAGAGCAGGAGCCATGCCAAGCTGTGATACAACCGGAAAGAATGCTTTCTATGGTGCATCTGTAAACATTGGTTAAAGTCGTAGTGTACATACCAAATTTTCTTAGTCTTCTGAGAAAGTAGAGGTGTTTAGCGGGCTTTATTAATTATAGCGTCAGCAGTGGGAGAACCAGGACAGGTTGTTGGTGATTGTGACGCCTAAAAACTTCTAACTCTTGTCCCCATTGTTGTAAACAGGGGCATGTCCTCCAGTGCCCATCCTGAAGTTGATGACCATCTCCATTGTTTTGTTGGCACTGAGGTAGAGATTATTGTTCACCAGATTCTCTGGGGCGATTTTCCCATTTGACCCGCTAATTTTTTGGCGGGTTCGCCCTGGACATACTTGCGTGTACCGATTCCTGGAAATCAGGCATGGTCAGGACCACACAGGAGTCTGGCGGGAAGATCAGGTAAGTACTCAAGCTATTCTTTGTGTTACTTGCATGTGATTATTGGGCCCGGGACTAAATTCTCTGGGCCCGATAGCACCTCCCACCTTGCCAGTACAATTTCATTCCGGTGTGGTTTAAGAGTAGCTCCCCACTTTTGGGGAACTAGCAGGATGATCCCACTGTAGTGAAGGTGGGGGCATTTGGGGGTGGTGCCCCTGGACGTGGGCACCCTGGCAGGGCCAGCCTGTGTCTCCTGGCACCATCAATAGAGCAAAGTGTCCATCCCGGAGACACCTTGACACTCCCCACGGTGCATCGATGCAAAGGGGGTGGGGCATATTGGGCTGGATCTAATGGCAATAGGTGGGGCTGGGTGGGTCCCACTGCCACTCTGCCATTTGTATCTGGTTGGGAGTGGAGGGAGGCCAACAGAGTGTAGGGTGTGACGGGAGGATCGTCACTGCTGGGGGTGGGGGGTGGGGGGGGGAGCGGGGCATTGTCACTGCTGGGGTGGGTTGGGGGGGGTGGCATGGTTCCTAGAGATTGGGGTGCTCATGGATGGTGTGGAAGGAGGTCAGCGCTGGCCTGGGAATGATTGTGTGGACCGCGATTGGGCCACGGGGATTTAGGAGAGCAGCACTGCCGGGCCAGCAAATGAAAGGCTGACAGTTCGGCCACTGTGCATGTGCAGAGGGCCCGAACTGTCAGGCTGTTGCATGAATAGGCCCCGCAATCGAGTTTTTAATGATAATCATGATTGTGACCTCTGCAGTGCACAAAGTGTGGGAGATTTGAGTATGAAGTTGCACTGAGAAAACAATCATGATTTAACCATTTTTCCTGCAAATTCAGCACAGAATTTTTTTGGGAAAATCACCCGCTCTATCTTTCCTGTGCTCCATCTCATCAGGAAATTGGTGCAGACTTGATGGGCTGAATGTCCTCTTTTGCACTGAAGGGATTCTATGATTAAATGATATACTAAAATGAATGGGCTTAAAATCTAAAATGAGATTAACAATCACCTTTGACATTGGAAAAAAGTCGCATTGCATTTCACGGGAACACAATCAGACAGCGTTTAACATTGAGCCATATGAGATATTTTGAAAGGTGACTAATATCTTGGTCAGAGGTAGATTTTAAGATGCGTCTTAAAGAAAATAGAGAAACAAGTGGTTTAGGGAAGAAATTCTAGCAGTTAGGACCTTAATGATTGAAGGCGCTGCTGCCCATGTTGATATGAAGGAAATTGGGAGAGAAAAAGTGGGCAACAGTAGGCCGAATAGCCTAACAGCTATTGTCGGAAAAATGTTCGAATCAATTATTAAGGAAGTACTAGCAGCACATTTGGAAAATCATAATCTAATCTAGCAGAGTCAACAAGGCTCATGAAAGGGAAATTATGTCTGCCTAATTTATTAGAGTTTTTTGAGGAAGTCTCAACCAGAGTGGATAGAGGGGTACCAATAGATCTCCTATATTTGGACTTCCAAGGTACCCAACAAAAGTTATTATATCAGAGTCCATAGCTGGAGGTAATATACTGGCATGGATTGAGAATCGTGGGCAGGAAACGGTGACTGAGGATAAGGGGTTCTTTTTCAAGTTGGCGACCTGTAACCTGTGGGTTACAGACCGCGACTATTTACAGTATATATGAATGACTTAGAGGAAGGAAGCGAATGTACTGTAGCCAAGTTTGTAGATGACACAAAATAGGTGGAAAGGCAAGTTTCGAGAGGAATGCAAATAGTTTACAAAGTGATACTGATATGTTAAGTAAGTGAGGAAAAAGCTGTCAAAATGATTATAATGTCGGAAAATACGAACTTATCATCTTGAAAGAGAGAATGAAAGAACAGAACTATTATTAGAATGGAGAAAAACTGCAGAAAACTGCAACACAAATTAACTTGGAGGTACGTGTGCACAAAGCACAGCTAGCGCACAGGTGCAGCAGGTAATCTGGAAGATTCATGGAACATTGGCCCTTACTTCAAATGGGTTGGAATATAAGACTGGAGAAATCTTGTTGCAACTGTACATCTTGGATGGGATTTTATATCCTCAATCATCCCAAAACCATAAAATTCTGCCTGAGGTCAACGGACATTTCCATTGTCCACCGTTTGCCTGTTCTGATTCCATAGTGGGTGGGGTGGTAAAGTTCCAGCCCTAGAGTACTGTAAGCAGTTCTTTTGGTTCCTTTATGTAAGGGAAGATATTTTTCATTGGAAGCAGGTGAGAGAAGATTCACTAGGATGATCCCCAGTGTGGAGGGATTGTCTGATGAGGAAAAGTTAAACTTGTTGGGACTCTACTCATTGGAATTTAGAAAAATGAGACAAGATCTCGTGAAACAGATAGAGAGTAACATTACCAAAAACCAATCTAAGTCCAGGGTGGCCAGAAAAACGGGAAAGTTTCTTGCCCTTTTTTTGGGTGAGTTCAAATCCAGAATCTTAAGTACTTAGTGAAAAAATAGGCTAAACCATTCCTCGTTGTGGTAGGCGGCGGGGCTTAAATTGTCAGCAAACCTGCTGTTGCGGCAGAGGGTGCCATTGCGCATGTGCAGTGGCAACCAGCAAAGGTCTGACATGTCTGAGAGAGAGAGAGACCTGACAGGCCTCTGCTGCTGCAGCTAGCCTTGACTCAGTGTCCTCCCCACTCGCCCCAAGCTATCACGTGGGCTCGCGGTTGATTATGAGCCCCACATCACCTGGAAATATCACCCCTGGTCCCCCACAATGTCCAGATGGATCGCCTACAGAGTGGCAGCAGGCCCACTGTCTATTCTCCATTAATTATAACTGTAGAGTGCGCAGTGGGCACTGCCCACAGTGGACAATGCCAAGGTGTTCCTTGGGCTGTGCCAAGGTGTCAGGCTGGCACTGCCCTAGGCACCTCCCACCTTTCCCCAGCCTCCCTTGGGGCCTCATTGGCCTCCAGGTCTAGTGCTGAGGCCATCACCATAGGGACCAGCTGTTTTCTTCACCGGACAGAACCTCTCGTTGGGGAAAACAGAGGCAACTGAGCCTGGACGTTTGAGTCCTGGGCTCACTAATTTCACTTAAATTATATTGATATATGATTTAAATAATTTATTCAGCCTCACACTGGATTTGGGCATGAGGCTGACTTCACTGGATTTTCGGTAAGATCATGAGAGGCGAGGAATCGGGCACGAACCTGATTTCTTGGTTCTCACTTGATCTTATCATCTTGCCTTGCCCATCGGCCGGCAGGGTGTGATGGTAAGATCGCTCCCCGTAGGATTCTTACGAGGCTTGACGGTAAATGTTGAGAAGATGTGTCCTTTTATGAGAGAGGGTGTAGTTTCAAAATAAAGGGAATTAAGACAGAGATGAGGAGGAAGTTCTTCTCTCAGAGGGGTTGAGAGTCTTTGGAACCCTTTGCCAGAGAGCTGTGGAAGCAGAATTCTTTTGTATATTTAAGGCTGAGATAGATTAGTAAGGGAATCAAGCATTATGGGGAAAGAGCAGGAAAGTAGACATGAGGAATGTTGGATCAGTCATTATCCTATTGAATGGTGGGACGAGCCCAAGGGGCTAAATGGCTTTCTCCTGTTCCTATTTCTTATGTTGTTAGGGTGGATGTTGGGAGGATATTTCAACTAATGGGAGACAATAGAACCAGCGAACACATTTTTAAGAATAAAAGGTCTACTATTTAAAATACAGATGAGATGGCAACTTGTACTCTCAGAAGGCCGCTAGTACTTGGATTTCTGTTCTCCGAAAAGCAAAGGCATAACATTGTAATTCACTGGCACCACCCCTGAATCTAAGGAAGTCAGAAAAATGATGGCCAGTGTCTCCACAATTTCCACTATTATTTCCCTCCATATGCATGGATATATCTCACCCGGTCCTTGTACCTGATCAACATTAAGTGCATACAGCCTATCCGTTATCATGTCCTTATCAATTTTAAATGCTTCCAAGTGTCTGAACTACCTCCTCTCTCACCATGACCTGCACATCATCTTCCTTGGTAAATGACAGATGCAAAATATTCATTTAATATCTCTGTTTTATGCCCTCCCCTCATGCATATCCCCTTTTTGACCCTAATTGTCTCTACTCCTTTTATAACCCATTTTCTATTTATATACTTCTGGGAGACTTCTAGATTCACTTTTATGTTACTTTCCAGTCTCTTCTCATACTCTCTATGCTTTTCTTAATTGCTTTTTCGTTTCCCCTCTAAGCCTTCTTTATTCAGCCTGGTTTTCCATTGCACCTGAGATCTGTCATAAGCGCACTTTTTCGTCTTTATCTTAATCTCTATCTCTTCCATCATTCAGGGAGCTGTGGATTTGTTTGTCCTACTTTTCTCCTTTGTGGAAATATACCATGACAGTGCCCAAACTATGTCTTGAGTTACTGTTTTGCCTGCCAAACTTTAATTCCAATATATCTGGCCCAAATCAATTCTTACCCACCTAAAATATGACTTTAAGAAAAGACAACTTCTTTGCAAGCTTTAAAGACCAATATTTTCCACTGACCTGCCATAACTCATCTTTGAGGGCAGGGATATACTCTCTGCCTTTGCTTTGCATCATGTCCAATGCTTGGAGATCTCCATTACATGGCCATTTATTTACCTCCAGTAGCTGGTCTGTTCCAGCCCTGCACTAACTGTCTTTTGCCTTTGTTGGTTATGGCTCTATTGGTTGTACATGGGGAGTACTTTGGAATTGAGAATGGTTTTGTAACACATGTCTTGTGGGAAGTCTAGTTATCAGTGGGTTCAGCACCAAAACTGGGAAGATTGGCTTTGCCACTTTGTAGACCAGATTTACCTTTCTTGTTTTTAAAGTATCAAAGATAGAATATGATAGGGTGAATCATTTTTTCAGGTGCCCAGATACTGTAAACTTACCCAGGTACGTGAAAAATTGACTTAGTGCTGTCGTCAGTTAGTTACACATTAAAGCTCTTTTTTCCCCTATTGGCAATGTTTGCTTCCATTTCCTATATTGGAAATCTGTTCATGTATTGTAGCATTTTGCTGCAAGTTCTCAAACTTATAATTCAAACAGCTGTATCTGGCATGCAAACTGCTGCTTTTTTGTCCTCGATTCCTACTTTAAATAGTTAGTAAATCTCCATGGTCCTTATAACTGTTTTCTTGAAATGAATAAACCTCAGCAATATTTGTGTCATCTGGGATACATGAACTATGTCTTGGCTAAATGGAAATCAGTCTTGTACCTTATTGTGGATTGAAGTGAAATAGCAATTCTGGGCAGTATTTGCATAATTGTCCGTGTAAATACTTGCAATTTTACTGGCTGCAGTTCTAAAACACTTAGTGTTCTGTCTGGATATTGGGCACGATTTTCCCAGCCCGTTGTACTGCTGCGGGGCCAGATTTTTGTTTGGGGGGGGGGGCGCGGGGGGGTGGTTCGCTGGTGGGAGAACCAGAGTAAATCCCCTGGTGTACTCTGTATTGCACAGAGTGCCGTAAATTCATTCCACTAAATTTGCCCAAAAAAAGGGTGGGAAAATGTCCTGTGTTCCCGGACACTTGGCATTTCTTTTTCAGAAAATTGCCGCCACTGGGAATTGTTTTCCTCTGGAGTGCTAACTAGAGCTTTGGCATTCAGCTCTGATTCCATGTCTGGATCAAGGCTGTGATAAGTCTCATCTCTGTTCTTATACAATAAAAAATAATCAAATATTCATTCACTTTATTTTTAAAAGCTATTATGGGTGCTTCTTCACACATATTTTCTATTTTCAAGGTAAGAGTAAGTTTATATTTTGGGTATATACTGTTTGTCAGACCCTCTGTATTTTCACATTTTCTCTTGTATTTGTAATTGTTCTTATTGTTTGATCTTGTGGTAGTCCAGCTGTAAAACTTCTCCAGTTCATCAGCTCCTTTCTTTTAAGCATGTGAAGTTTTGTTCTTGATAAGTTACCTGAAATCAGTTGTGACTTGTTTGGCAGAGTTGTAAGGGAAAATTTATCAAGCTGGCATGTAATTTTGAGAACAAGCAAGCTCTAGGGGATCCTTCTAGAGCAGAGAAGCCCTAATGTACCAAATTCAAGAATGGTTTACTGGTGTTAACAAGGAATATACAATCAATTCAGGTTGACTGGTAAAAGAGTTGAAAAATTTGCACTGCTTGATTATGCTTCAGTGGACTGCGTTGATATTTTTTACGTGTTATCTTCACACTTATTCCCTTTTAGGAAAAGTAGGTTAGTTGCTGGATTCCTGGGCTGATTATTAGTTATGCACGCTGAACAAGTGTGCATATCATTGAAGGACAGTATGCTGATGAGAAGAGCCTCCTCCTGCTGTGCAAAGTTTGTATAAGCTACCCAAAGCGTTCAAACCATCACAATAAGAGGAGACCCTTTTCACCTATCTAAATCGTCAAGCCATAGCAACAAATTTATCCCACAAAAAATGGAAATTGTAGACATTCAACATTTAATGGTGATTTACAATATGTTTTACCAGCACTGCAGTAAATGAGTTTTTATCAATTTTCTAATCTGTACCTGCAGAATAACATTATTGTTAATTTATGCAGTAAGATGCTGTTGATATGTTTGAAACAAACATGAAAAGCAAGAGTGCAAGTACTTTTCATCTTGAATATAAGACAATTATTGATAGTGCTGATAGCACTTCATCTGAAGTTAACTCTTTTAATAGCAAACACAGCAAGTATTAAAATTGTTTTTTTCCATGCCAATTATAACATATTGAAGAAGAAAAGTTTTGTAAAAGAGGGACATGGAGTTGGGGGTAGGGTGTTAGCGTGGATAGAGGATTGGTTGTCAAATAGGAGGCAGAGAGTGGGGGTCAACGGGTGCTATTTGGATTGGCGGATGGTGACTAGTGGAGTGCCCCAGGGGTCGGTGCTGGGGCCTCAGCTTTTTACCATTTATATAGATGATCTGGAGGAGGGAACCGAGTGTAGAGTGTCGAAATTTGCTGATGACACCAAGATTGGGGGAACGGCAAATTGTGCGGAGGGTGTGGAGAGTCTGCAGAAGGATCTAGATAGGCTGGGCGAATGGGCCAGGAAATGGCAAATGGAATTTAATGTTGGCAAGTGTGAGGTGGTCCACTTTGGTAGGAAGAATGGTAGGAAGGACTATTACTTACGGGGCAAAAAACTGCAGCAGGCGACAGTGCAGAGGGACCTCGGGGTCCTTGTGCATGAGTCGCAAAAACCCAGCTTGCAGGTACAGCAGGTGGTCAGGAAGGCGAATGGGATGCTGGCCTTCATAGCGAGGGGGATTGAATATAAAAGTAGGGAGGTCTTGCTGCAGCTGTATAGGGCAATGGTGAGGCCGCAGCTGGAGTACTGTGTGCAGTTTTGGGCGCCGCACCTGCGCAAAGATATTTTGGCCTTGGAGGGAGTGCAGAGGAGGTTTACTAGGCTGATACCAGAATTGAGGGGGTTGAGCTATGAGAAGAGGCTGAATAAACTGGGCTTGTACTCGTTAGAGTTTAGAAGAATGAGGGGAGATCTCATTGAGATGTATAAGATGATGAATGGGATGGATAGGATAGAGGTGGAGAGACTCTTCCCGCTCAAAAAAGACAGTAGGACTAGGGGGCACAGCCTCAAGATAAAAGGGGGGCGGTTTAGAACGGAGTTGAGGAGGAACTTCTTCACTCAAAGGGTGGTGAATCTCTGAAATTCTCTGCCCGTTGAAGTGGTGGAGGCTGCCTCGCTAAATATTTTTAAGACGCGGGTTGATGGGTTTTTGATAGGAGAGGGGATTAAGGGTTATGGGGAGAGGGCGGGAAAGTGGAACTGAGCAGCGACAGATCAGCCATGATCTTATTGAATGGCGGGGCAGGCTCGAAGGGCTGGATGGCCTACTCCTGCTCCTATTTCTTATGTTCTTATGTTCTTATGTAAATTCGGTTTTATGCCTTTAAAGGAAGCACTGTTTGTCAGTAGTTAAATCAAGTGCTTCTCCACAAGAACATTTTTTGTGTTCTGATTTGTCAAAATTTTCCAGTGATAAGTTTTAAACCTTAATTAAGTTATTAAGCAGATTGCTGAACATTGAGGGAACATCTTGGCAAGGGTATGCTTGTATGTATGCAGTCAGTGTTACTTTGCAGGAATGTCACATTGATTAAACTTACTGTAGTTCTCATGTTTATAGAGTTGAGGACCTGTGTACATTATTACAATTGCAATCTGAATGATATACTGAGTTGTGACTGGATTTCTTTTTTTCAATATTCTTTCATAGGACATGGGAGTTGCTGGCAAGGCCAGCATTTATATTGACCATCCCTAGTTGCCCTTAAGAACGTGGTAGCGAGCCAACTTCTTGAACCACCACAGTTCATATGGTGTGGATATATCCAGAGTGCTGTTTGAGTAGGAATTCCAGGATTTTGACCCAGCAAAGTGAAGGATCATTCATTCACTAAAGGAAGTTCCAAATCAGGGTGACGTGTGACATGAAGGGGAACTTGCAGGAGGAGGTGTTCCCATGCACCACCTCCTGCAAGTTCCTTTCCATGTCATGTATTATTAATCTAGGAAGTAGAGGATACAAGTTTGGAAGGTGCTGTCGAAGGAGCATTGATGAGTTTCCCCCTGTAGTGCATCTTGTAGGTGGTACGTGCTGCCTCCATTGTGGGTAGAGGGAGTGGATGTTAAAAAGTTTTGGATGGTGTGCCAATCAATCAGGCTACTTTGTCTTGAATTGTGTTGAGCTTCTTGAGTGCTGCTGGAACTGCACTCATCTAGGCAAGTGGAGAGTATCCTATTACACTCCTGGCTCATACCTTGTAGTTTTGGGGAGTGGGAAAGTGAGTTATTTACTTTGAGTTCCCAGCCTCTGACCTACTCTTTGAAGCCCTGTATTTATATTGCTGGTCCAGTTCAGTTTCTGGTCATGGTATCTGCCAGAATGTTGATAGTGGGGGGGATTCAGCAATGATAATTGGAATGAATATCAAGGAACAGAGGGTTGGATTCTCCCTTTTTTGGATATGGTTATTCCCTGGCACTTGTGTAGTGCGAATGTTAGCTGTCCAAGCCTAAATGTTGTCTGTGTCTTGTTTCAAATGGACTGCCTCAATATCTGAGGAGTTGTGATTGCGTCTGAACACTGTGCAATCATCAGCTCACATGATAGAATCATACGGTGCAGAAGAGGCCCTTCGGTCCATCAGGTCTGCATTGACATGTGTGAAACACCTGACCCCCTCCCTCCTAATCCCATTACCACCAGTTGGCCATAGCCTTGAATGTTATGGTATGCCAAGTGCTTATCCAGGTATTTAAAAAAGATGTGACACCACCTGCCACCCTTCCAGGCAGTGCATTCCAGACTGTCACACATCCTGAGTAAAAAAGGGTTTTTCCTACATTCCATCCTCCCCACAAATCTTCTACCCTTCACCTTGAACTTGAGTCTCCTCGTGGCTGACCCTTTAACTAAGAAAACAGACGCCCCTTATAATCTTGTATACCTTGATCAGGTCCATAAGGTAGAGGAGCCCCTCAATCTTCTGTGTTCTAATGAAAGCAACACAAGCCTTTCTAATCTCTCCTCATGACTAAAATAAGAACATAAGAACATAAGAAATCGGAGCAGGAGTAGGCCATCTAGCCCTTCGAGCCTGTCCCGCCATTCAACAAGATCTTGGCTGATCTGAAGTGGATCAGTCCCACTTTCCCGCTTTCTCCCCATAACCCTTAATTCCCTTGTCTATCAAAAACCTATCTACCCGTGGCTTAAATATATTCAGCAAGGTAGCCTCCACCACTTCAATGGGCAGAAAATTCCAGAGACTCGCCACCCTTTGAGTGAAGAAGTTCCTCCTCAACTCCGATCTAAACTGCCCCTCCCTTATTTTGAGGCTGTGCCCTCTAGTTCTGCTATCCTTTCTAAGCGGGAAGAATCTCTCTACCTCTACCCTATCTAGTCCCTTTTCTTATGTGTCTGTATAAGATCCCCCCTCAGCCTTCTAAACTCTGAGTACAGACCCAGTCTATTCAATCTCTCCTCATAGGCTAGCCCCCTCATCTCTGGTATCAGTCTAGTGAACCTTCTCTGCACTCCCTCCAAGGCCAATATATCCTTTCGCAAATGTGGTGACCATAACTGCACACAGTACTCCAGTTGCGGCCTCACCAGTGCCCTGTACAGTTGCAGCAAGACCTCCTTGCTTGTATATTCTATCCCCCTTGCAATGAAGGCCGACATTCCATTCGCCTTCTTGATCACCTGCTGCACCTGCAGACTGGGTTTTTGCGATTCGTGCACAAGGACCCCCAGGTCCCTCTGCACTGTAGCATGCTGCAGCTTTTCGCCCTTTAAATAATAATCCCTCCTACTATTATTTCTACCAAAGTGGATAACCTCACATTTGCTAACATTATACTCCATCTGCCAGATCCTCGCCCACTCGCTCAGCCTATCCAGATCTCTCTGCAGACTTTCCGCACCTTCCACGCAATTTGCTTTTCCACTCATCTTCATGTCATCAGCAAATTTCGTTACCCTACACTCAGCCCCCTCCTCCAGATCATCTATATAAATGGTAAACAGTTGAGAGCCCAGCACTGATCCCTGCGGCACTCCACTAGTCACCAACTGCCAACCAGAATAGCACCCATTGATTTCAACTCTCTGCTTCCTATTAGACAACCAATCCTCTATCCACGCTAACACCTTACCCCCAACTCCGTGCACCCTAACCTTTTGTGAGGCACCTTATCAAACGCCTTCTGGAAATCTAAAAACACCACATCCACTGGTTCCCCTCTGTCTACCGCACTAGTCACATCCTCATAGAAATCCAATAAATTCATTAAACACAACTTCCCCTTCACGAATCCATGCTGCGTCTGCTTGATCAAACCGTTCTTTTCTAGGTGCCTCGCTATTTCTTCTTTGATGACGGGTTCTAGCATTTTTCCAACTACAGACGTTAAACTAACTGGCCTATAATTCCCTTCCTTTTGTCTGCTACCTTTTTTAAACATCGGTGTGACATTAGCCGTTTTCCAATCTTCTGGCACTTCCCCAGAGCCCAGCGAATTTTGATAAGTAATCACTAAGGCATCCGCTATCACCTCTGCCATTTCTTTCAGAACACTGGGATGCATTCCTTCCGGTCCCGGGGACTTGACTACCTTCAGTCCGTTAGTCTATCGTGTTCCACCCCAGGCAGCATCCTGGTGAATATCCTCTGCACCTCCTCCACATCCTTCCCTTAATGTACTGATCAGAGCTCTATATAACTTCCAACATGATTACCTTGCTTTTGTAATCTGTGCCTCAATTGATAAAGGCAAGTGTCACATATGCTTTTTTCATCACCCTGCTATCATGCCCTTCCATCTTCAGAGATTTATGGACAAACACACCAAGGTCCCTTTGTTCTATAGAACTTCCTAGCTTCATGCTGTTTGTCGAATACTTCCTTGTCAAATTACTCCTACCAAAGTGTGTCACCTCACGCCACCTGCTTTATTGACCTTGTGGTAGAGGGAAAGTCATTGATGAAACAGCTGAAGGTGGTTGGGCGAAGAATACCACCAAGAGGAACTCTTGGACTGAGATGATTGACCTCAAAAACCATAATCATCTTCTTCTACTTAGGATATGACTCCAGCCAGTGAAGCGTTTTAAAGTTTAACGTTAATTTATTAGTGTCACAAGTAGGCTTACATTAACACTGCAATGAAGTCAGTATGAAAATCCCCTCGTTGCCACATTTGAGCGCTTGTTTGGGTACATAGAATGTAGAACACTACAGCACAAACAGGCCCTTCAGCCCACAAGTTGCGCCGATCGCATCTATCCTACCAAGCCATAGAACTATCTGTAACTCCCAATCCCATTAGATCCCATATACTCATCCAGAAGTCTTTTAAAAGACCCCAGCGAGTTTGCCTCTACCACCACCGACGGCAGCCGATTCCACTCACTCACCACCTTCTGAGTGAAAAACTTACCCCTAACATCTCCTCTGTACTTGCTTCCCAGCACCTTAAACCTGTGTCCTCTCGTAGCGACCATTTCAGCCCTGGGAAGTAGCCTTTGAGAATCCACCCTAACTATTCCTCTCAACATTTTATAAGCCTCTATCAGGTCGCCTCTCAACCTTCATCTCTTCAGGGAGGAGAGACCTAGCTCCCTCAACCTATCTTCGTAAGGCATGCCTCCCGATCCAGGCAACATCCTTGTAAATCTCCTCTGCACCCTCTCAATAGCTTCCACATCCTTCCTGTAGTGAGGCGACCAGAACTGCGCACAGTACTCCAAGTGGGGTCTGACAAGGGTCCTATAAAGTTGCAGCATTACCTCCCGACTCCTAAACTCAATCCGTCAATTAATGAAGGCCAGTACACCATACACCTTCTTGACCACATCCTCCATCTGCGAGGCCGATTTAAGAGTCCTATGGACCCGGACCCCACAATCCTTCTGCTCTTCAACCCAGCTAAGACTCCTGCCCTTGATATTGTACTCCTGCATCCTGTTGGTCCTGCCAAAATGGACCACTACACGTTTATCCGCGTTGAAGCCCATCTGCCACTTCTCCGCTCAGTCTTGCATCCTATCTATGTCACGCTGCAACTTTGACATCCCTCCAGACTATCCACAACACCACCAACCTTCGTATCGTCAGCAAACTTACTAACCCATCCCTCCACTCTCTCATCTAGGTCATTTATGAAAATGACAAACAGCAAGGGTCCTAGAACAGATCCCTGGGGCACTCCGCTGGTGACCGACCTCCATGCAGAAAAAGACCCATCCACAACCACTCTCTGCCTTCTGCAGGCAAGCCAGTTCTGGATCCACAAGGCCAAAGCTCCTCTCACCTTCTCAAGAAGTCTTTTATGGGGGACCTTATCAAACACCTTGCTGAAGTCCATGTAAACCACGTCCACTGCTCTTCCTTTGTCAATGTGGTTCAACTAGGCTCGTAAGGCATGACTTGCGCTTGACAAAGCCGTGCTGACTATTCCTGATCATTCTAAGCTTCTCTAAATACTCATAAATCTTGTCCCTCAGAATCCTCTCCATCAACTTCCCATCCACTGAGGTCAGACTCACCGGTCAGTAATTTCCCGGGCTATCCCTGTTCCCTTTCTTGAAAATAGGGACCACATCGGCAATCCTCCGGAACCTCTCCCGTCTCCATCGACGATGCAAAGATCATCGCCAGGGGCTCTGCAATCACTTCCCTCACCTCCCACAATTACCTGGGTACATAAGAACATAACATAAGAACATAAGAATTGGAGCAGGAGTAGGCCATCTAGCCCTTCGAGCCTGCCCCGCCATTCAATAAGATCATGGCTCATCAGTCCTGGCTCATCCGGTCCCGGCAACTTATCTACCTTGATAGAATTTAAAAGTTCCAACACATCCTCTCTCTTAATATCCACATACTCAATCTTTTCAGTCTGCCGCAAACCTGTAGTACAACCTCCCAGATCACTTTCCACCTTGAATACCGCAGCAAAGTACTCATTAAGCACCTCTGCCATGTCTTCCGGTTCCACATAGACTTTTCCCCCTTTGCCTTTTATAGGTCCTATCCCTTCTTTTCTCATCCTTTTACTCTTCACATATTTGTAGAACGCCTTGGGATTCTCCTTAATTTTACCCGCCAAGGCCTTCTCATGTCCCCTTCTGGCTCTCCTAATTTCCTTTTTAAGCTCCTTTCTACAAGCCTTATACTCCTCTAGATCCTTAACATCTCTTAGCTCTCTGAACCTTTTATACACCTTTCTTTTCTTCCTGACCAGGTTCACCACAACCTTTGTGCACCACGGCTCCCGCAACCTACCAAAACCTCCTTGTCTCATCGGAACGTTGTCGTGCAGAGCTCCAGTCAAACATTCCTTGAAAATCCGCCACCTTCCTTAAGTACTTTTCCCCAAGAACACCTCCTTCCAGTTTATTCGTCCAATTGTCTGCCTGATGTCGTCATATTTCCCCTTACTCCAGACAAACACCTTCCTAGCCTGCCTGATCCTATCTCTTTCCAATGCTATCGTGAAGGAGATAGAATTATGATCTCCATCTCCGAGATGCTCTCCCACCGAGAGATCCGTCACCTGTCCTGGTTCATTAGCCAGAACCAGGTCAAGTACAGCCTCTCCTCTCGTAGGCTTATCCACGTGCTGTGTCAGGAAACCCTCCTGAACACACCTAACAAACTCCTCCCCATCCAAATCTAGGGATGTTCCAGTCGATGTTTGGGAAATTAAAGTCTCCCATCACGATAACTCTGTTATTACTACATCTCTCTAGGATCTGTTTCTCTATCTGCACCTCAACTTCCCTGTCGCTATTGGGCGGCCTGTAGAAAACACCCAGCAAAGTTATTGACCCTTTGCTGTTCCTAGCTTCCACCCACAGAGACTCCGTAGACAGTCCCTCCACAGCATCCACCTTCTCTGCAGCCATGACACTGTCCCTGATCAATAGTGCCACTCTGCCACCTCTTTTGCCCCCCACCCTGTCCTTCCTGAAGCATCTGAATCCCGGCACCTGAAGTACCCAGTCCTGTCCCTGAGACATCCAGGTCTCTGTAATGGCCACCACATCACATTCCCAAGCAGCAATCCACACCCTAAGCTCATCTACTTTGTTCACTGCACTCCTGGTGTTAAAGTAGACACACCTCAGACCCTCGGTCTGGACACTTCTCTATTACCTGTCTAACCTCCCTCTCATACTGTCTACAGTCCTTCTCTACCTGGGAGCTAACCTCCTTGCTCTCAGTCTCCTCATCTCTATTCTCTCCCCCCAGCCTTTCTAGTTTAAAGCCCCCTCAGTAGCCCTAGCCAATCTTCCCGCCAAGATATTGGTCCCTCTGGGATTCAAGTGCCACCCGTCTTTACTGAACAGGTCACACCTGCCCCTGAAGAGGTCCCAATGATCCAAGAACCGGAATCTCTGCCCCCTGCTCCAGTCCCTCAGCCACACATTCACCCTCCACCTCATTCCATTTCTGCTCTCACTTTCCCGCGGCGCAGGCAGCAATCCTGAGATTACTACCTTGGCGTTCCTCTTTCTCAGCTGTCTACCTAATTCCCTATAATCCCTTTTCATGACCCCTTCCCTCTTCCTGCCTATGTCAGCAGTACCTATGTGAACCACAACTTCCGGCTCCTCACCCTCCCCTTTCAGGATGTCTGGGACGCGTCCAGAGGCATCCCAGATCCCAGCTCCAGGGAGGCAAACCACCATCCGCGACTCCCATCTGCGTCTGCAAAAACGCCTGTCTGATCCCCTCACTATGGAGTCCCCTATTAACACTGCCTTGCTGCTCTTTGAGGGAAAATTTAGCATTGCTAATGCACCTAACCAGCACATCTTTTGGACTGTGGGAGGAAACTGGAGCACCCGGAGGAAACCCATGCAGACACGAGGAAGACATGCAGATTCTGCCAGGAGTCGAATCCAAGTCCCTGACACTGTGAAGCAGCAGTGCTAATCACTGTGCCACCATGCCGTACCTCTTGATTCCCATCGACTTCAGATTTGCTTCGGCTCCTTGATGTCACACTCTGTCAAACGTTGCCATTTGGGGATGTGGTGGTTTTGTGGTATTGTTACTAGACTATACCAGGCTATTTGCAAGTGCCAAAACAACAAAAGCAGAACGCAATAGACTGAGCTCAGCAATCCCACAACCAATAGATCAGAACTAAGCTCTGCAGTCCTGCAATGCAAAAAGCCAGGGAAATGCTTTGGGGATTCTGATTCAAATCCCACCAGAGCAGATGGTGAGATGTGAATTCCACAAAAGAAAATCTAAAATTAAATGTCCAGTAATCACCATAAAATCATTATTGATTGTCATAAAAACATCAGGTTCACTAATGCTCATCAGAGAAGGAAATCTACCATATTTCCCTAGGATGGCCTATATGTGACTCCAAACCGAAAGCCCCGTGGTTGACTTTTAAATGGTGTAGAAAGCCACTCAGTTCAAGGGCAGTTAGTGATGGGCAAAAAATGCTAACCAAATCAGTGATGCACACCAACATCTTATGTATGAAAAAAACCCTCTTAAATTCAGCCACATTTGAACTTGGGCTGTAATGAGGTGAGGAGCTGAGTGGCCCTAGCAGAACCCAAACTGAGCATCAGTGAGCAGGTTGTTTGTGTAACTGTCACTTGATAGCATGGTTGATGACTCCTTCCATCACTTTTATGATGATCAAGAATAGACTGATCGTGTGGTAATTGGCCAGGTTGGATTTGTCTTGTGTGGGCATTTTTTGCATTGCTGGAATGATGCCAGTGTTGTTGCTGTACTGAAACAGCCAGCTGATGGTGCAGTTACCTCGGGAGCGCAATAGTTTTATTGTTGAAATGTTGTCAGGGCCTATAGCCTTTGCAGAATGCAGTGTCTTAAGTATCTCTTAACATCGCATGGAATGAATCGAATTGGCTGAACATTGGCTTCTTGATCCAGTGTTCTTGGGACCTCTGGAGAAGGCTGAGATGAATCATCCACTTGGCAATTCTTGCTGAAGGTAGTTGCAAATGCTTTAGCTTGATATTTTGCACTGATTGGCTGGGCTTGCCGTCATTGAAAATGAATGGGAATACTTGTGGAACCTCCTCCTTTAGTGAGTTGTTTATGACTGGATGTGCAGAACTGCAGATATTATTTCTGATCTGTTGGTGGTGGGATCGCTGAGCTCAGTCTATTATATTCTGCTTTTGCTGCTTTGGCACACAAATATTCCTGTATTGTAGGTTCGCCAGGTTGACACTTCATTTTTAGGTATGTTTAGCATTGCTTCTGGCATGCCCTCCTGCACTCTTCATTGAACCCAGGATTGATCCCTTGGCTTGGTAGTAAAGGTAAAACTGCTATGCTGGGCCATGAGGTTGCAGATTATATACAATTCTGCTGCTGCTGTTGGTCCAGAGCACCTCATGGATGCTCAGTTTTGAGTTGCTAGACTTCATCAAAATCTACCTCAGTTAGTGTGGTGGCAATGTCACACAATATGGGACTTCATCTCTTCAAGAACTGTACAGTGGGCACTGAGACCAATACTGTTGTCCAGTGATGATCTGCAGCAGGTAGATTGGTGAGGACGAGGTCAAGTAGATTGTTCCTATTAACCTAACTGGAAGTTTATTAACACATCATGTCTCTAGCACAGAGAGCACAAGACTGGCCTGGCAAGCTGTGCCCATGGTGGAGCTTGTGACCCGGGTCACCTGACCCATTCTCTTAAAAGGGCAAATCCCCAACATGCACAACAATTCTGCCTTGTTGGGTTCCCCCACCACCTGCCGCTGGCATTGTCGAGCAGCTGTGTTCTTTAGGACTCAGCCGGCTGAGTTAATAGTCGTGCTGCTGAGGCACACTTGTTGACGGACATTCTTTCTACCCTCAAAATGAATTGGTGATAATTTGCTTATTGGCAGTATGTATGTAAAATATAGTTTTCACTTTAAATAAGATTTAAAGTGGTATTCTAAAGAACAAAGTGCGAGAGCAATAATTAAAAAGGCTTGACAACTGCCATGTTTTGATGTTTAAATGACTGTTCCATAGGTTAAATCTTCAGCTGAGTGCTTCCATGACAGCCTCATGTCTAAGGTTGATGAGAATATAAAAGCAGGGAAGTCTTGCTGCAACTGTACAGGGCACTGGTGAGGCCGCAGCTGGAGTACTGTGTGCAGTTTTGGTCGCCGCACTTGCGCAAGGATATTTTGGCCTTGGAGGGAGTGCAGAGGAGGTTCACTAGTCTGATACCGGAGATGAGGGGGTTGGACTATGAAAAGAGACTAAATAGACTGGGTCTGTACTCGTTGGAGTTTAGAAGGATGAGGGGGGATCTTATAGAGACGTATAAGATAATGAAGGGGATGGATAGGGTAGAGGTAGAGAGATTCTTACTGCTTAGAAAGGACAGCAGGACTAGAGGGCACAGCCTCAAGATAAGGGGGGGGGGGGGGCAGTTTAAAACGGAGTGAAGAGGAACTTCTTCACTCAAAGGGTGGTGAATCTCTGGAATTCTCTGCCCGTTGAAGTGGTTGAGGCTACCTCGCTAAATATATTTAAGTCACGGGTAGATAGGTTTTTGGTAGGCAAGGGAATTAAGGGTTACGGGGAGAAAGCGGGAAAGTGGAACTGATCCACTTCAGATGAGCCATGATCTTATTGAATGGCGGGGCAGGCTTGAAGGGCTAGATGGCCTACTCCTGCTCCTACTTCTTATGTTCTTATGTAACACTGAACTAGGTTTGATTCTCAGTATCTGCTGCACATGCTGATCTTGCACAGTTGCATCTGGTTTGCACTGCTACCTTACAGCGCAAGGGCCGCAGGTTTGATTCCTGACTTGGGTCACTACCTGCGTGGGTTTCCTCTGGGTGCTCCAGTTTCCTCCCACAGTCTGAAAGACATGCTGGTTAGATGCATTGGCCATGCTAAATTCTCCCTCAGTGTTCCTGAACAGATGCTCAAGTGTGGCGTCTGGAGGATTTTCACAGTACGTTCATTACAGTGTTAACATAAGCCTATTTGTGACATTAATAAGTAAGCTTAAAAAAGGTTTTGTATTTAACCTCCTTGTCTTTGGGAAAAGAACAAGGCATAGCTCATCTTCACATCATTATGTACTGACTCCAGTTCAAACATCTGTTTCATGAGGACATTGTTGTGCTTGATAGTGATGTATGTCTGCCAATACTTACTTGGGTTCATAGCTGAATAATGGCTACGTGAGTGAAGTACTCTAATATGAATTGGTATTCTTCGAGAGCATGATGTTGAGGCTCGAGGGCTCCTGTTGCAAGCCAACCTTTCTCTCTTAAATTGCTCAATGAGTAAATGAGCAGAGCACAGACCAGTAAAATCCCAAGGTTAATCCTTAATATGTTTGAAATTAGCTGATTCCAGCCAGTTTGACTTTAAGAATATTAGATTTGGCATCATGTCCAGATTGAGAAAAGGACAAAATCATTTAAGCCCTCAGAAAAGAAAAACTATGCAGTGAAATATTAGACCAGCAATAAAAATATTCATTACTTTCTGTTTCATAAGATTATAGATCTTATACTTTGAACAAAAATGCATTGTTTATGCTCAACATGCTGAATTAATTTGAATTTCCCGTTACAATTAGAGGTTATGTTTGGTGAGATTCATTGCTGTTTCAGGAATGTGGATTTTAAAATTGTAAATGTTCTGTGTGTTTGCGAATTTAGTGGATTGGATTTTGCTGATGATGGTGAGGTCATCAATGCTAATTGGCCAGTAGTGTGCAGCAGTATCGCATGTGTAGTAAAACATGGAAATCAGGAAGTTGCTGCCTGAGTCGTCCTGCTCTTCCTCTTTGCTATAACTGAGAAACTTGCCATTGAAATATGTAGAAAATGCAAAGTTGATGTAGTAACATGATAAATATTCATTGAACTTGCCTGAAAAAGTTGGGACTTGTTAATTCCACTGCAAATGCATTTTTAATGCTAAATAACCTCTTTAGCACTGAAAAATAACTTTTACAAGTGTAGATCACATTCTTTTACATTTATTTCTTTTTGGAGATTTTAAAATGGTTTTCTTTCTGTCACTTTTGCATTTTGTACCAATCTGACATTAAATTAACTATTTGAACAGACATTTTATGGAATAGGCCCTGAACCGTATGACATTTATCGTGCCATCAATGTTGCAGGTTTTATAGGCAATTGACTCAAGGTAATTTTCACATTCTGATTAGTCGTACATTTTCACTGCAGCTTACTATTGTCAAAGCATGTAAAAAGTCTGTGTGTGGATGGAAGTGTGATAGCCTCAACAGAGAACAAAATTGAGCCCATTAGTATACTTAGGACAACAAAAACTCTCATGTTCCTGTTACTTTTGTAGCTGGCACTGTGGTTGCTCCTATCATTGTCAAAAGCGTTTTATATTGTGATCACCCATGTGATTATACAGCCTGGTCACCAGGTTGCTGCAAATCAGCAAAAAAAGTTTTCTATCCAATGTTTCCTGATGTTTGGAATTTATGAAATTTCTAATGAGGTTTTATACAATGATCCCCTCTCCAGAACAGCATCATTTAATATAACCTTCCTTGAACATTCTGTGTTGTCTTTTAGTTATTTTGTTTAAGCTGAAGGCCTCAGCCTTTACAAAAGCATGGACTTGGAATTTGATTTTTTTTTACCAGAGCTATGGTTGCATGAGTTGAGTTTGGAAGGCATGCAGCATGCTGAAATTTACTGGATTCATCAGTCACATTCAATCAGATGGAATGGTTTTCTTCTATATTTTACCTAATAATTTATCCTTAATTGATGTGAGGAAAATGTAATAATATTAAAGTAGACATATTTTTTAGAGGAATGTTGCCTTTTTGTGTGTTGTTCTTTTTTTTTGTCTCCAGTTACTTCAGTAGCTGAAAGAGTGAGAGGCCAATGAGAGAAGGACAGAGTGTGTAAATGTTCAGTTTTCAAAAATTTAAATTTTGTAACTAACGAATTATTCACCTGAGATTTGGTGATTTAAAAAAAAATCACTTCTGGCATGTAGTCATCACTGGCTAGGCCAGCATTTGTTGCCATTTTTGATTGCTTTTGAGAAGAGGGTGGCGACCTGCCTTGAGCTGCTGCAGTATGGTGTAGGTACATCCACACTGCTGTTAGAGGTGGTATTCTTGTGTTTTACCAAATGACAAGGAAGGAACAGCGATACGTTTCCAAGTTGGGATGGTGAGTGGATTGGGAGGGAACTTCCTGATAGTGATGTTCCCATCTATGTGTTGTCCTTTTCCTTCCTGATAGTTGGGGTCATCAAGGGTTTGGAAGGTGCTAGATGGAACCTTCTGCTGCTACTGCCATTAGTGAAGAGAGGGAACATTTGTGGATGGGTGCCAGTGAAGCAACTGCTTTGTCCTGGATAGTTTCAAGCTTCTTGACTATTTTTGGAGCTATACTTAGCTTAACACATGGAGAGTAATCCATGGCACTTCTGACTTGTGTCTTGTAGATAATGGACAGGCTTTGGGAGTCAGAAAGATAATTATTTACTGCAGGATTGCTAGTCTCCGACGTTCTCATGAAGCCACAGTATTGAAATGGGTTTTCCAGTTTGATAGTGCTATCCCCCAAACTGTTGATAGTGGGGAATTTAGTAATGGTAATGCCATTGGATGTCAAGAAGTGATGCTTAGATTCTCTGCTGTTGGAGATGGTCGTTATCTGGCACTTATGTGGCACAAATGTTACTTGCCACTTTTTAGCCCTAGCCTGCATATTGTACAGGTTTGTTGCATTTATCCATATGTTTCTTCGGTTGTTTTTCCCCCAGATTCTCATTGACTCCAGTTATGCTCTTTGATACCACACTCTATTAGATGCTTCCCTGGTGTCAAGGGCAGTCACTCTCACCTCACCACTGGGGTTTAGCTCTTTTGTCCATGTTTGAACCAAAGCTGAAATGAGGTCAGGAGCTGAATGATCCTGGTGGAATGCAACCTGAACAGCAGGTTCTTGCTAAGCAAGTGTCACTTGATAACACTGTTTGTGACTCCTTCCATCACTTCACTGATGATCTAAAGTAGACTGATGGGGCAATAATTTGCCGGGTTGGATTTATCTTGCTTTTTGTGTACGACATCCTTGGGCAGTTTTACACTTGAAGGGTAAATACCAGTGTTGTAGCTGTACTGCAATAGCTTCGCTAAGTACATGGTAGGTTCTGGAATGCAAGTTTTCAATGCTATTCATGGAATATTGTCAGGGAGCATAGTTTTTGAAATATCCAGTGCCTTCAGCTGTTTCTTGATAACATGTGATGAGAATTGACTTGGCTGAACACTGGCATATGTAATTCTGGGGACTTCCAGTGGAGGCCAAGATGAATCATCCAGTCGGCACTTCTGGCTGAACATTGTTGCTGATAAGAACATAAGAACATAAATAGGAACAAGAGTAGGCCATCTAGCCCTTCGAGCATGCCCTGCCATTCAATAATATCATGGCTGATCTGAAGTGGATCAGTTCCACTTTCCCGCTTTCTCCCCATAACCCTTAATTCCCTTGCCTATCTACCCGTGACTTAAATATATTCAGCGAGGTAGCCTCCACCACTTCAATGGGCAGAGAATTCCGGAGACTCACCACCCTTTGAGTGAAGGAGTTCGTCCTCAACTCCGATCTAAACGGCGCCCCCCCCCCTCTTATTTTGAGGCTGTGCCCTCTAGGTCTGCTATCCTTTCTAAGCAGGAAGAATCTCTCTACCTCTACCCTATCTAGCCCCTTCATTATCTTATATGTCTGTATAAGATCTCCCCTCAGCCTTCTAAACTCCAACGAGTACAGACCCAGTCTATTCAATCTCTCCTCATAGG
Organism: Carcharhinus amblyrhynchos; assembly: GCF_965287045.1. Classification (NCBI taxonomy): domain Eukaryota; kingdom Metazoa; phylum Chordata; class Chondrichthyes; order Carcharhiniformes; family Carcharhinidae; genus Carcharhinus; species Carcharhinus amblyrhynchos. The sequence continues at coordinate 85,513,346 of NC_137332.1, read as the reverse complement.
CTAGCCCCCTCATCTGTGGTATCAGCCTAGTGAACCTTCTCTGCACTCCCTCCAAGGCCAATATATCCTTTCACAAATGCGGTGACCAAAACTGCACACAGTACTCCAGTTGCGGCCTTCCAGTGCCCTGTACAGTTGCAGCAAAACCTCCTTGCTTTTATATTCTATCCCCCTTGCTATGAAGGCCAACGTTCCATTCGCCTTCTTGATCACCTGCTGCACCTGCAGACTGGGTTTTTGCGATTCGTGCGCAAGGACCCCCAGGTCCCTCTGCACTCTGATGCTTCAGCCTGATCTTTTGTACTGATTTGCGGGGCTTCCCCATTATTGAGGATGGAGGAGGATAGGGATATATGTAGTGCCTCCTCTTCCAGTGAGTTGTTTGATTGTCCATCACCACTCATGATTTGATGTGGCAAGGTGCGGAGTTTAGATTTGACCCATTGGCTGTGGAATTGCTCAGTTTTGTCTGTCACATGCTCCTTAAGTAATTTGGCGCGCAAGTAGTCTTGTGCTGTAGCTTTGAGATTGACACCTGCTGGCATGCCCTCCTCATTGTCCCAGGGTTAATTCCCTAGTTTGGTGATAATGGTGATTGAGTACAATTCTGCTACACCATATGGCACAATGTGCCATACGGATGCCCAGCTTTGAGTTACCAGACCAGTTACATACAGAAATGTATCCCATTAGCATGGCGGTAGTGCCACACAACGTGTTGGAGGGTATTCTCAATGTCAAACTTGTCAACTCTGCTTACACAAGCATTATGTGGTCGTCACTGTTATCAATACCGTTATGGACAGGTGGATCTGTAGCAAGCAGATTGGTGAGGATAAGATCAAGTTTGTTTTTCCTACTTTTGGTTCCATCATCACCTACTGAGGACCCAATCTAGCAGCTATGTCCTTTAGATCAGCCATGATCTTATTGAATGGCGGGGCAGGCTCGAAGGGCTAGATGGCCTACTCCTGCTCCTATTTCTTATGTTCTTATGTTCTTAAGACTCGGCCAGCTACGTCTGTAGTGGTGCTATCAAGCCATTCTTGGTGATGGACATTGAAGTCCCCCATTCCAGAGTACATACTGTGCCATTCCCTCAGTGCTTTCAAAAGGTGGTGTTCAATATGGGGTAGTACTGACTCATCAGCTGAGGATATGTAATACTTAGCAGGAGATTTCCTTGCCCATGTTTGACCTGATGCCATAATAATCCTCAGGCAAATCTCCCCCGATTGTATAACCTCTGAGCTGCCACCTCTGCTGGGTCTGCCCTGTCAGTGGACATCTCTGATCTCTGAGGTGGATACTATAATTAATCAATATGATTGGTGATTTGGGATAGTCAGACATGCAGGTCTTTTCTCACTGTAACTTGATTATCTTTTAAAATGGTGAAAACTAATTTTGAAATCACATTAAATTTTTTTTGGAATCGAACAAGAAGTACAAGAAAAAGAAAAAGCAGATTGAAGATCAGTGGTCAGGCAATCACTCATGGCATCCTTGACCATCCATCCAGCTCCCTCCCCCCAACTTGTTTTGTCTATTCAAAGTCCTCATTCTGTGGGTGGATCCTTTACTGCCATGCAACCGACCACTTTCTACCTGAGAAGCAATAATAATGAGAAGTGCACAACAGGAAAGAGAAACCAATATACAAGAATTGCAGGGAGAGAAGCAACAGAGAAGGAAAATAGAACTCTCTCCCTATAAGGCGGCAGAAGTGGAGATGAGTAATGATTTCAAAGAAAATTGGATGGAAGAAAAGAAATAGATTTGCAGGTTAGTGGGTGTGGGATGGATGGGGTGAGGTGGTGGGATGTGATTCGGACTAAATTGTTGGACAGAGAACTATTTTAGACTTATTGGGCTACATGAATTCTTTGTCTGGTCTTATGACTTCAGGAGTGACCGAGAGCATCAACAATACAAAGGCATTTGAAATGACTGTGTTCTCTGATTAATTGTTTGCAATGCCATATGATTTGGGCTAGTCCGTTTGTGGTGGTAGGATCTCCCATTTGAGCCTGTATTATTGATACGTGATGTTCATACAGCAGGTTTAAAGCATTATTGCTGCAAGTTTATAGCTGAATAATTTGCAGCTATTAGAAAATTATCAACGTTAGGAGCCAGATGAGAAACCCAAAGATATATTATGAAATTAACCTAGACTAGTTTGATTTTGATTTTTGACATTAGGGTGAGCATAAGGTGTTTCACTCAGGTATGATTCAAGTGATGCACCAGGAAGCTTTTATCAAAACAAACATTATTTAAGAACATGGTTAGAATGTAACAAAAATAATTAGCATAACTTCTACCAAGTAAAATATGTAAACATGACAAAATATAATTCTTAACAGCTAGTTATCTCTATTATTCCAATTTAGCAATATCCCCCATAGACATAAATGCCTTCTTTAGAACCAATTATCACAGAAAGCAAAGGTGCTTACACGAGTACTAGATTTCCAGCCTTTTAACACTTCTGGTCAGAGACCCAGATAGCAGTTTCCAAAGAAGGATATAATCCTCAAACAGCAGAACTTCAGAAAAGTAAACCTAGTCTCTGGCAGCTTCCAGTGTCCAGATTTCAGAGCCAGAAAGGGATACCCCTCTCTGTAGCTTCCAAAGAGCAACTAATTTTAAATTCTCTGTATTAGCCTAACTTCACTCAGTCGCATGTTCTTACCTGTCAATTAACCTAATCAATTCCGACCCTGCAAAACCCCAGAGGAATCATTAAAAACAACAGCACAGCATCAGTCAAGATTGAAATAAATATTCTAGCAATTAGAAGCAATTATGCTGCTGCAGGAACAATACAGGGCTACTCGATTTAGACAAAACAGTTTTTATAGTAAGGAAAAAAACTACTAAAACAGATCCTGCACAAGGAACATGACAAACTCATTTCTTAAAGGCACAATATCATCACACAATCGTATTTTGGTTATATTGTAAGAACATGGTTTTGGCGTCTGGAAAAAAGAACCAGACAAATCCTTAGGTTCACTAGGCTGATACCGGAGTTGAGGGGGTCGAGCTATGAGGAGAAGCTGAATAGACTGGGCTTGTACTCGTTAGAGTTTAGAAGGATGAGGGGAGATCTCATTGCAACGTATAAGATGATGAAAGGGATGGATAGGGTAGAGGTGGAGAGATTCTTCCCGCTCAGAAAGGACAGCAGGACTAGAGGGCACAGCCTCAAGATAAGAGGGGGGGCAGTTTAGAACGGAGTTGAGGAGGAACTTCTTCACTCAAAGGGTGGTGAATCTCTGGAATTCTCTGCCCGTTGAAGTGGTTGAGGCTACCTTGCTAAATATATTTAAGACACGGGTAGGTGGGTTTTTGGTAGGCAAGGGGATTAAGGGTTATGGGGAGAAAGCGGGAAAGTGGAACTGAGCCGCTTCAGATCAGCCATGATCTTGTTGAATGGCGGGGCTGGCTCGAAGGGCTAGATGGCCTACTCCTGCTCCTATGTTTTATGTTCTTAACTTGAAAATGCAAAATACGGCAAATGTAGCTGGCAGGAAAAGAAAACAAATTTTGGAAAATCTCAGCACATCTTGTGGCATTTGTGGAGTGCAAATGATACGTGGATTAATGTTTTCCTCCTGATGAAAGGCATCAAACTGAAACATGGATCATATTTAAGACTGCTTCATCTTGCTCTTACTTTCTTCCTTTGCCTCCCCTCTCCACTTGTATCAGTTGAGGCCTGTGAGCAGTTCTTTTGGCAGGGAGACTGTGATGCAGCTAAACCTGATGGTTATCTGCTGTTAAGATCGCAACTGAAGGTAATGAAATTTTAACCCCTCTATAGGGTTATTCATTAATATGAATCGGCAAATTAGGTTAAGGGATAGGTCAATAGAGAAGCGTTGGAAAACATTTAAGAGAATATTTCAGAATGCAGACTCCAACAAATAAGATTCAAGGTTACCATACACGGTTAACTAGAAAGGTTAAAGATAAAAGTAAAGAAAAAGTATATAATTGTACAAAGACAGGTGGCAGATCAGAAAATTGGACGGAATATATACTGAACAGCAAACAAAGGATGACTAAAAAATTAATAAAAAGGACAGATTGGAGTATGAAATGTAGCCAGAAATATAAAAACTGATAGCAAGAGTTTTTGTAAATATTAAAAAAAGAAAAGTTAACAAAGTGATTGTTGGCTTTATAGAAAGTGAGCCTGGAGAATTGATGATGGAAATAAAGGAGGTGACAGATGAATTGCACAGGTATTTTGCAAGAGTTTTCACTGTAGAGGATGGATGTAACATCTCAGGAGCAGCTGTAAATTAGGAAATTGAAGGGAGGGGTGCTTATGAAACTTGAACAGTCAGCAGAGATGATGTACTGGGGCCTGATAACAGCTGGGTCCTGATGAACTTCATCCAAGGTCTTAAAAGAAGTGTCTAGTGAGATTCTTCATGCACTGGTTTTAATTTTCCAAAACTCTCTAGATTCAGAGACTGTCCTATTAGTTTGGAAGCTAGCAAATATATAACTATCATTCAAAACTTGAGGGAGCCAGAAAGTGAGAGACTACTGGCGAGTTAGCTTAACATCTGTAATACAGAAAATGTTAGAAGCCATTATTAAATAATTTATAGCAGGGCGCATGACAAACTCAAGATAATTGGGCAGAGTCAACATAGTTTTGCAAAAGGGAAATTGTGTTTTTCAACTACTTATGGATTGTAGAGTCATGGTGTGATGCAGGTTTACAGGATGGAAACAGGCCCTTTGGCCAACTTGTCCACATTATAGAGTCATAGAGGTTTTACAGCATGGAAACGTGTCTATGCCGCCCTTTTTTTAAACCCCTTAACTAAACCCTATTGCCCACATTTGGCCCATATCCCTCTATACCCATCTTACTCATGTAACTGTCTAAATGCTTCTTAAAAGACAAAATTGTACCCGCCTCTACTACTGTTCCAGATACTCACCACACTCTCCAGTTTTTACCATTAAGCGAGTCCCAATTTCCTGTGTTTGGCCCATATCCCTCAATAACCATGTAACTATCCGAATGCTTTTTAAAAACCAAAATTGTACCTGCCTCTGCTACTGACTCTGGCAACTCGTTCCAAACACTCATCACCATCTGTGTGAAAAAATTGCGTCTCTAGACTCTTTTGCATTTCTCTCCTCTTACTTTAAACCTATGCCCTTTGGTTTTAGATTCTTCTGTTGTTGGGAAAAGATGTTGACCTTATGCCTCTCATAATTTTATAGATCTCTATAAGATCACCCCTAAGACTCCTATGCTCCAAGGAGAAAAGTCCCAGTCTATCCAGCCTCTCCTTAGAACTCAAATCATGAAGTCCTGTAGCATCCTAGTAAATCTTTTCTGCACTCTTTCTATTTTAATAATATCCTTTCTATAATAGGGTGACCAGAACTGTTCACAATATTCTAAGTATTCAAGTTCAAAATTCAGAAAAGTATTCAAAGACTATGGATAGTGGGGGAGGGTTTTTTTTTTCTTCTTTTTCTTTTTTTTTGGGGGAATGCACTGCTGATACAAAGATAGGTAGGCAACTAAGTTGTGATGAGGACATAATTATGATAATGCGTATCCCAGAGTATTGAAAAAGATCATTAGAGAGATAATGGATGCATTGGTGATCATCTTCCAAAATTCTACAGATTATGGAAAAGTTCCTGAAGATTGGAAGATAGTAAATGTCACCCCAATACTGAAAAGGGAGGGAGAGAGAAAAAAGGAAATTAAAGACCTATTAGCTGTACATTAGTAGAAGAGAAACTGTTCAAATTTATTTTAAATGATGTGGTAAATAGACACTTGGATAATCATAACCTAATTAGGCAGAGTCAGTATGGGGTTATGAATGGGGAATGATGTTTGATGAGTTTGTTGGGGTTTTGTGAGTATGTTGCTAACAAAATTGATAAAGGAAAGTCGATGAACACAATATGTTTGGACTTTCAGAAGGCTTTTGATAAAGTCCCCCACAGAAGATTGATCAGCAAAATAAAAGCATCTGGAATAGGAAGTAATCTACTGAAGGATTAGCTAACAGACAAAACTCTCCTGTTGGAAGGCCATGGCCAGTGGTGTATTGTAAGGTTCAATGCTTGCGCTCCCGCTGGACAAAATATATATCAGTGATTTGGATGTGGGGACCACATGTAATATTCCCAGATTCATGGATGATACAAAGCTAGATGGGAATGTGAGTTGTAAGAAAGATGTAAAACGGCTACAATACGATTGCATAGACTTAATGAGTTCATGACATGTAATGTCATGTAATGTGAAAAAATGTGAGGTGATTCACTTTGAAAGAAGGAACAGATGTGCCGAGTGTTCCCTAAATGGTAAAAAAATTAGATGGTGTAGACATATAAAAGAACCTTGATGTTGTTGTTCGTAAGTCATTGAAGCCTAACATGCAGGTGCAGCAAGCTATGAAGAAGGCTAATGGAATGTTCGCCTTAATCACAATTGGATTTGAGTACAGGAATAGGGAAGTCTTGCTTCAGTTGTATAGAAGTTTGGTTAGAATGCACCTGGAGTGCTGTGTGCAGTTTTGGTCCTTATATCTTAAGAGAAATTATTGCTGTACTCGGAATGCAGCAAAGGTTCACCTGAGTTTTTCTGGGACAGTGGGACTGTTTTATGAAGAGAGATTGGACAAATTGGGCCTGTAGTCTCCAGAATTTCAAAGGATGAGAGGTGATCTAATTGAAACTTACAATATACTTTAAAGAATAGACAGGGTAAATGTGACTTAGAATTTCCCTTGATTGTGGAATCTAGAACCAAGGAGCACAACTTCAATATAAGGAGGAAGCTCCTTAGGGCTGAGATGAAGAGAACTTTTTTTACACAAAGAATCTTTGAAATTATGTATACTAGAGGGTCCTGAAAACTCGGTCATTGAGTATGCTTAATGATGGATTTCTGATATTAACAATCAGGTGAAGGGTTATAGATATAATGTGGGCAGAAGACATTGAAGTATCCAATCAGCTATGATTATATTGAATGGTAGAGGAGGTTCAGTGGGCTGAATGGCCTCCTCCTGTTCCAAATGGAGGCAATAAAAAGGTATAGGTCAAGTGGATAAAGTTCTGGCAAATTGAATATAGTGTGGGAAAATGTGAAATTGTCCATTTTGTAACCATATTCAATGAATCATACATTAAAGACAATATCCCCAACACCACTATCACCTTCCCTGGTATGTTCTCTCCCACTTCTAAACATACCTAGCAATGGTGGTGGCACAGTAATGTACAGTTGAGAGAGTGTTGCCCTGGGAGTCCTCAACATTGACTCTTGACCCCATGAAATTTCATGACATAAGAACATAAGAAATAGGAGCAGAAGTAGGCCATCTAGCCCTTCGAGCCTGCCCCACCATTCAATAAGATCATGGCTGATCTGTCGCTGCTCAGTTCCACTTTCCCGCTTTCTCCCCATAACCCTCAATCCCCTCTCTTATCAAAAACCCATCAACCCGCGTCTTAAAAATATTTAGTGAGGCAGCCTCCACCACTTCAACGGGCAGAGAATTCCAGAGATTCACCACCCTTTGAGTGAAGAAGTTCCTCCTCAACTCCGTTCTAAACCGCCCCCCTTTTGTCTTGAGGCTGTGCCCCCTAGTCCTACTGTCTTTTTTGAGCGGGAAGAGTCTCTCCACCTCTATCCTATCCATCCCATTCATCATCTTATACGTCTCAATGAGATCTCCCCTCATTCTTCTAAACTCTAACGAGTACAAGCCCAGTTTATTCAGCCTCTCCTCATAGCTCAACCCCCTCAACTCCGGTATCATCCTAGTAAACCTCCTCTGCACTCCCTCCAAGGCCAAAACATCTTTGCGCAGGTGCGGCGCCCAAAACTGCACACAGTACTCCAGCTGCGGCCTCACCAATGCCCTATACAGCCGCAGCAAGACCTCCCTACTTTTATATTCAATCCCCCTCGCTATGAAGGCCAGCATCCCATTCGCCTTCCTGACCACCTGCTGCACCTGCAAGCTGGGTTTTTGCGACTCATGCAGAAGGACCCCGAGGTCCCTCTGCACCGTCGCCTGCTGCAGTTTTTCGCCCCGTAAGTAATAGTCCTTCCTACCATTCTTCCTACCAAAGTGGACCACCTCACACTTGCCAACATTAAATTCCATTTGCCATTTCCTGGCCCATTCGCCCAGCCTATCTAGATCCTTCTGCAGACTCTCCACACCCTCCGCACAATTTGCCGTTCCCCCAATCTTGATGTCATCAGCAAATTTCGACACCCTACACTCGGTTCCCTCCTCCAGATCATCTATATAAATGGTAAAAAGCTGAGGCCCCAGCACCGACCCCTGGGGCACTCCACTAGTCACCGTCCGCCAATCCGAATAGCACCCGTTGACCCCCACTCTCTGCCTCCTATTTGACAACCAATCCTCTATCCACGCTAACACCCTACCCCCAACTCCATGTCCCTCGACCTTCTGCAATAACCTCTTGTGAGGTACTTTGTCAAACGCCTTCTGAAAATCTAGAAAGACTACATCCACCGGCTCTCCTCTATCCACCGCCCTAGACACATCCTCATAGAACTCCAGTAAATTTGTCAGACACAACTTCCCTTTAATGAAACCGTGCTGCGTCTGCTCTATCAAGCAATTCCCCTCAAGATGCCTCGCAATTTCCTCCTTAATGACAGATTCTAACATTTTACCTACCACAGACGTTAAACTAACCGGCCTATAATTCCCCGCCTTTTGCCTGGCACCCTTAAACAACGGCGTAACATTAGCCATTTTCCAATCATCCGGCACTTCCCCGGAATCCAGCGACGTCTGGAAAATAACCGCCAAGGCATCCACTATCACCTCCGCCATTTCTTTCAGAACCCTCGGATGCATTCCATCCGGTCCTGGGGACTTGTCCACAATCAGCCCCTCCAGTCTGTCGAGCACCGCCTCTCTAGTAACAGTAATGTCATTAAGACCCTCCAAGTCCTACTACCTTTCCATCGCTAACACCCGGCAAATTATTCACATCCTCCTCTGTGAAGACAGGAACAAAAAAGTTATTCAATACCTTAGCCATATCCCCATCCCCTACCACTAGGTCCCCTTTCTCATCCTCTAAAGGACCAACGTTCACCCTAGCCAGCCTCTTCCTTTTTATATATTTATAAAAAATCTTGCTATCCTTTTTTATATTAAGCGCTAGCCCAGCTTCATAGTTTCTCCTACCCTTCTTTATCAACTTCTTTGTCAATCTTCGTTGACATTTAAACCTCTCCCAATCCTCTTCTTGCCCACTACTCTTAGCTACTCTAAATTCCTCCGCTTTTAGTTTAACACTTTCCTTCACCTCCTTCGTTATGCACGGCTTATTACCTCTCCTCCTACTATCCTTTTTGACCATCGGAATAAATTTCTGCTGAGCACCAAGAAAGATCTCCTTAAAGATCCTCCACTGCTCCTCAGCAGACCCTCCCTCCAACGCGCTCCCCAGTCCACATTCGCCAATTCTTCTCTCATCCTACCGTACTCCCCTCTATTCAAACAAAGGACGCGTGTCCGGGAACCCACTTTCTCCTCCTCCATCTGCACCAGAAACTCCACCATACAATGATCACTCTCCCCAAGAGGATCCTTCACCGCAAGGTCCCTAATTCTACCCGCCTCATTACATAACACCAGATCCAAGATAGCTCGCTCCCTCGTCGGCTCCAACACACACTGTTCGAGGAAACTATCCCGGCAGCATTCCAAGAACTCTTCCTCGAGCCCCCCGCGTCCAACATGGGTCGACCAATCAATATGCAGATTGAAATCCCCCATAACTACGGCTGTCCCATTCCTGCACGCCGTACTTATTTGCTCGTTAACAGCCCGCCCCACCTCCAGATCATTATTCGGGGGCCTATAGACGACACCCACCAGCGTCTTCCTCCCTTTGCTGTTCCTAATCTCCACCCACAACGATTCCACGTTCTGCTCCTTGGCTCCAATATCATCCCTTGCTACCACCTTGATGCTATCCTTAATCAGCAGAGCTACGCACCCCCCTTTTCCCTCCTGCCTATCCTTCCTAAACACTTGATAGCCCTGTACATTCAGCTCCCAGTCCCTGTCACCCTGCAGCCATGTCTGTGTAATGGCCACCAGATCGTATCCATTTGTGTCGATCTGCGCCACCAGCTCATCCACTTTATTCCGAATGCTTCGTGCATTCAGATAAAGTGCCTTCATCCCAGCCTTCACCTGGACCCTATTTGCCGTAACGCCACCAACTATACTCACGCCCCCTACTCCCTCTATTATTGGGACATCCTCGGCCTCTTCCCTTACCTGTACCCTCTCCTTAACTTTAGACCTCATAACATCACCTACCCTCACACCCTCCCCCCCCTAATTAGTTTAAAGCCCTGTCTACAGTCCTCTTTACCCGATTCGCCAGCACTCTGGTCCCAGCACGGTTCGGACTGACCCCATCCCGCCCGAACAGGTCCCACCTACCCCAATACTGGTGCCAATGCCCCATAAATTCAAACCCATTCCTCCCACACCAGTCCCTGAGCCACCCATTCACTTCCTTAATCCTGTCAACCCTACTCCCGTCTGCACTCGGTTCAGGCAGTAACCCAGAGATAACCACCTTGTCGGTTCTACTTTTTAATTCCATTCCCAGCTTTTCATACTCCCTCCCATGTCAAATATGGGCAAGGAAATCTCCTGCTGATTACCACCTACTACTTCCCCACCTCCGCTGATGGATCAGTACTCTTTCATGTCAAAACCAACTATAAGAAGCACTGAGGCTGACAAGGGCACACAATGTAATGCCGGCCGGTCCGAGGTGGGGTGATCTCTTGAAGGGTTGGTGCAGACTGAATGGGTGTTCTGGGGTGGCACGGTTGTTAGCACTGCTGTCTCACAGTGCCAGTGACACAGGTTTGATTCCAGCCTTGAGTGTATGTTTGTGTGGAGTGTGCATGTTCTTCACATGTCTATATGCGCTTCCTTGGGGCATTTTCCAAGTTCCTCCCATGGTCCGAAGAAGTGTAGGTTAGGTGGATTAGCCATGGTAAATGTGTGGAGGGGATAGGGCAGAGTGGAGGGTCATAGTGGGATGCTTTTTTGGAGAATTGGTGCAGACTTGATGAGCCGAATGCCCTCTTTCTGCATTCCAGGGATTCTCTAATACTAAATCCAAATCTTTAATTTTGCCTGATAAAATTGGTTGGGCAGTTGCCCCATGGGGAAAGCTTGGATGAGGGTCCAGCACATCAGTGTAAAAGACAAGGCTGAAGCATTTGCAAATATCTGCAGTCGAAAGTGCCAAATGGATGATTCATCTCTGCCTCCTCCTGTCATTTCCAGCATCTCAAATTTGATTCGCTCCATGAGATATCAAGGAATGTCTGAAGGCACAGGACAAAGGCTCTGGGCCCTGACAATAGTTCAGCAATAGTACTGATGCCTTGTGCTGCAGAACTAGCCATGCTCCTTGCCAAGCCGCTCCATTACAGCTACAATGTTGGCATCTATTCGGCAATGTGGAAAACTGCTCAGGTATGTCCTGTGCACAAAAAACACGCTTATCGACACTCAAACCAATACATAATAAATAATAACATGCTCGTGGATGCTCAGTTGGATTTTATCACAGTCACTCAGCTCCTGACTTCATTATGATGTTTGTTCAAACATGGACAAAAGTGCTGAATGCCAGAGATGAGTAACAGCCCTGGACATGGAGACATAATTTGACCATGTATGGCATCAATGAACCTGAGTGTAATTGGAGTCTGAGAATTAGGAGCTAAATGCTCCACTGATAGATATCATGCTTAGCACAAAGGAAGATTGTGGTGTTTGTTAGCAGCCAATCAGCTCAGTTACAGGAAATCACTACAGGAATTCCTCAAGGTCATGTTCTCGGCCCAACCATCTTCAGCTGCATTATCAATTACCTTCCTCCTATCATAAAGTCATAAATGGGATACTCTCAAATAATATAGAAGAAACCAGATACGATCTAAAGAGATCCATCAAAGATGCCAAAAGACAATACTGGACCAAGCTAGAGTCCCAGGCTAGCCATACTGACCCCCGCCGACTGTGGCAAGGTTTGCAAAGACATAACAGGTACAAAATAAAGGCACGTAAAATTGCCGTCTCCAGTGCACCCTTCCTGATGAGCTCAATGAGGTCAGCGAGAGCATGCTCTCCGCCCTGAAAGCCCTGACTGAACCTGTACCTGGGGTCACCATTGCAGATTCAGAGCAGCTTTCTTAAAGGTCAACCCACAGGAAGCTACTGGCCCGGATGGGGTACCCGGCCATGCACTCAGTTTTTGCATGGATCAGCTGGCAGACATATTTACAGACATCTTCAACCTCTGTTTATAACAATCTGAGGTCCGTATCTGCTTCAAGAAGACGACCCTCATCCTGGTTCCTAAGAAAAACCAAGCAGCGTGCCTTAATGACAATCGGCTGGTGACTCTGACATCCATCATTATAAAGTGCTTCGAAAGGTTAGTCGTGGCACAAATCAATTCTAGCCTCCCAATTCCAACTCCTCTACAGTTTGCCTACTGCCGCAACAGGTCCACAGCAGACACCATTTCCCTGGCCCTGCACTTGATCCTGTAACACCTAGAAGGAGGACACCCACCAATGTCAGACTCCTGTTTATTGATTACAGCTCAGCCTTCAACACCATTATTCCCATGAAACTCATCCTCAAACTCCATAGCCTGGGCCTCGGCATCTCTCTCTGCAACTGGACCCTGAACTTCCTAACTCTCAGACCACAATCAGTAAGGATCGGCAACAAGACCTCCTCTACGATCATCCTCAATACCGGTGCCTGTCAAGGCTGTGTTCTTAGGCCCCCACTATACTCCTTATACACCTATGATTGTGCGGCCAAATTCCCCTCCAGTTCGACTTTTATGTTTCTGACGGCCCCACCGTAGTGGGTCAAGTCTCAAACAGTGATGAGACAGAGTACAGGAATGAGATAGAGAATCTGGGGAACTGGAGCAGCAACAATAATCTCTCTCCCAAAACGAAGGAGTTTGTCATCGACTTCAGGAAGCGTAAAGGAGAACATGCTCCTGCCTACATCAGTGGGGGCAAAGTAGAAAGGGTCGAGAGCTTCAAGTCTTCAGGTGTTACCAGCAACCTGTCCTGGTCCCCCCATGTCGTAACTATAGTTAAGAAAGCCTACCAATGCCTCTACTTTCTCAGAAGACTAAGGAAATTTGGCATGTTAGATACAACTCTCACCAACTTTTACAGATGCACCATAGAAAGCATTCTTTCTGATTGTATCACAGCTTGGTATGGCTCTTGCTCTGATTAAGACTGCCAGGAACGACAAAAGGTCGTGAATGTAAATGACCATCATGCAAACCTCCCATCCACTGATTCTGTCTACACTTCCTGCTGCCTTGGCAAAGCAGCCAGCATAATTAAGGACCCCACGCACTCACAGACATTCTCTCTTTCACCTTTTTCTGTCGAGAAAAAGATACAAAAGTCTGAGGCCACGTACCAACCTATTCAAGAACAGCTTCTTCCCTGCTGCTGTCAGACTTTTGAATGGATTTACCTTGCATTAAGTTGATCTTTCTCTGCACCCTAGTTACAATTGTAACACTACATTCTGCACTCTGTCATTTCCTTCTCTATGAAGGGTATGTTTAGTCTGTACAGCACGCAAGAAACAATATTTTTCACTGTATGTTAATACATGTGACAATAATAAATCAATTCACTGATAATTGCACAATATTCAGTTTCATTAACAACTCCTTGGAGACTGAAGCAATCTGTGTCCATGTGCAACAAGATTAGACAATATTCAGGTTAAGGCTGATGAATGGCAAGCAACATTTGTGCCATAGAAATGCTCATCAGTGACTATTTCCAATAAGAGAGAATCTAACTTTCTCCTCTTGATATTCAGTGGCTTTACCATTGGTGAATCCCGCACTATCAATATCTTGGGGCATTGCCAATGACCAAAAAATAAACTGGACCAGTTACTAATTACTGTGACTGCAAGAGCAGGTCAGAACTGGTGTTTTGTGGTAAGTAATTCTTCTCCTGACTTCCCAGAGCTTGTTCATCATCATCTTCAAGGCACAAGTCAAGAGTGTGCTGGAATACTTGCCTGGACAAGTGCAACTACAATAACGTGCAAGAAGCTTGACATTATCCAGGACAAATCAGCCAGTTGATTGGCACCACACCACAAATATTCACTTACTCCATCACTGACGCATCTACAAGAAGCATTGCAGCAATGTTCTTTTGATACCTTCCAAACCCATTAGAGCAGTGTAATTAAGTTAAAAAATTAGACTCCATTGACCAATTTTTGATCAGGTTGAACAAACAGAATGTGGCAGAAACACTGCAAATTCAAATATTGGGGGTTCATTTTTGGAGTGATAGAATGGCAAAGTGGAGAAGTTTAAGCTTTGGTTAGATCACATTTGTAACACTGTGAACAGCACTGGTCCTCATCTTATAAAAAGAATAATAGAGGCTTTGGAAAATATGCAGAAAAAATTATCATGAAAAGCTTCTGTTATCCAGAAGAGAGAAACCCGAGGAATGAGCTGTGAGAGCTTCGTAAGGTAATAAAAGTTCTTGATTCGGTAGAGAATATATTTCTACTTGTGGAGACAGTCGAAACCCCAGGTCTGAATATAACTTAGTCTCTGTGACTGGGTCCTGAACTTCCTAACCCACAGACCACAATCATTAAGGATGGGCAACAACACCTCATCCACGATTATCCTCAGCATCAATGCCCCACAAGAGTGTGTTCTCAGACCCTTACCTATGCTTTTTATACACCTATGACTGTGTGGCCAAATTCCCCTCCAATTTTCAAGTTTGCTGCTGACACTACCATAGTGGGTCTAATCTCAAACAATGACGAAACGGGGTACAGGAAAGAGTTGAAGAATCTGGTGAACTGATGCGACGACAATAATCTTTCCCTCACTGTCAAGAAATCAAAGGATATATTCATCAACTTCAGGAAGCGTAATAGAGGACATGCCCCTGTCTACATCAGTGGGGACAAAGTAGAAATAGTTGAGAGCTTCAACTTCAAACTTCAAAACAGTAGTTCCCAAGTTCCTATCAAGTTCAGTGTGCAAATACTTAAATTCCATATAAAGAAGGCATTACACCTTTTAAGGTGCCGATATCTTGAGTCTCTGCAACTCAGTCTTTTAACCACCATACATGCTTGTGGATATTTACACCACAATTAATGATGGTATTTTAGTTGTCAGATCATTAACAACCTGTGCTAGTCCCTTCCATGCCAACTCGATTATTAAGAAAACCTACCAACATCTCTACTTTCTCACAAGACTCAGGAAATTTGGCATGTCCACTACAACTCTTGCCAACTTTTACAGATGCACCATAGAAAACATTCTTTCTGGTTGAATCACAGCTTGGTATGGCTCCTGCGGTATCCAAGACTGCAAGAAACTACAAAAGGTTGTGAACAAAACCCAGTTCATCACACAAACCAGCCTCCCACTCATTGACACTGTCTACACTTCCCGCTGCCTCAGAAAAGCAGCCAGCATAATTAAGGACCCCACACACTCCAGACATACTTTCTTCCACCTTCTTCCTTCAGGAAAAATTTACAAAAGTCTGAGGTCACATACCAACCATACCAACCTGCTGCCCATCAGACTTTTGACTGGACCTACCTCGCATTAAGTTGATCTTTCTCTACAACCTAGCTATGACTGTAACACTACATTGTGCACTCTCCCCTTTCCTTCTCAGTGAACAGTATGTTTTATCTGTATAGTGCACAAGAAACAATACTTCTCACTATATACCAATACATGTGACAATAAATCAAATCAAAATAAATCCAATTGGGAATTCAGGTGAAACTTCTTTACACAGAGGGTGGTAAGAATGTAGAACTTGCCACCAAAGTAGTAGTTGAGATTTTATCATGAAATTTTGGGCACAATTACAGAGTTGATATTGCTTTGTCCAAACTTCAAAACAGTAGTTCCCAAGCTCCTATCAAGTTCAGTGTGCAAATGGTTAAATTCCATATAAAGAAGGCATTACACCTTTTAAGGTGCCGATATCTTGATTCTCTGCAACTCAGTCTTTTAACCACCGTACGTGCTTGTGGATATTTACACCACAATTAACGATGGTATTTTGGGAGTTGAGGAAAGAAACTACAGAAGATATGAACTGCATACTGTGAATTTTCGACATTATTTGAAACTGAGTTACAATTTGATGTATAAAATGGCCATAAATTTGATTTGCTCCCTTAATGTGGAAAACCTTGAAAAACTATTATGTTGCAACTACACACAGAGATAGTGAAGTGGTTTGAAAAGATTTAATTCTGATGACAACAGCTATTAAAACATAGGTTAATTCCATCCTTTGGAAGATGGAATCATTATACTGATGACTGCTCGGGAATTCATATCAAATTGTAAATGGTTCAAATTATTTATTCTTCAGTATTGCCTCCATGCATCTTTGACCATTCACTGTGAAATTTCATGATAAGACCTTAAACAGTATTGCTCCAGTTCCACGTGATTATAATTTAATGCACCAGATAATACATTTTACAGCCAAAAGCGACAAACCGACATCTAAGTTAGAGCATAATATTTGTGGTAAAAATTACTTGCAGTTGTCATTCAGTTCTTTGTGATGAATATAGATTCTGTGTGTTCCACTCTGCAGGATGAGATAAGCATGGCATTTTAAATAAACACCTCATATTTTGCTGGCCAATGTATTGCTTCCTTTGGATAATGTAGTATCCTTAGCATGTAATCTTATCATTGTTTACTTTGTACCTGTATGGTTGTATTGTTATTCAAACAAACATTTATGTTGGGCCTGATTACATCTTGCAAGTATTTCAAAGTGCTTCACATTCAATTAAATACTGTTAACCATTAAAGTGTTCTGGGAGACATCTTGACAGACCTGCTTTTGCATCAGTAATCCTGATGAGTCACATGTTGGCTTGGTAGTTGATGTACTTAAGTGGGTCAGCAGAATT
Organism: Carcharhinus amblyrhynchos; assembly: GCF_965287045.1. Taxonomy (NCBI): domain Eukaryota; kingdom Metazoa; phylum Chordata; class Chondrichthyes; order Carcharhiniformes; family Carcharhinidae; genus Carcharhinus; species Carcharhinus amblyrhynchos. The sequence continues at coordinate 85,496,235 of NC_137332.1, read as the reverse complement.
TGGGTCGAGCTTGCCAAGTTAACACTGAGTGCACTGAATTTGGGAGTAACCGTTTTGGATTGGATACAGCAGGGAAGAAAGTATCAGTGAGCGTAACTTGGAATAAAATCGTGTTTAACTAATTTGCTGGAGTTTTTTGATAAGGTAACAGGTAGCATTGATGAGAGTTCTACTATTGATATGGTGTACCTGAACTTACATAAGAACGTAAGAAATAGGAGCAGGAGTAGGCCATCTACCCCTTCGAGCCTGCTCTGCCATTCACTAAGATCATAGCTGATCTGAAGTTGATCAGTTCCACTTTCCCGCCTTCTCCCCATAATTCTTAATTCCCTTATCTGTCAGAAATCTATCTACCGTGACTTAAATATATTCAACGAGGTAGCCTCCACCACTTCAATGGGCAGAGAATTCCAGAGATTCACCACCCTTTGAATGAAGAAGTTCCTCCTCAACTCCGTTCTAAACTGCCCCTCCTTATTTTGAGGCTGTGCCCTCTAGTCTGGTTTCCTTTCTAAGCAGAAAGAATCTGTCTACCTCTACCCTATCTAGCCCCTTCATTATCTTGTAAGTCTCTGTAAGATCCCCCCTCAGCCTTCTAAACTCCAGCGAGTACAGGTCCAGTCTATATAATCTCTCCTCATAAGCTAACCCCCTCATCTCCGGTATCAGCCTGGAGAACCTTCTCTGTACTCCCTCCAAGGCCATTATATCCTTACGCAAATAAGGGGATCAAAACTGCACACAGTATTCCAGTTGTGGCCTCACCAGTGCCTTGTACAGTTGCAGCAAGACCTCCCTGCTTTTATATTCTATCCCCCTTGGTATGAAGGCCAACATTCCATTCGCCTTCTTGATCACCTGCTGCACCTGCAGACTGAGTTTTTGCGATTCGTGCACAAGGACCCCCAGGTCCCTCTGCACTGTAGCATGCTGCAGCTTTTCACCCTCTAAATAATATTCCTTCCTAGTATTATTTCTGCCAAAGCGGATAACCTCCGTCTGCCAGGTCCTCACCCACTCACTCAGCCTATCCAGATCTCTCTGCAGACTTTCCGCGTCCTCCACGCAATTCGCTTTTCCACTTATCTTCGTGTCATCAGCAAATTTTGCTAGCCTACGCTCAGCCCCCTCCTCCAGATTGTCTATGTATATGGTAAACAGTTGAGGCCCCAGCACTGATCCCTGCGGCACTCCACTAGTCACCAACTGCCAACCAGAAAAGCACCCATTGATTCCAACTCTCTGCTTCCTGTTAGATAACCAATCCTCAATCCACGCTAACACTTTACCCCCAACTCCGTATACCCTAACCTTCTGCAGCAACCTTTTGTGAGGCGCCTAATTGAACACCTTCTGGAAATCTAAAACCACCACATCCACCAGTTCCCCTCTGTCACATCTAGTCACATCTTCATAAAAATCCAGTAAATTCGTTAAACATGACTTCCCCTTCACGAATCCAAGCTGCTTCTAAAGGCATTTGACAAAGTGTCTCACAACAGACTTGTCAGAAAAGTCATAACTCATGAAATAAAGGGGGCAGGAGCAACATAAATATGAAATTGACTAAGTAACAAAGTGGAGAGTAGTGGTGAAATATTTTTTTGATTGCAGTGGATTTCCCCAGGGTAACTGTGAGGAACATTGCTCTTCTTGGTGTATACTAATGACATAAACTTTGGTGTACATGGCAGAATTTCAAAATTTATAGCTGATATGAAACTTGAAAGCATTGTGAGGAGGAAAATGTAGAAGTTATGAAGGACATAGACAAGTTTGTGGAATGCGTGGACAAGTGGCAGAAGAAATTCATAGAATCCTGACATGCAGAAGAAGGCCTTTAGGCCCATTGAGTCTACACCAACGCTCCACTAGAGCATCTTACCTAGATCCACCCCTTCGCCATAACCCCATGTATTTACCTTGCTAATGCCCCTAACCTAAACATGTTTGGATACTATGGAGCAATTTAGCATGGACAATTCGCTGAACCTGCGCATCTTCGGATTTAATGCAGATAAGCGTGAAGTGATCTTCCAGTCCCATTGACGATGCACCACTGCCGCTGATTTCCAGTGGAAAAACAGGAAACACTGTTGGCAACAGTGGCCCAGAAGATCCCACCACTGGCCACTGAAGGGTCATCTTCTGCCCCACAAAATATGCAGCCAGCCCCCCCACCCTTCCTTCCCCCATTGAGTCCAACAATCATTATTTTTGCAAAACCTTTGCACCATCTTGTTCAATGTTTTTTTTTACTGGTTCAGTCTTGGTCCATTTTTTTCTTTTGTCCCTAAATGTTGCATGCAAGATGGCTGAATTGTAGCCATTCATGTCTCTTTCGGAAACATTTTGTTTCTTAACTGTACCCACTCCCATTGGTTTTGCACTGTGAAATATTCAATCTCTCTTGCCCACAATTCTATCACAAACCTTCCCTTTGTTTTTCCTATCCCTCCTCCCCACCTTCTCACCTTTCACTGGCTTAAAACATTTTGATCTTCCTCTAGTTTTGAAGCAAGGTCATCGGCCTGAAATGTTGACTTGGTTTCTTGGCATAGTTGTTGCCTGATCTGCTGAGTATTTTAAGCATTTTCTGTTTATTATTTCATATTTCATCTCGATATACAGCTGCAGTTATGAGGAGAGGACCTAGTTTCAAAGAGACACTTTTTTTTAGGATTTTAAATTGAAATATTTTCACCTGTGTTTTCCATTTCTGCTCCGTTTTAAAGGCAGAGACTTCTTAACTCAGATAATGGGAAAATCTGCACTTTCTCACATAATTGTCTTGGAAATCTTTTTCACGCAATCCAGTCCGCCTGTAGTAACGCTCTCTTATTTAGAGCTGTCTGAAACTTCACTCTTTTGATCACTTGCATTTTGTATTCTTCACATTGAAAATGTATTTTTTTTGAGCAAGAATCGTCATTCTTTACAAAATTGTCATTTACATTCTGTTTTATAATTTCACAGACTGAGAGATTAGATCAAATAAGCTAGAAGCATGACATTGCTTTCCACCTGTGTGTAACACATTCCTCACAAAGATGTATGGGATACCCATGCTCAAGCTTTTCATAATGCTGGCTTGCAATTGAATTTGGCTGACGTGCTCTCCTAATGTTGTCTTTTTTTGACAAAGTGATGAAGTACTACAAAGATTTTGAGTATCTCTTCCTGGCACAGCTGTTATTTAACAAATTCTTGATCTGCAATAGAATTGTATTGCATAATTTTATATAAATTATCCACTGTCCCTTGAAATATATTTGCTGGGGTAAAATATTACATATGCAGGAATTTTGTCGCAGGCACCCTTTTCAAATCATGGATTGAGCATTCATATTTCAAGGGGACAACTAGTATTTGCTCTCAAATTTATTGTTAGCTATTATACAGAAAAAATGTCAATCACATTCTGTGTCGTGCTAATAGAGGTAGTGTGCCTGACTGTTAAAGATGTATGATGATTGATTGATCTGTCTGTTTGTATTCAGTGAACACATTTTGATAATTCTACTCCAATGTATAACACTTCCTTATGCAAAGTTGTTTGGAGGATTTTTCAAACATTATGTTTGATGTTACTTGCTGTCTGATGCGTGGAAGTACTTTGTTTTCCTTTTTATGGTTTTTAATTACTTACTGTTGTTTATCACCTTGTTGTATGCAACTGATAAAGGTTTGAAAAATTTCTTTGAAACAGGTGAATACAAACTTAGCTGTATTACTGAACAAGAATAAAATTAATTTCTCAGCCTGAGAGGTAGCAAGAATTTGCTGCATTGCTGGTAGGGATGGTTTAGACTCATAGAATCTCTACAGTGCAGAAGAGACTATTCGGCCCATCAAACCTGCTCCAACAACAATGCCACCCAAGTCCTATCCCTGAAACCCTGTGTATTTACCCTACTAAAAACCCTGACACTAAGGGGCAATTTAGCAAGACCAATAAATTTTGTACACATCTTTGGGAGAAACCAGAGCACCTGGAGGAAACCCACACCAACACAGGGAGAACATGCAGACTTGACACAAACTGTCACCTGAGGTTGGAATTGAACTTGAGTCTCTGGCGCTGTGAGGCAGCAGTGCTGTCCCACCATTCTGTTTAAAACAGCTGATTCAGTGAGAATCTCAAAGGATGAGTTAGATCTGTTTCCCTGAATGCAGTGCTGTCTTGATGCCTGTGGAAGATGGAGACCGGGCAGTTGGTACTTCTAAAACAATAAAGTAGGCTGTTTTGATATTCCCTTGTGAAATGTGCTTTGCTCTGACATTTTGAAAGTTGTATTTGAAAACAGTGAAATTCAAATCGCCCTGCAATAGCAAATTGAGTACAAGGTTGATTAGTTGAAGGATGTGACCTTTTGTAAATCAGTCAGCCAGACTGATCAATTCCATTTAGCGATGCATTGTTTGCACTTATTTGCATTAACTTAGAAGACAATTTTAAAAACCTGCCTGAGTAGTAGCCAGAACTTTTTTGGACTGAAAATATGGTCAGCATTCATTTTTCCTAAACTATTCTCAGTTACGTTTTTTTTAATTTGCACATTCAAATTAGCTTAATTATGCACTGTTTGGTAAAACTGCCTAGTTGCTACTACCGTATAGTCATTTGTTTGTGTTATTAAAGCAACCATAATGAAGTGTAACTGCTGCCATCTAGTGGATCTCTGTAGGTATAGTCATCGTAAGATGTCTCACAACACCAGGTTAAAGTCCAACAAGTTTATTTGATAGTAAACCCACAACCTTTTGGGGTTTGCCCCTTCGTCAGATGAGTGAAGAGTTCTGGTCTCAAACAGAGCATATAAAGGCACACACAGTTTACAGAATACTGATTAGAATGCGAGTCTTTACAGCTAATCAAGTATAGTCAGGTATAGTCATTGAACATGTTTGATTCAAAGCTTGTTTTGATTTTAGATGTAGGAAAATCTGAAACAGCTAATGTACATCATGGAAATTCTTTGACACCTTAAGCTCTTCAGAAAAAAAGCCATGGCATCTAGTGGTTAATAATAAAAAGATTGATTAATTCATTGACCTAAATATTTTGTATCTCAGAAGTATCAGCATCACATTTTGCTTTTAATAGTGGTTTTGTTTTGGCAATTTCACCCATTCTATCCTGAAGGCACTGTTGCCAAGAAATTGATCATGGTCACCCATTGTGAACTAGTTTTTTTTATTTGTTTATTGAAAATTATCATATTTTACATAGCAAACAAACATAGCTAGAGATCCATACAGTGCTCGCATGTACATTCCAATGCGACTAGGCACAGGGCTCCCCAAGGCCAAGGGACAAGCCCCTGTACTTCCGGCTCCCACCCCTACCAAGCCCCACCTAATTGCACCAGTAATGACAGTAATAATGTAAAGCCAAAAAGACAGAGGAATGCCGCCTGAGAACCAACTAAGCACCCAAACAGTCCAGGCTATAAACTATTGAGCAGAGAAAAGAAAGAGAGACAGTGAAGGAGGGAAGAAAGAGAATAAGAGGGAAAAGAGAAAAGTTCTCGTGTTGGTCTCCACACCTCGGCAGGATGGATGGGTATACGCAAGTAAAGGACCAGGGTGCATCCACCAGTTGGGGGAGGCTCTGTGGAAGCACCTAGGGTCCTGGGGCCATTAGGTGTCTACACGGCTGGCTCCAACTGCAGCATCCCAACATGAGCTACAAATGGTTGCCAGGTTTTATAGAACCTAGCAGTGGACTCAGGTAGCGTGCACCTCATCCTTCCCAGCTTAATGGTATCTACCACCCCCTGCATCCACTGTGCGTATGTCGGGGTGCACCTGATTTCCCCTAAACAGGATTAGTTGTCTTGCCAGGAGTGTAGTGAAATCTACAAAATGCACTTGGAATTTCAGCAGCGGTGGATTTAATGGCACGGCCCCAAACAGGGTACCCTGGGGGTGCACTTATATCCCGATCTAGCATTGCTAAATCATCTCAAATATCCAGTAGTTATACAGTGATGGGCAAGTCTAGAACATATGTAAGAGGGTGGCGGGAGTGTGGTGGGAGCTTGTTGGCACCATTCTCAAAGGGGGCTTGTGCCTGGGTACATTCCAGAAAGTCTAACCCTGGTTTGATATGTTGTGTGACGGAGTTTACATTGTATCACATCCAGCTTGGCACATATTGAGGAGGAATGTACTCGATGTAGCACCATGTCCCAATTCTCCTCGGGGAACTTCTCCCCCAGGTCTTGTTCCTGTAAAGATTTAACCACTGGTAGAGAGTCTTATTGGAACAGAATTTGAGAATAAAGAACAGAAGTGAAACCACACACAGTCATAGAAGGCACTAAGAATATGTCAGTGGAGGCATGAGGTGGGAACGTTGGAAATTGGGGGTCGGCCCGACGCAAAATCTCGAATTTGCAAAGATCTGAAAAAGTGCGTTGCAGGTAAAGCAAACTTATCCACCACCTGCTCGAATGATGCAAACACGCTGTCCACATACAAGTCCCGGAATGTTCTGATCCCGTACTTGACCCATATGTTGAAGGCACTATCCAAAACACACGGAGGAAAAAAATGCTTAGCTGATACTGGGGAGACCAGCAACCAAGCCTGAAACCCAAAGTGGCATCTAAATTGCATTCAAATTCTAAGACTTGTCTTGACCAGTGCACTCCTAGTATATTGGAAGGAGGGAAAATTTACTGGGGAACATATCAAGGTAGCCAGGGAAGATGGATCACAGGAGGAGGATTCTAACTGCAGCCAACAAGGATCGTCCTGTTGCCTCTCCGTCTGCATCCAACACACTACTGCTCTCATATTGGCTGCCCAATAATAAAATAGAAAATTGGGCAATCCCATATCCTCCTCCAGTTTAGGGTTTTGCAAGATTGTCCTCTGCATTTTTGGGTCTTTCCTATTCTAGACAAAGTTTGAAATGAACTGATCAAGACTATGAAAAAGCATTTGGAATTGAACACTGGGATGCAATGAAAGAGATATAAAAACTTAGGTAATATGTTCATCTTCACCACATTGATACAGCTTGCTAACGAAAATGGGAGGATGGACCAACGTTTGAGGTCCTGTTCTGTCCACCTGTGAGTGGAGCAAGGTTAGCTCCAAAGAGCCCACTAAATTTGCTAGTTACTTGTCCTCCCAAATAGATAAACTGCCAATGATAATCTTGAAAGACAGGATGTGGAGCAGGAGGCTACGAGCCGCTGCATTCAAAGGAAGGAATTCACTTTTATTCAAGTTAAGCTTATACCCCAAAATATGACCAAATCTCTCTAGTATAGATAAGACTTTGAGAATCTTTGGATGGATTGCTGACATACAATAGTAGGTCGTCCGCACACAGCAATATTCTGCCCTCGATTCCCTCCCAACCAGTCCCCACCACTCGTTTGCTGTTGCAAAAAGCCTCAGCAAGAGGCTCAATAGCAATGGCAAATAACGGGGGAGAAAGGTCGTCCTTGCCCAGTGCCTAGGAGAAAGACTTGAATGCATGTCATTTGTCCGGACCAAGGCTAGAGGGGCGTGGAATGGTACTTTGATCCAGGAGATGAGTTTTGGGTTGAAACCGAATCTCCCAAGAGCTTAAAATAAATAATTCCATTCCACTTGATCAAACAATTTTTCAGCTTGGAGGTAGTCCAACGCTGGCATCTCCACATCATAGTTTGGAGGTGGCAGGCACCTACATAATGTTGAACAGCTGCCAAATCTTCGAATCCATATATGTATATTTAATGAACCCAGTCTCGTCATGCAAGACAAAAGAGGGCAGAATGTCCTCCAGGCGAATGGCCAGAATCTTAGAGATCAATTTGAGATCCACTTTCAGCAATGAGATCGCTCTATAAGAGCTGCAGATTTGTGGGTCCTTATTCTTTTTAAGGATAAGCAAAATTGTCACTTGCCTTAAAACCTACGGGAGAGAGCGGTTCTTACATGATTCACTGATCATACATAATAGCAGGGAATCCAACTTAGCCATAAATATTTTGTAGAATTCGATGGGGTACCCACCTGGTCCTAGACATTTCCCACTCAGCATTATTCTGGCTGCCCTAACAATTTCTTCAACGTCGAATGGTAAGGGCCTCCAAGCCAGCATCCCACATTCCTAACAGTGGCCTGGTATCCCTCCTCACTGAGAAGTCTCCCCCAACCACTGACATCAGCAGATGCCATATTCTAGGGCCCCACCCCCACCCTTCGTACTGGCCGCAGGAAACCCACCACGAAAAAGAGAGGCTGAGCTTGAAAGAGATCAAACCACACTCACAGAGAAAAGAGATATAGGACACAAAAACACCTACACAGACCAAATGCGCAAACACAGCAATTGCACCCCCCCCACCCTCAAAAAACACGCGCCCTCCCAAACAGGGTGCCTGTGCCTCCAACTTCTCCTTATCGCAGCGCCTTCAGAGCACTTGGCATGGGCCACGATCTCCACCACCGTTCCCGTTGTGGTCACAGGTGCTATAACCTGAAAAGATCTGTAGAAATACCAAATCCTTAACTCTTAACCTAACAGTCGCAAAGCCCATTACCCTTTCCTGGCCGACAATTTGATCCGGGTACAGCATGCAGATTCATAAAAAACAGGTATCAGTTTATATCCACCGTGTGGTCACCCAATTCAAAAGTCTGCTCTGCAAATTTCATTGCTGCCACTGGATCTGTGGACTTGTGCTCAGTTCCATTGTTGAGAGTAATCCTCAAGCAGGCTGGAAAGCGAAGCCCAAACCTGACCCCAGGACAGTCACGCAGAAGTCATTTGACATCAACAAAGACGGCACTTCTCCTTGCCACCAGCAGGGTAAAATCTGGAAATATCAACAGCTTATTTTCGTGGTACCTCAGAGTGGTTCTCTCTCATGCTGCTAATGTACTCATGCAATAATGGGTCAAGGAGCTTCTCCCAGTCTGGGCTTTGCTCGAAACACTGTGTGCAATCCAGAAGCGGCTCATCCTCAAGTTCCAGCACATTCTTCAGTACTGGGCGACAACATCTGTGGTATTTGAGCCCTCGATTCCTTCCAGAAGGCCTATCAGACAGATGCTATTTTGTCTTTGGCATCCTTCCATCTCATCATGTTTTCCCTTAGGGACTTAATCTCTGGTTCAAATGAGTAACTTGGCTGTTCAGCTTGGTGGAAGTGTTTCTACTAAATGCTTTGGAATCCTCAAGCTCTTTCAAACGGTTCTCGTGGGCGACGGTGACACCTTGGAGTGATTTAACAGATGATCCGAGGTCCTGTCTCAGCTCGTCTATCTTGGCCTGCAACTCAGTGGCCCACCGTTCCAATTTGCTGTCCAATCTTTGCATGGCCTCCATAATAGATTCCCCTGTCCTTTTACTCAGCATGCTATGTTCAGGGATCCCTCCAGGAAAGCATGGTAGGCACCCCTCCCTGTGCCCTGAGGTCCCTTTCTACGAGTGCTGCCTCCTGCTAAGGGGCAGCACTCTGAAAGCTTGTGGCTTGTTCTATCAAATAAACCTGTTGGACTTTAACCTGGTGTTGTGAGACTTCTTACTGTTCCTGCCATTTTGCCAGGACCTGTGGGCTTACCCATTTCCTCCAGCCTGGGGTGCTATTCCTTGGTCCACGTATTAAGCTGTCTCACTGTTCGATCTATCAGAAATCTTACATGGATTACTTTTCACCTTACTTCACTGTTAACTGGACAAACAAAAGCAGCAAAGGGTTCCCAGCCGAGCTGCAAGTTGCAACTCTCCTCCCTCACTTTAATTCATCCCTGATTGGCTGAAAAAATAAACAGCACTGTGCCCCTAGGTGATCTGACAGTTGCAATTTTTATGACACAGGAGCTCTTCCCTGACCTGCCCCATTACCCTAAATCAATTCACACTTGACTGAGTGAAAAAATTTAAAGATGGTTCCAGGCTGAGCTGCAAGTCCCAACATGCCCCTCATTGAACTCCAGCTGCAAAAAAAAGGCAATCCAAAAGTAGAAATAGCAGCTTGCAATTTGCAGCAGGACCTTTCTTGGGTGAAAAAAGAACAGAGAGTTTGCAGACAGAGCTGCAATCCACAACCCCTCTCCCTCTGAGCACACACAGTAAATTTCAACTGGCAGGACGCAATCTTAAAAATAACCCTTTCCAGCCAGACTTTTGAAGTTGTCTGTTTGCAAATGCACCCCAGGTATGTTTAAAGCTTGCTTGAGCACTTGGCATGGGACACGATCTCCACCACCATTCCCACTGTGGTCACAGGTGCTACAACCTGAAAAGATCTGCAGAAATACCAAATGCTTAACTCTTAGCCTAACAGTTGCAAAGCCCATTACCGTTTCCTGGCCAGCAATTTGATCTGGGTATAGCATGCAGATGTGCTTGACGTGCAATAACATCTCTCCAGACAGACTTCAAGAAAGATCTTGCCACCTGTGAATCATGGTCCGACAAAATCCCAGGGACTATTAAAACATCCTGCAGAGAAACATGATTAAAATACATTTCTTAAAGGCATAATACCTTTACAGTGAAAAGGGAGACAGGGAGGTTTGAGGAGGGAATTCCAGAACATTGGGCCCTGGCAGCTAAAAGCTCAGCTAACACTGATGGATTGGTTAAAATTGAGGATGTGGAAGAGGCCAGAATTGATGGAGAACAGGTATCTTATATGATTAAAAGGCAGGAGGATGTGAGAGATCGGCCTTGAAGGAATTTAGAAACGAGGATGAAAATGTTAAAATTAAGGTATCGCTTAACTCGACACCAGGGATGATGTGTGAATGGGACTTGGTGTGAGCTTTGATATTCACGGAAGAATTTTGGATGAGCGTTTGTGGTAGGAGGAAAGTGGGAGTCTGATCAGGGTGAGTTGGAAAATTCAAATGCAGAGATACAAACACATGGGTGAAGGTTTCAGCAGTAGATAAACCAGAGATGTAACTGCATCTGTGGACTCCTGGAGCTGTCCACGGGGTTACAGTTTCACCTGACTGCTTGGCCATGATTTGGGTAGATGAGAGAGGAGGGAAAGCAACATGTTAAATCAAGGAGAGCTTTTGTGACAGCTAAGAATTGGCTTGGGGCGAATTTTGGTAATGAATTCTGATTCACTGCATTTCAGGAAAGGTTAAAAAAAGGCATTGGTCCGTGGTCCATGGAAGACCAATGCTATGTTTCTTTATTACTACCATCACCATTCTTCTTTGCTTATTGTTCCATGACATCATTGGTATTTATTCTGCCTCTGCCCTCTAACCTATTACAGTTTGAAACCCATCATACTTCTGCCTCTCCCTTTCGGAAGAAGAATCATGGGGGCGATTGTCCTGGCCTGCTGAACTGTGCAAGTACTCCAGCAGGTTGGGAGGCATCAGCGGGGGACCTGTAGCGGGACATTGCGAGCGGTTTCCGCCTGATCGCAAGTCCCTCAGGCAATGACATGAGGCTGATTGCCATGTTGAAATTGGCAAGCCCAGGATGGCATTCACTGGGCTCGCTGGTGTCTCCCCTGCCGGGCGAATTGCCACCAATGGGGGTTAAAGCTAGTCCCCATCATGGAGGACCAGTTGTAATGGACAGAGGCCATTGAGGCTTCCCGTGGGAGGTTGGGGGCAAGGGTGTGCCCCTTGGGCAGTCATGATGTGGAGATGCTGGCATTGGACTGGTTCTTACTGTCCTTGGGCAGTGCCAGCCTTGCATTCTGGGACTGCCCACCAGGCAGTGCCAAGGGGATGGGGCCTACTGAGACCGAGGCCTATTGAGGGCTGGTGGATTGGGGGAAACATGCCCTGCGTTCTGCAATGGGAGAGAAGGAGGGCGCGATTGGGGTTGGACATGGAAATGGGAGTTGAGATCGGGGCTGGCCTGGGGGGGCGGTCTGGCAGGGGGTCAAGTAGGCTGGCATTTGGGGACAGGGTTGGAAAGCTGGTTATTGGGGTGGGGGAAGAAATCAAGAGGCCAGCAATTGTTGGTGCTCTGCTCCATATGTCCCATGCCCAAGGTACCCCCAAGGGGCAAAGTGCCAATAACCAGAGGGCACCATGACACGTCAGGTTACCCCCACCCACCACTCGACCTTGCCATGGGGGGTGGGGGGCGCCCAATTGCCAGCCTAGGTCGGGCTGCTAGTTCCCTGAAAGTGCAGAGTTACCCTAAACCCCTCAGGAGTGAAAGACTCTGGCAGGGAGAGATGCTAGCAGGCCAGGAGACTCGGACCTGCTAATAGCATTTGAATTAGATTAAAACGAGCATTTAAATACTTGCTGGCCTCCCCACCAAATTCCGGCTCAGAGCAGATGCTGCGGGAGATGCTATTGCAGTGGGAACACATGCGCGAATCCTGTGCATTGCCAGCCGCAAGAGTCCCCCGACCCACTGAGCTGAATTAGTGTAGCAGGATGGGAGAATTGCCCCTGTTAACTCTGTTTTCTCCCTCTCTACAGATGCTGCCAGAATTGTTGAGTTTTTCCAGCATGTTCTGTTTTTTTTTCAGGTGTCCAGCATTTGCAGTGGTTCACAGTTTAAACTCTCACAGTTTACCCTCTGATTTCAGCTTCTCTGCTGTTTGGCCATTCACACCTTCTGTTCTCTCTGTGGATTGCCATTAGCAGCTTTCCCTTTGTTTTTGTAGCTATGATTCATCTTTCATTCCCTTACCCCCCCCCCCCCCCCCCCCCCCCCCACTATAAATATTTCCTACTTTCTCTGTCTTTTAGCTTTGACAAAGAGTCATCTGGACTCAATGTCAACTCTTTTCTCTCCTTACAGATGCTGCCAGACCTAATGAGATTTTCCACCATTTTCTCTTTTGATGGACTGAGCACTGTGCCTGGATGGCTAAAACCTTCTTTCATATCCTCCTGTTTTCTCAACTCTGAAATGGCTAATGTTCCAGGAGAGGACAAAGAAAAGCTTTCAAAGGCACTTTGGAGCTCTTTATGAAGCATAGCGCCATTGATTTAATGACTGAGGAAGCTTGCTACGAATTGTTTTAGAATGGCAACAACTTATTGAAGTTGCATTGTGTTATATGTGACAATATTTTAAAGGCAGAGTGGATGTAGAGAGAGAATAAAAAGGAAGCAAATCCTGCATTCTAGATCCCACAACTTTGTGGGGTGTCCTGCCCACGTGTCCAAACATCTGCGGATTGAGAATCAATCTGCTTAGTCTTTTTGAAGACCCATGACAAAAACTTGCAATCCTTATTTATAAAGTTTAAAGTTATTTATTTATTAGTCACAAGTAAGGCTTACATTAATGCAATGAAGTTACTGTGAAATTCTTGGTAGGTGTCATCCTGAAATTGAAGGATAGCCCAACAACTCAAGGAGGTACAGGATGGCTGAAGGTGATTTGTAGATGAAGTTGGGGATTTCAAGGTTGAAGCGTTGAAGTTCAGGCTTCCAAAGACTGGATTGACAAGTGAATAGGCTATGACTGAGGACATAGACATTTATGTACTTGAAAGAAAGGCAGGGGGCAGGTGAACTGGAGGTGGTTAAAGCCATAATGCAACTTTGAACAGCAGTTGGATGATGAATAGACAATGATGGGAGATATTGGATATACTGTTCAACAAGATTCAACAATATTTACCGGTGGTGACAAAACATGTACAGTCCAACTGGGGCACAGGAATGCCAAATAGAATTGCAACTTTCTGTAACTACATCCAAACATACCAGGATGCTATTCTAATCCATTATTGTTTTGCCCTTGTATGAATATCTTAAAGGATTAAATGTAATTGATATTGGTATTACAGAACATTTTGTATTTAAGTTGCACCTTTAATGCAGTAAAATGTTCTTCAGACTTCACGGGACTGTTATCAAGCTATATTGACACTGAATCACCGAAGGTGGTCTTGGGGCATGTGATCAAAAACTTGATGGAAAAGCAGTTACTTTAAGGAGCACCTTCATAGAATCATGGAATTATTACAACATGGAAGGAATCATCCCTTAGACTGCTCAAATCTATGCTGTTCTCTGCAAGAGCATGTTAGCTTGTCCCACTCCACCAGCATTTTTGTACAGACCTGCCATTTTTTCTCCTTTGGGTGCTGATCTGTTTCACTTTTGAAAGGCAGAATTGAATGTACACCTACCACCTTTCAGGCAGTGCATTCCAAATCATCTTACAAGAGTGAAAGAGCTAGCCAGGGGAACAAAGCTGACCAATTGAATATATATTTTGGTTCTGTCTTCACAAAGGAGGAGACAAATAACTTACCAGAAATGTTACGGAACACAGGGTTCAGTGAGAGGGAGGAACTGAATGAAATCAATACCAGTGGAGAAATGGTGTTGAGGAAATTGATGATATTGAAGGCCAATAAATCCCCAGGCCTGATATTCTACGTCCAAGAGGGTTCTGTCAGTATTCCAGCAATAATACTAAAGATGTGTGATCCAGAGCTTGCCAATCACTAGCCAACCGGTTCCAGTACAGCTACAACACTGGCATCGCCCCAGCAATATGGAAAATTTCTTAGATATGGCCTGTATACAAGAAATTGGACCAATCCAATCCAACCAATTAACAGTGCATTGAAAGCAGCACTTGCTCAATAATAACCTGCTCACAAATGTACAGCTAAGGCCACTCAGCTCCTGACCTCATGGCAGCTTTTGTTCAACTATGAACAAAAGAGCTGAATGCCAGATGTGAGGTGATTGTGACTGCCCTTGTCATCAAGGCAGCATTTGACTGAGTGTAGCATCAAGGAGCCCTGGCAAAATTGGAGTCAGTGGGAATTGGGGAAAACCCTTTGCTAGTTGGAGTCATACCTAACACAAAGGAAGATGGTTGTGATGGTTTGGGAGCAGGGGTGGGGGCGGTCAATCACCTCAGCTTGAGGACATCGCAGTAGGAGTTCCTCAGGGTAATGTCATAGGCCCAACCATCTGCTTCATCAATGGCCTTCCTTCCATCATAAGGTTGGAAGTGGAGATGTTCACTAATAACTGCATCATGTTCTGCATATTCGTGACTGCTCAGCGACTGAAGAGTCCATGTCCAAATGCTGCAAGATCTGGACAAATGCAGGGTTGAGGTGACAAGTGGCATTCATCCGAGTGTCAGGCAATGATCATCTCCAAAAAGAGAGGATCAGCCATCACTCTTTAACATTCAGTAGCGTTACCATGACTGAATCCTCCACTACCAATATCTTGGGGGTAACCACTGACCAGAAACTGAACTGGAATAGCCATATAAATATCGTGGCTACCAGACAAAGTCAAAGGGAATCCTGCAGCAAGTGACTCACTTCCTGACTCTCCAAAGCCTATCCACCATCTACAAGGTACATGTCAGGAGTGCACTGGAATACTTTCTGCTGGCCTGGATGAATGCAGTTCCAACAATACTCAATAGCTGAACACAATTCGATAAAGCAACCCATTTGATTGCTACTCTAGCATCCCCTCATACATTCCCTCCACCACTGATGTAACGTGGCAGCAGTGTGTACCATCTGCAAGGTGCACTTCAGGTTCAGTAGACAGTACCTTCCACATGACTACCATCTACAGCAGTGGTTCCCAACCTTTATACTATAAACCTTTTGAGGCATATCTCCTATTTTCTCCAACTGAACTGCCCTCTTGCAGAAAACTTTTTATCATTAAAGCCTCTTAAAAACATGTCAAGCCACAATTTAATCCAATTTTCATTTGTTTAAGAAGGTTACTGTGAAAGCCATATCACAATTTGCATGTCAAATACAATATTGGAGCCTGTTCCTCCTTCTCTTAACTTTATTTGTTCCTGTTTCTTAACTCTTCTTCCCTCACTGGGAGTTTTTTAAAATCTTCCCATTTTCTCTCCTTTCTTTCCCCAACCTTTCCCTGTCTCCCTCACTTCTCCCAGGATTTTGCACACATTTTGTGTTTTTGTACAGGCCTTTGCCTTCAACTCTGTAGTTGGCACCTCCAATTCAAAAAAACTGGTATCTACTCTGCATGCATCAGCCAGGCAAGGGCACTCATACGCATTTTAGAATGGTTTATGTTGGTGACCTGAACCTGCCTGAGACAGGGCATGCTCCTAACCAGTGTTAAAAAATCTGAACTCCACATGAACAGCCCATTCCCAGCTGGTGCATGCATGGTTCGGATTACCAACATAAACGATTTGAACTGCACGTGTGTGGCCCATTCCCAGCCAGTGCATGTGTGAGTGGCCTGAGGTTCATTGGAACACGGAAATGCCCACCATGGAGCTGAAAGTGAAGAATATCTTTAGTTTATTTACATTAATGTTTAATCATTTTTTATCTTATTTTTTGGCTTACTTGTGGGGCCTTCATGGCACACCAGTGTGCCGTGGCACCTGAGTTAGGAATCTGTGAACTAGAAGGACAAAAGCAGCAGATACCTGGAACACCACCACCTGGAGTTCCCCTCCAAGTCACTCACCATCCTGATTTGGAAATATATCGCCTATCCTTTACTGTCGCTGAGTCAAAATCCTGGAATTCTTTCCCTAACAGCACTGTATGTACATCTCGGACTTCAATGGCTGAAGAAGACAGCTCACCACCTCATCCTGAAGGGCAGTGAGGGATGGGCGATAAACGCTTGCCTGGTCGATGATGCCCACAATCTGTGAATTAATTTTTTAATAAGTAATTAGTGCTACCAATTTTTCATCTGTTGAACAATTGATGGAAAATCTAAAATAAACTCAATTGTGGAGTCTCTGTGGACTAAATCCTTGGATGGATGAATTGTGACAAAGATATAAATTTGAAATTACATACAGACTCTACATGCCGTTCTGGAAACCAAAGGACTTTATACCAGGCCAAATGTATTTTACTTCTTTAATGCAAAATTTCTTTATTGATGTTAATGAGAAATTACAATTAAAACAAATTTGTGCTTGTCAGTTATAGTTCTTAGAACATAGAACAATCCAGCACAGTACATGTCCTTTGGCCCTCAATGTTGTGCCGAGCTATGTCCAAACCCGAGATCAAGCTATCCCACTGCCTATCATTCTGGTGTGCTCCATGTGCCTATCCAGTAACCGCTTGAAAGTTTATAAAGTGTCCCACTCCACTATCACAGCAGGCAGTGTATTCCACACTCCAACCACTCTCTGAGTGAAGAACCTACCTCGGACATCCCTCCTATATCTCCCAACATGAACCTTATAGTTATGCCCCCTAGTAACAGCTACATCCACCTGAGGAAACAGTCTCTGCACGTCCACTCTATCCCCCTCATCACCTTATAAACCTCTATTAAGTTGCCTCTCATCCTCCTCTGCTCTAAAGAGAAAAAGCCCCAGGTCCCTCAACCTTTCCTCATTAGACCTACCCTCCAAACCCGGCAGCATCCTGGTAAATCTCCTCTGCACTCTCTCCAATGCTTCCACATCCTTCTTATAGTGAGGTGACCAGAACTGAATGCAATATTCCAAATGGGATCTCACCAACATCCGGTACAGTTGCAGCATAACCCCATGGCTCTTAAACTCAAAACCCCTGTTAAAAAATGCTAACTTTTTAATATTGTTTGATAATTGTTCACATGTTTACCAGGTGATCATTTTCTTTAACGTTTCGTATAGGTTTTGCTTCGTACTTGTTAGAGCAGTAAATTTATACACCATTTTCATTAGGTGGCAGTAATTTCTTAGATATAGTCGGTTTAATCTCTTTAATCTTAGGCAAACTAGCACTTTAAAAGTACCATTAAATATATTAATGGCATATAAAAAAAACACGTTGTTTTGGTCTACAAACTGTGACAAGAGAAATCTTACATGGTTTATATAATAGATTGAAAGGGCATTTCAGAAGTAAGCAAATGTCCCACTGGATTGAGTACTGATGTGAGGTTTAAAGTTTATGCGTCAGTGTCACAAGTAGGCTTACATTAACACTGTGCCTGATTCGGATACACTGAGGAAGAATATAGCATTGCTAATGCACCGAACCATCACATCTTTTGGACTGTGTGCCGAAACTGTAGCGCCCGGAAGAAACCCCACGCAGATTTGGGGAAAATGTGCAGACTCTGTACAGACAGTGACCCAAGTCAAGAATCGAATCCAAATCCCTGGCACTGTGAGGCAGCAGTGCTAACCACTGTGCCACCATGTCACTTCGTGAGATGAACATCTTTCCATCTGTGTTTGATGTTCTTTTGCAGCTTCCTGTTATGGTTGAATTAGACATACAAGCCTTAGCACTTGAGCTTGAAAAAGCCATTAAATGCAGAGCAAGCAGAAAGGGACCCAGTGGGGATGGAATTTCAGTCAGACTGCTCAAACATTGTTAGACCTTCATGAGCTTCGCTATCAGGTGGTAGGTTCCATTCCACAGGAGATGCGTGACACAAAAATCATCATATTATTACAGGAACCATCACAATGGAGAAATCTTCATCACTAACGTTACTGGGAAGGCCATCAGTAAGGCCATGCATAAAATATTCTATCTTGTTCCAGATGCAGTGTATTCAAAAACACAGTACATTTTTTTGCACTAGCATGTCCACAGTGGACACGACCGTCTCCATATGACACAGTAAGAGAAGTGCAGGGAGCAGAATATACCTCTTTGCCTTACTTTTGCAGATCTCACTAAAACATTCAACATCATCAGCGGGGCAGGACTTTACAAGGTTTTGGGGAAGTTGGCTGACCCCAAAGCTCCTCAGTCTCATCCATTTCTTGCTTGCCAACATGCACATACTGTATAGTTTTATGGTAACATTTCTGACAGTTTCAGGATGGGGAATAGAGTGAAATAGGGATGTGTTCTTGCTGTAGCTTTAGATCAGATGGCTAGCTCGTCAATCTATCCAGACTGAAAAAAAGGACAAAAATAGAGCATGTCTTGGCCAGAAAGCTCTAATTCACTGGTCATGCCATGCTGTTCGCCCATTCAGAAACTCAGCTCCAAAGAATCATGGATTGTCTCTCTCATGCCTGTAACTTGTTCTCCCTGATTATAGATGTCAAGAAAAGATGTGGTCATGTTCCAAGATATAACATCTCTGCTCCAGATTGCACAAAATAACACACCACTGGAGTGGTTAGCAAATTCTGCAACCTGGGTCCACAAAGATGGATTGTTTGTTGATTACCATAATCAGTATGCGTGCATTGGGAAAGCAGCTGTCGCCTTTGGCCGATTCAGGAAATAAGCAAGGAATGACATCTAGCTTACTCTTAGGACTGAGATCTGAGTTTATGAGGCCTGTGTTCTTAGCACCTTGTATGTCTGTGAAAGATGGACGACTTTGGTCGTGAAGAAGGAAACGCAACAAATTCACTGTCACGGAATGAAAAGAGAGAATCATGAGTACAGCAGTCCTCTCAAAGGCAAATTTCCCAAGTATGTTGGCACTCATCAAGCAGAGGTGACTTTGCTGGTTCAGGTAGGTTCACAGGATGGAATGCAGTTTGCTACCTTCGGATTTTCCGTATGGTGTGGTAGCCAGAGCCACACAATCAATAGACATGCAAACTCCACTTCAAGTATGTATGCAGGTGTGACATTTTCTTTTGTATGGCTAGGTAGAAAGCAACAACTATAATTTTACATATTATGTCAGGTAAGGCTGTGTGTCCTTCATATTGATGAATTGGGATTGAGTCATTGTGTTCCATAGCCTGTTCTGGGTGACCACAGTTGCACATGAGAGATTTTAATTTTCGATTTGTGCATTAGGTATCTGCATCTACCATACTTTGTACTGAACACTGCATCACCGGAACACTACATTTTCAGAAAAAACTTGAATATTAACCGAACATCATAAAAAATACATGACAAAAAAGCTTAACTCACTGAGATTGGCATTTTTTGGTAGAAAATCAAAACATGCAATTAAGAACTGAAAAATTATTGGAAATTTATAAAATCCATTTGAGAAACTATATTCCTGCAATATTTAATGTTTTGAGGAAGGAGGATATAACCAAAGTCATTGAGAGAAATTGAATTTGAGATCATTCAAGTTGTATGTTTCAAATGGTAAGGTATTGGGAAATGAATACTTCCAGATAAACTGGCCTCACTGGCCACTTCTAAATTATTGTATCATTGAGAACGGAATGAAATTAGAATGAAATTATTAAGTATGTTGGGAATTTAAATGCATAGATATTATACTTTGTGGTAATGTTACAGTTTAAATGTAAAACTCTTGTTGAGGAAACATATTCAAGTGCATGCAATTAATAGTTTGCCATTGTGTAAGCTTTTTGTGTACAATAATTGTGAGTCAACTTTCCTCTCATCAGCTTCTTTGTCAATTTATGGCAGCTGTTTTGTCGGCATAAATTTGCAGTGCTAATTTGCTTTTTAGTCATTCAGCTGGTCATGGAAGAGAAAATTAAGTACTTGGATTTGTCTGATTACATTACACACCACTTTATGAAGTAAAGTGCTTAATAAATAAGGAGTTTGAGCTACCCTGATAGAAATCTTGTAACTGTGCTATTTCTTTGTGTTGAAGGAGTGATGAAGGTCCCATCTTGACCATGAGCTTTCCATAGTGCTGCTGTGGTGGTTGGCATAGGAAGTATGGACCTGACCAACGGACAGTCGAGCACCATATATTTTACAGCCACTGCTTCGGAGGTAAGGCTTCCATTTATTCTTTGAAATCTCACATAACCATCTGTGTTTATGTTTTTCTTATTCTCCAATTTTAAGTCCTTAGAAGTTTCAAATGGGCTTTTCATAATGGTGCCTATTAGTATTGGTGAATAAGCCCTAATAACAACTTGTATTTGCACCCATAACATAGTCAAGCATCCTGAAGCATTTTACAGGAGTGTTATCAAAAGAAACATGACATTCGGGCCAGATGAGGAGAGGTTTGGGTGGATTTGGTTAAACAGGTAAGCTTTAGAAAAGTAGAAAAAAAATTTTCAAATAGAAATGATGGACTCAGGACAGGGGCAGCAGCCAACAAGCACTATGAATGAACACAGGGAAAATTTAGAGTTGTAAGCCTAGTTACGTAGCAGTTATTGAGATGTGTTTATCCTAAATGGTCGGGGTTGGGAATAGAGAGGAAACAATAGGAAGCAATCCAGAGATTCTACAGTGTGATGAAATTGATGTGGGTAGGATGAAGTTGGCATTAAGCAACAATAAACGATGTCCATGTTCAGAAATAGGTGTGGTGGGCAGTTGAAGTCCAGGAATTACTTTTAAGTGTGTGATATCAAATGGGCACACTGATACTTCCACAAAAACAAAAAGTCATAATAAACTAGGCTTGTACTCGTTAGAGTTTAGAAGAATGAGGGGAGATCTCATTGAGACGTGTAAGATGATGAATGGGATGGATAGGATAGAGGTGGAGAGACTCTTCCCGCTCAGAAAGGACAGTAGGACCAGGGGGCACAGCCTCAAGATAAAGGGGGGGCGGTTTAGAACGGAGTTGAGGAGGAACTTCTTCACTCAAAGGGTGGTGAATCTCTGGAATTCTCTGCCCGTTGAAGTGGTGGAGGCTACCTCGCTAAATATTTTTAAGACGCGGGTTGATGGGTTTTTGATAAGCGAGGGGATTAAGGGTTATGGGGAGAGGGCGGGAATGTGGAACTGAGCCACAACAGATCAGCCATGATCTTATTGAATGGTGGGGCAGGCTCGAAGGGCCAGATGGCCTACTCCTGCTCCTATTTCTTATGTTCTTATGATCCAAACTGATGTTACTGCTGGATAAATCAGATTCCAGGAAGGAACCTGGCCTGATAGATCCTGAGTTTTTTATTCTTGCTCAGAAACAGAGTGTGGCTACTAAACAGAGTCAAAAAAGTCTGCTGATGGCCTTTTAACAAAAGAATAAAACGTTTATTGAACCAGAAATGATTAACTATATTGCAATATCATTTGTCCCACATATATTTTATAAATATATCCCAATTTCTAAGATTATTACAAGTTGTAAATTCTATTTTATATTTCTATGTTATACAGTCCATGAATTAAAAGGCGAAATGTGGTTGATTACACCACATTCCGAAACTAAGTGATAGATGCAAGCGTAGCAACTACAATGGATCTCTCATCAACCCCACCCACTGCCGCACAGATGGTTGTCACACTGAGCCAGTTGGTCTCCAGAAACTCTGCCTTTCATGTAAAGGTTTCCAATATCCACTCATGAAGACCCCACCTTGGAATCTCCTCCCTAAAGACATTTTCTCTCAAGCATCTTCAAAAAGTATCCACTTCCAGGGTTTTGAACTCTCCTTCCAATGTACCTATTCCCTGGTTCACAATGATCATTCAAGCTTGGACTTCTGCGCATCCTCTCAGATATTCATCTGTACTACAGAACATCACTGCATCTCAGGCCCATAGTAAGGAGTCACCAGCTTTTGGCTATCACCTCGGATCTTCTGGATTTTTGCAAGCCCTTTGTGCTCTATTTCCTGCCTCTTTCTCTCTTCATTTTGGAAACTTCTCTGCTCTCTAACTGAAATGCACAAGGGATCTGTGTTTAATTCCTGTTCTCGTTCCTTAACTTGGTATCCCTGGTATTTGGGGCTTCCTTTCTTCTGGGAAATGTAGTCTCCAAAGCTCCGGACCTTTTGTGCCTTTCTATGTAATGGTGGTTTATTCTAGGTCACCTGACCCTCGCTTTTGTGCTGTTTCACTTTCTGTTTCAGGGCTCTTCCTTTTTCTCTTTTGCACAAATGCAGGGTCCCCTTCAAGTAAGAAGAAACAGAAAAGAACCAACTGTGCAGATGATCAGGGCCATTTACCAGCTCTACAAGGATCCTGACGAAGCTCTGGTTAACACATGAGTAGAACCACCAAAGCTTAAAAAGGGAATGATCTGCATATGTGTAGCAGTTTCAAGGGGCTAGCGCATGTGCAGAAACTGCTGAGACTGACTGTGAACTGTAGTTCCCAGTCTCCGAAGGCCCAAACTTGATTTTTTTTCTTCCTCTTATTACTATAAGATATTCTGAATTGGTTGCAAGACGGCAGAAGAAACGGTCATCATAAAATCCAGAAACATTGGAGAAATATACTTTGACCCATGAAGTGAACCATAAAATATAATTGAAGCTGAAAAAGAAGTAAAACCAGTCACAGGCTCAGCAGTTGATAGCAGTGGGAATCAAGGCTGAATGGGTTACAAAGGATAAAAGGCATGGAAATGGGTCATTCGGCTCAACAAGTCCATTGCCAGTGTTTATTTTCCACTCCATCCTCCTCCCATCTTTTCTTGGCTAAGTCTACTATTGCACTATCCGATTTTTCCCTCGTATGCTTGTCTAGTTTCCCCTTCCATGCATCTATACAGTTCACTCCAGCAATTCCCAGTGGTAGTGCGCTCCACATTCTTCCCATTTTTGGGGTGAAGAAGTTTCTTCTGAATTTCCTGTTGGATTTCTTGGTGATTGTTTTATACTGATGGCCTATTGTTTTGCTGTTCTGAATATCTCCTCTGTCAAAATCTTGTATAATTTTAAAGACCTGTATTTAGGCACTTATGAGGGAAGATTCCAAGCTACAATCTCTCAGCCTTATGAGCGAAGATTCCAAGCTGCCAGCCTTTTCTTGATATGTATGCCCATGCATTTCTGGTATCACCTTTTGATTAAGTTAACTGTCAATCACTAATAACTCGTGTATTCTCCATGGGGATGCCTCTCCCAATCATAGACCATTTGCCAAACAATCAGCATTCTTTTTCATACAGTACAAATTTGTTGTTATCCCTTGCAATTCTTGCAAATTGTCCTGTTGAGTGCAAGTTGAAAAGCTTTGGAAAAAAGTCTCCCTTTTTCAGCAACACTTGCTATCATAGATTGGCTTATTGTTAGGCAAAATTAGTGGAAAATCATGTGCTCCACTTTATCTTGAATGGTTTAAAACACAATGCTTGGATAAAACCTCACTATCATAACAACATCCTCTTCTGTGCCTATTTTTACGCTGTGGAGACCTGAACTGCTTGCAGAACTCTAAATGCGATGTGATGAAATTTTTAGATAACCTTGTATTTTTGAGACAGACCCTAATTAAAATGAAGATTAAGAAAGTAAACTAACCTTTCTAGGGTTAGACTGAAATGGAGGATCAGAAACCAAAACTTCTGGTTAAAACCATATAAAGGGAGACAAAGCTATCAGATCTCAGTATAAGTTAATGAGTCCAGTGATGCAAGCCGAAGAAGACAGTCTAGATCCGATGCTGTGGTATTGTTACTGGACTAGTAATCCATAGACCCAGGGCAGTGCTTTGGGAGCCCAGGTTCAGATCTCATCATGGAAGATGATGGAATTTAAATTCATTAAAAATCTGGACTTAAAAATCCAGTAATGACTGTGAAGGCATTGTTGATTTTTGTAAAAACCTATCTGGCCTACTCAAATCCTCCTGGGAAGGAAATCTGCTGTTCTCACTTGGTCTGACCGATGTGGGACTCCAAATCCACAGCAATGTAGTTGACTCTGAACTGCCATTTGAAATGGCCTGTACAGTTAAAGGACAGCCACAGACGGGCAATATATGCTGGCCATGCCAGCTACGCCCGTATCCCTTAAAAGAACAAAAAGAACTGAGAATAAAAAATACACAATTGCTGCAGCTATTTCTATGACTTGAAGGTAGCATTTGTGAATCTATGCAAAGTAATCTGAGTTGAGGAGATTCTGTAGATATGTGCCATTTTTAGCAAAATCTGTAGCCATTGAATTTGTGTTAGTTGTGAGCTTTTGTTGACTGGGGGTCAGGTTACCACTGAGAAGAAGTGGAGCTGAAATTCTTTGTGAGGAAGAGAGAGTTTTAAAAGACGTTGACTGATGTTGGTGTCTTGCATGCTGAATAGACTGCCAAGCCAATTCATAAGATCCATCTTAGTTGTGTTTGTCATTTATTGTGTAATTTGCAGTTTATAATCGACCACAATTTTCCCACTAAATCATGTATAATGAATGATCATTTTGGCTTTTCTTGTGTAGGTGATTAACTCAGATAGCATTTAGTGTTTACTTTGTTTGACTCTTGTATAGTAAAATAACTTCTGTTTTAAACTGAGCAATCTCGTGGGTTCATTCTTTCAGCAACTAACTGGGATTTCTAATTCCTGCTATTTGTTTAAAAAAATTACTGAGCTTCACCAAGATAGTAAAAGTGGCCTAACCAAGGGTGTAACTATTACTTCTCTATGTGTAAATTGTATCCTTTGGAAATAAAATCTAATGGCCAATCTTTTTTATGACCTTGCTAACCTCTGGCAGTTTTTGGTGATTGGTGTATTTGAACTCCAAAATCCTTTGTTCCTCTATCTCTCCTAGTTCTGTACCTTCTAAATAAGAAGTAACCTCTTGCTTTTTCCTGTCAAAGCATACTGTGTCACGTTTAGCTGTGTTGAACAAAATATGCCAATTATTTGCCCTTTCCTCAAGTTGATTAATGTCCTCCTCTAATTTGGTATAGTCCTCCTGAGTATTGACTATTCCTCCCACAATTTGATGTCATCTGTCAATATAAACATTATGTTTTTATTACAAAGTTCAAATCATTAAAGTAAATTGCGAGCAGCAGTGATCCTAGTACTGATCGTTGTGAAGCAGCACTTTTTAACTTCTCCCATTCAGGTTTTATCCCACTTTCACATTCAAGAATTCATCGATGTCTCGTGGTCTCGTACAAGTGTATAAGTTATTAGAAATTCCTTCTCTGTCTTGCATGTTACCAGTCTCCTTTTGTTCTCTCTCTTACAGTCATTATTATACATTATTTCAGAGAGCGCCCATTCACATTCATTGGTTAATTAAACACATTTGCAGAGGTGGCTGATACTAATTGGCTGTGACCTCTGATAATGCAGTGGACGCGAATTAGTGGTCTCTGCCAAGGTTAGCTGATCACGAGCTGTGAATGTGTGCAGTATGCTTCAGCATATTTTAACACTGTAACATGTCCCAGCACAAGTAAAACCTGAGACCTCAGCTGGATTTATCCTGTGAGAAAATGTTAGTACAAATACACTGTAAGAAATGTTATCAAAGTTATAAAGAAATAATAAAAAAAAATTTGGCTTCTCACACCGCTCTCTGCTTTCTGTTTTGAAGCCAGCTCCCAATCCATTTGGCCCCTTGTTTCTCTGCACATTTTCTGACCTGATTCATTAGTCTGTTATATAATTCTTTACCAATTGCATTTGAAGATGCAGGTAAATTATATCTGTTGCATTGTCATTGTTGATTCTCTCTTTTCCCTCGTCAAAAATTCAGAGGTTGATCAAGCAAAATTTTCGATTTTGGAATCAATGTTGATCATGCGCTATTTTAATCTTCATTTTTGGATATTCTTCTTTCTCCTTTTACCATTGAAACATAAAATCCCTACAGTGCAGAAGGAGGCCACTCAGCCCATCAGGCCTGCACTGGCAACAATCTCACCCATGCATTTACTCTGCGAATCCCTTTGACACTAAGGCAATTTAGCATCAACCTAGAAGATTTATCTTTGGAATGTGGGAGGAAACCGGAGCACCGGAGAAAACCCATGTAGACACGGGGAAAATGTGCAAACTCCACACAGTCACCTGAGGCCAGAATTGAACCCAGGTCCCTGGCGCTCTGAGGAAGCAGTGCTAACCACTGTGCCACCCCTTAGTAAGAATTCCATTATTTTTCGTACCACAGATGTGAACCTGACAGATATATAATTCCCCGAACATGTTCTGGCTTCTTCCTTAAATATAGGAATTACATGAGCTATCTGTCCATTCTCTGGTATCAGAGAAGATGCAAATGAACATTATGCAATCATCAGCAAATCTCCCCATCCTGACCTCATGATGGAAGGAGGCCATTGATAAAGCAGCTGAAGATGGTTGTGCCTTGGACACTATCCAGAAGAACTCTTTCCTAGGATTGAGATAATTGATCTCCAATAACCACAACTATTTTCCTTTGTGCCAGGTACAACTCCAACTAATGGAGATGTATTCCCCCTTATTCGCACTGACTCCAGTTTTACTAGGGCACCTTGATGTCATATTTGGTCAAATGCTGTTTTGATGTCAAGAGCATCTTGCTTCTGGAGTTCAGCTCTTCTGTTCAAAGCTGTAATGAGGTTAGGAGGTGGGTGGCCCTGTTGGAACTGAAACTAAACATCAGTGAACAGGTTGTTGCTAAATAAGTGCTGCTTGATAGCACTTTCTGTCACTTTGCTGAAGTGATAGGCTGAAGCTGGCATGGGTCAGCAGGAAACAGTTTTTCCTGTTCAAAATGGTTTTTTCCCCTCTTGAAAGTCAGTTTATACATCTTTTTCATCCTGTTTAAACTTTACTCAGAGTTACGTCTGGGTCACTTAATCCCACCTTATCAGGCTTTAGGAATATCTTATTTCAGAGCAGTGCTGGAGTCATGTCCTGCCAGAGGTAACATGTCTAAGCTATCCTGCTGTGAAAGTTTTCATTATAAGAGAGTGAGCTATTTCTATAATTAATATAACTGTCAAGATTTTATAAGGTCTATTAAACAGCGATACCTGGAGAATGATAGTATATTTTCCTAGATCGTTGAAGCTGCACCATTAGAAAATGTTACACCACCTAGAGTCCATTTGGTTGGTGCCTCTCAAATTTACCTCTGTATCCAACTCCTCCAACACCAATGCCTTGTGCGGGAATTACATATTATTTACAGAATACTTTACAGCAACCTATTAAGGTCTCTTTGATAACACCCCCCAGCCTCGTACTATCCACCATCAAGGATGAGCAATAATCATGAGAGTATTGTTAACTGCAAGTTACTCTCTTAAATAGCAAGCCATTCAGATTTGAACATCTGCTATTTCTTTATCATTGGTTGGTCAGAATCTTGAAATTGATAATACCTATCATTATTCTGGGAACATTATCACCAAAAGCACTGCAGCGGTTTAAATAGAGGGGTTAGATGGAATGGACAATAGTACTGCAGCTTTGGAAGCATTGCCCTCATTTAGAGAACAATCATTTTTATAAACTCCCAAAACTTTGGTACTTAAGTCCAGCTGTCCCATGATCTCTCTGATAGCCTATACAGCACCCCCCTCCCCAACTTTTCACTTTTGTTCCCTCTGGTTTTCTTTTTAATGCTTTACACATTCCAACACCTGATTCCTAACTGTTACCTGAAGAAGATACAATTTCCTTAGCTCATGAATGTATCTTATTCCTGCAGAGAAGTAGCAGCTCCGAGTCTCTGAGTGAGAAAGCTTCAAATGACCCCAAGAAAAGTTTTGATGCAGTGGTGTTTGATGTCCTGAAGGTGACACCAGAAGAGTTTGCTGTGAGTATATATGGTGATTATATTCTGTTAGCACTAGGCCTGGATTGTTTATAAAACTGAATTGAACAAGGGAAATGCAACTAGTGTAACATTTACTAGTGTTATTTTAGAATCACATACATTGGAGTATGTTTACCTAACAGGTTGGAAAACACAAGGGGTGTGTGGGGTAGAACAGTACCTTTTACTAATCATGCTCTAAAACTATATATTTTTTACACAAAGTAAATTCTTGAAGTTATCCCAGCTTGCCATTTTGGATTTTTTTTTCCAATAGTATAATTTTCTTAGAGAGGTTGCTAATTTTGACATCCTTATTCATTTCAGTAATAAGGCAGTTTTGTGGTTGTCGGGGTTTCTGATCTGAGATATGCTTCAATCCTTGGGGCAATGTGCAGGTGACCAGGGGAAGGTGACTGGGAGGAGGTGGGGAGCAGGAAAACACTGTTAAACTGAAAAATATCATGCCAGTAATGTGTTTTCTCGAGTACCAGTTTCTAAGAAAGTTTTGAGATGCACTCTTCCTTTAATGGAGGTGATCTGGAATCCAAATGATTACTCCCTGTCACTAACAAAATCAAAATTGCCTGGGAGAAAGAATATGTTAAATTAAAGTTATAAAATGGGATTATTTGAAGATTTGAATTTTTTGACAAATATATGTACGTACACTTCTTTCTGTGTGCATGAGATTGATAGTCGTGATACTTTGAGTTACAGAGATTTTATTCTTAGTTCCTTTTTTTTCCTTCTAAGAGAAATTTACAATAAATCCTTTTTTTTTGGTTCTGAGCATATATTAATCTTTTACATCATTTAAAAAAAATTATAACAGCTAATTCGGAAAATAATGAACTGTAGTCGGTACAGTATTTTTTGATAGCTCACTGTTTATTTTTATTGAGCATGTTGAACAACATGAATTGCATTTTTTTCAAAAACAGAAAGAAAATTTCAATATAATTGCCACTTCTTCCTTTCCAGAAAGGTTGAACTCCTGTTAAGGCTTATGCTCTTTTTGGAGGCAAAATTTTTAGAATTGAATCAAACTCACAATCTGGCTTCATGCGAAGTGACAATGGCTTTCCACTCTGTTCCCATCTTCTCATTTAAGGATTGGCGTCAGCATCTTATTTTCCTAATCTTTGATTCCCATGTTCAAACTCATATTGCAAATTTCATATACTGAAATTTCTGATTTTTTGTGTGGTGTACAGGAACATCATTTTCCCAAAATTTAAATCCTTTGTTATTCTTGCTCAGTGGTGATCCTGTATTTGAGAGATGTGAGCAGCTGCTTAACCTTAGATGTACTGCAGCTGAATCTGATCTGTTTTGACTTGGTACCCTCTCACAAACTGCTGAAGCAGAATTGCTTGGACATGAACACCCCCAATTGATACCTTCTAATTTACCACTTTACTTGGGTTTTTATTTCTAGATTTACTTTTAAAATTATAACTAATTAAGTGTTCTGCTTGACTAGACATTTGTCAATCTTGAAATTTCATGGGCTGGATTTTATAACAAACTGCAGGCAGGAAAGCAAGTGGATGGACCTGTACAATAGGGCACTGTGTCATTGGCCCAGCTGATCCACAATTTCATGAGCAGTGGGGAGATAGCCTGCGGCTTATTTAAGGCCCCTAAGGAGGCCCATTTGGATCTCATCAACCCGCCCATGACAATTTAACAGGTCATGCAAGTGACCCATGTGGGCTGCTGGCCAGTGAGGGGAGAATGCCTCCTTTCTGAGTCCCCACTGTGAAGTGGATGCCCCACCTAATCCAACTTTCTGGGGACCTGGCCTGGGTTTTGGAGCATCCATGGTTCCTCTTTCTCCAGGACCTGAATAGCAATGACATTGGTGACCAACAACTTCATGAGGCAGGACTTTGTTCTGGAGAGTGGCAGAAGTCTTGCCTTTTAAGAATTAAAGGCCTATCATCTGATTAACGAAAGTGGGGCACACCCTTGCCATTTACACTAGGATATGGGAAGCCTGCTGTAAGCATATAATCCAGCCCGATGTCCCTGTTGATATCATATATGGTTAGACTAACCCCAGTACCCAGAACTAGATAGCAATTCCTCGAAGACATTGCACACAATGGACACCAATGTAAGGTTGATTAATATTTTGTTGCACTTGTGAACTTAATGTCAATACAGAGTATTAAATGTTTGGTTTGTTATCCTGATGAAATTTTTATTAAACTTCAAGGTTTAAAAAATTGTCTCATTGGAAAACAACACAAATTTTATGCTGCAAGTTGAAATGCAGCACACAGTGTCACCCAAACATAAGCTGCCTTGTCAGGCATTAAAAATTCTGATGCAATTCTTTAGTTCTGCCATTGGTTGTGAAAGGACTCAAACTTAGCCAATGACTTCTCGGTTTTAAATAATGCGCCTTAATTACCCTCCCTGCTCCCATATTCCAGTTACATTATTAACATGTTCCATTTTGGCTGTTGCAGCAGCTGTTTTCTTCAGAGCTAATACTTATTAAATCACAAAAATACTTTCAGTTCAGTCACCTCTGACATTCACTTTTTCCTTAAAACCTACCTTACATGCACATGCCTATGAATGCAGTTTTTGATATGTGCATTGAGCATGCTGATGTTTTTGATTGAAAATCTGAATAATTGTTTGATGTTTATTCCCAATTGAATTATATGCCTACTATTAAATTTAGAAATTGATGTCTTTCAATATAGTTCAGGTCTTCTGAAGCTCATTCTGTTGGAGACAAAAATCATATGGTAATTTGGAGCAATTAATGAATTTTGATATTAAAAATCCAGTGCTTTAAGAGTATCTTCAGAAATGATATCTAATTGTACTAAATATGTAAGCTTATATCATCTAATATTTTCACATTGTTTTATAAAGCTGGTTAAGATGTTACTTGTTTATGACTATGTCATGAATCTTGTTGTACATCATTCATTTATGAAAGGAAAATGTTTAAAAAACATAGAGTTGAAAGTTTTTTTGAAAATGTAACTAGAAAAATAGATAAGGGGGAAACCAGTGGATGTGCTATATTTAGAATTTCAGAAAGCTTTTGATAAAGTCCCACACAAGAGGTTAGTAAACAAAATTAGAGCACATGGGATTGGAAGGAATCTGGATTGAGAATTGGTTAATGGACAGAAAACAGAGAGGGAAAATGAATGGGTAATTTTCAGGTTGTAAAAAGTCTGACAACACCAGGTTTTAGTCCAAACTATTTATTTGATAATATACTCACAAGCTTTCGAGGGGACTGCCTCTTCGTCAGGTGAATGGAGAGTTCTGGCCTCAGACAGAGCATATAAAGCACAGACAGTTTAGAGATTACTGATTAAAATGTGAATCCTTACACCTAACCTGCTGTTCAAGACCTGAAGTGGCTGATAATGTGAGTGGAAGGAGCACTGATCACAGTTTAAAGAGATGTGTATTGTCTCCAGACAGTACAGTAAGTGAGGTTTTGCAAACCCAGGCAAGTCACGGGGGTTACAGATAGTGCGACATGAACCCAAGATCCCTGTTGAGACCGTCCTCATGTGTGCGGAACTTGGCTATCAGTCTCTGTTCAGCGACTCTGCGCTGTCGTGTGTCGTGAAGGCCGCCTTGGAGAACGCTTACCCGAAGGTCAGAGGCTGAATGCCCGTGACCACTGAAGTGTTCGCCAACAGGAAGGGAACAGTCTTGCCTGGTGACTGTCGAGCGATGTTCATTCATCCGTTGTCGTAGCGTCTGCATGGTCTCCCCAATGTACCATGCTTCGGGACATCCTTTCTTGCAACGTATCAGGTAGACAATGTTGGCCGAGTTGCAAGAGTATTTACCATGTACCTGGTGGATGGTATTCTCACGTGTGATGATGGTATCCGTGTCGATGATCCGGCATGTCTTGCAGAGGTTGCTGTGACAGGGTTGTGTGGTATTGTGGTCACTGTTCTCCTGAAGGCTGGGTAGTTTGCTGCGAACAATGGTCTGTTTGAGGTTGTGTGGTTGTCTGAAAGCAAGAAGTGGGGGTGTGGGGATAGCCCTGGCGAGATGTTCGTCTTCATCAATGATATGTTGAAGACTCCGGAGAAGATGTCGTAGCTTCTCCGCTCCGGGGAAGTACTGGACGACGAAGGGTACTCTGTCCACTGTGTCCTGTGTTTGCCTTCTGAGGAGATCGGTGCGGTTTTTCGCTGTGGCGCATCGGAACTGCCGATCTATGAGTCGAGCACCATATCCTGTTCTTACGAGGGCATCTTTCAGGGTCTGGAGGTGTCTGTCACGATCCTCCTCATCTGAGCAAATCCTGTGTATACGGAGGGCTTGTCCATAGGGAATAGCTTCTTTAACATGTTTAGGGTGGAAACTGGAGAAGTGGAGCATTGTGAGATTGTCTGTGGGCTTGCGGTACAGTGAGGTGCTGAGGTGACCGTCCTTAATGGAGATGCGTGTGTCCAAGAATGCAACTGATTCTGGGGAATAGTCCATGGTGAGTCTGATGGTGGGGTGGAATTTGTTGATATCATCATATAGTTGTTTCAGTGATTGTTCACCATGAGGCCAAGGGAAGAAAATGTCATCGATGTATCTAGTGTACAGCATCGGTTGAAGATTCTGTGCAGTGAAGAAGTCTTGTTCGAACCTGTGCATGAAGATGTTGGCATATTGAGGTGCAAATTTGGTCCCCATGGCTGTTCCATGTGTCTGGATGAAAAACTGGTTGTTGAAGGTGAAGACATTGTGGTCCAGGATAAAGCGGATGAGTTGTAAAATTGCATCTGGAAACTGGCAGTTGTCAGCATTGAGTACTGAGGCAGTTGCAGCAATGCCATCGTTGTGGGGGATGTTGGTGTAGAGCGCTGAGACATCCATTGTGACGAGGAGTGTCCCTGGTTCAACTGCTCCGTGTGTGCTGAGTTTCAGTAGGAAGTCCGTAGTGTCGCGACAAAAGCTGGGGGTTCTTTGTACAATGGGTTTCAGGATGCCCTCGACGTAGCCGGAGAGGTTCTCACACAGAGTTCCATTGCCCGATACGATGGGACGGCCAGGTGTGTTTGCCTTGTGTATCTTTGGGAGGCAGTAGAGATCTCCAATGCGGGGAGTACATGGAATGAGAGCACGGAGGGTGCTCTGAAGGTCCGGATCAAAGGTCTTGATCAGATTGTTGAGTTGACGAATGTGTTCTTTGGTCGGATCTGTGGGTAATTGTCTGTAGTGTTCCTCATTGTTTAGTTGTCGGTACACTTCTTTACAGTAATCCGTTCTGTTCAGTATGACGATGGCCCCTCCTTTGTCTGCTGGTTTGATGACAATGTTGCGGTTTGTCTTGAGAGCGTGGATGGCGTTGCGTTGTGCTTGGGTGATGTTCGGGGCTGTCTTGTGAGTGCGGCTGATGAATCTGGTGTTAACGCACCTCCTGATGGTTTGGGCATACAAGTCCAGTCGAGGGCAGCGGCCTTCCGGAGGAGTCCAATTGGATTCCTTCCTCTTAGGCTGTTGCACTGCGGATCTCTCTGTCGCCTACATGCACACCAAGAATAGGAAACTTGAGAAACTCAGCATCGCCGCCAGCAACAACCAAGCCTCCCCCGGCACCACAGTAGAAAACAGCACTACCGCAGGGAGGTCTATTGTCAACTTGTCGGACTACACACTTCAACCAGATGAAATCGAAGTTCTCAGCCGAGGGCTCAATTTCTGCCCCACCACCAAAATGGACCCCATCAGTCTCGCAGCGGACACAGAGGAATTCATCAGGCGAATGAGGCTGCGGGAGTTTTTCCACAAACCCCAAGAGGCCAGCAACGAACACAATGAGACAGTCGATGAACCAGAACAGCCGACAGAGAGATCCGCAGTGCAACAGCCTAAGAGGAAGGACTCCAATTGGACTCCTCCGGAAGGCCGCTGCCCTCGACTGGACTTGTATGCCCAAACCATCAGGAGGTGCGTTAACACCAGATTCATCAGCCGCACTCACAAGACAGCCCCGAACATCACCCAAGCACAACGCAACGCCATCCACGCTCTCAAGACAAACCGCAACATTGTCATCAAACCAGCAGACAAAGGAGGGGCCATCGTCATACTGAACAGAACGGATTACTGTAAAGAAGTGTACCGACAACTAAACAATGAGGAACACTACAGACAATTACCCACAGATCCGACCAAAGAACACACTCGTCAACTCAACAATCTGATCAAGACCTTTGATCCGGACCTTCAGAGCACCCTCCGTGCTCTCATTCCACGTACTCCCCGCATTGGAGATCTCTACTGCCTCCCAAAGATACACAAGGCAAACACACCTGGCCGTCCCATCGTATCGGGCAATGGAACTCTGTGTGAGAACCTCTCCGGCTACGTCGAGGGCATCCTGAAACCCATTGTACAAAGAACCCCCAGCTTTTGTCGCGACACTACGGACTTCCTACTGAAACTCAGCACACACGGAGCAGTTGAACCAGGGACACTCCTCGTCACAATGGATGTCTCAGCGCTCTACACCAACATCCCCCACAACGATGGCATTGCTGCAACTGCCTCAGTACTCAATGCTGACAACTGCCAGTTTCCAGATGCAATTTTACAACTCATCCGCTTTATCCTGGACCACAATGTCTTCACCTTCAACAACCAGTTTTTCATCCAGACACATGGAACAGCCACGGGGACCAAATTTGCACCTCAATATGCCAACATCTTCATGCACAGGTTCGAACAAGACTTCTTCACTGCACAGAATCTTCAACCGATGCTGTACACTAGATACATCGATGACATTTTCTTCCCTTGGCCTCATGGTGAACAATCACTGAAACAACTATATGATGATATCAACAAATTCCACCCCACCATCAGACTCACCATGGACTATTCCCCAGAATCAGTTGCATTCTTGGACACACGCATCTCCATTAAGGACGGTCACCTCAGCACCTCACTGTACCGCAAGCCCACAGACAATCTCACAATGCTCCACTTCTCCAGTTTCCACCCTAAACATGTTAAAGAAGCTATTCCCTATGGACAAGCCCTCCGTATACACAGGATTTGCTCAGATGAGGAGGATCGTGACAGACACCTCCAGACCCTGAAAGATGCCCTCGTAAGAACAGGATATGGTGCTCGACTCATAGATCGGCAGTTCCGATGCGCCACAGCGAAAAACCGCACCGATCTCCTCAGAAGGCAAACACAGGACACAGTGGACAGAGTACCCTTCGTCGTCCAGTACTTCCCCGGAGCGGAGAAGCTACGACATCTTCTCCGGAGTCTTCAACATATCATTGATGAAGACGAACATCTCGCCAGGGCTATCCCCACACCCCCACTTCTTGCTTTCAGACAACCACACAACCTCAAACAGACCATTGTTCGCAGCAAACTACCCAGCCTTCAGG
The DNA here is from genome assembly GCF_965287045.1 of Carcharhinus amblyrhynchos. Classification (NCBI taxonomy): domain Eukaryota; kingdom Metazoa; phylum Chordata; class Chondrichthyes; order Carcharhiniformes; family Carcharhinidae; genus Carcharhinus; species Carcharhinus amblyrhynchos. The sequence continues at coordinate 85,460,550 of NC_137332.1, read as the reverse complement.
AGAACAGTGACCACAATACCACACAACCCTGTCACAGCAACCTCTGCAAGACATGCCGGATCATCGACACGGATACCATCATCACACGTGAGAATACCATCCACCAGGTACTCTTGCAACTCGGCCAACATTGTCTACCTGATACGTTGCAAGAAAGGATGTCCCGAAGCATGGTACACTGGGGAGACCGTGCAGACGCTACGACAACGGATGAATGAACATCGCTCGACAGTCACCAGGCAAGACTGTTCCCTTCCTGTTGGCGAACACTTCAGTGGTCACGGGCATTCAGCCTCTGACCTTCGGGTAAGCGTTCTCCAAGGCGGCCTTCACGACACACGACAGCGCAGAGTCGCTGAACAGAGACTGATAGCCAAGTTCCGCACACATGAGGACGGTCTCAACAGGGATCTTGGGTTCATGTCGCACTATCTGTAACCCCCGTGACTTGCCTGGGTTTGCAAAACCTCACTTACTGTACTGTCTGGAGACAATACACATCTCTTTAAACTGTGATCAGTGCTCCTTCCACTCACATTATCAGCCACTTCAGGTCTTGAACAGCAGGTTAGGTGTAAGGATTCGCATTTTAATCAGTAATCTCTAAACTGTCTGTGCTTTATATGCTCTGTCTGAGGCCAGAACTCTCCATTCACCTGACGAAGAGGCAGTCCCCTCGAAAGCTTGTGAGTATATTATCAAATAAATAGGTTGGACTAAAACCTGGTGTTGTCAGACTTTTTACTATGTTTACGCCAGTCCAACGCCGGCATACCCACATCATAATTTTCAGGTTGGCAGGCTTGGACTTGTGGGATTCTGCAAGAGTCAGTGTTTGGGTGCCAGCTATTCACAACCTATATCAATGATTTGGATCATTAGTTAGCACTGCTGCTTCACAGTGCCAGGGACCTGGGTTCAATACCAGACTTGGGTCATTGTGTGGAATTTGCCTGTTCTCGCCTTCTCTTCTGGATGCTCCAGTCTCCTTCCATCTCCAAAGATATGCAGGTTAGGTTGATTGGCCATGCAAAATTGCCCCTTAGTGTCAGGGGAGACTAGCAGGGTTAATATGTAGGGTTATGGTGTTAGGGCCTGGGTGGATTGTTGTTGGTGCAGGTTCATTGAGTTGAATGGCTTCCTTCTGCACCGTAGAAATTCTATGATTAAATATAATTTTTCAAGTTTGCAGATGACATAAAGTTCCGTGGAAGTGTGAGTTGTGAGGAGGATGCAAATGTGCTTTAGATGAATTTGGAGGTACTAAGTGAATGGCAGATATTTGGCAGGTGGAATATAATGTAGAGAGATGTGGTCATCCATTTTAGTAGGAAGAACAGACATACTGAGTATTTCTTAAATGGTGAGAAGCTGGAAAGTGTTGAACTTCAAAGGAACAACAGTACAGGTACAACAAGTAATTAATCAAATGGTAGGTTGGCCTTTATTATAAGAGGATTTGAATATCGACGTAAAGATGTCTTCTTGAAATTATATAGAGCCTTAGTGAGACTGCACCTGGAGTATTGTGTGCAGTTTTGGTTTACTTACTCAAGGGAAAATATCTGTCATAAAGGGAGTGCAACAAAGATTCACAAAATTAGTTCCTGGAATGGAGGGATTGTCCTAGGATGAAAGATCAAATAGACAGGGCTTTTATTCTGTGGAGTTTAGGAGAATGAGATGTGATTTCATTCAAAAAGACATAAGTCTTCCAGGGCTTGATGGGAAGATGCAAGAATATTGATTCCCCTGGCTGGGGGAGTAGGGGTGGTCTAGAAGCAGGGGACACAGTCTAAGAGATAGGCCATTTAAGATTAAGATGAGGAGGAATTTCTTCATTCAGAAGGGGCTGGATGTTTGGAATTCTCCAGCCGAGGGACTGAGGAGGCTGAATGGTTGAACATGTTCATGACTGAGTTTGATAGATTTTACAGTAGATGCAGGGCTAGTGCAGGAATGGCATTTATGTAGAAGATCAGCCATAATTTCACTGAATAGCAGAGCAGGTTAATAGAGCTGAATGGCCGTCAGCAATTTACATTCTTGACATTAATTCCACCAATTCTAATAACATACTAGTCTATTTTGTAATGTTTCATATTTTCATAAAATAAAATGCAATCAGAAAACTTACTTTCAATTTACAATGTTCAAAACTGTTGTGAAGGTTTGTTAATTACACAGTTAACTCGCAATGTCTGATCTGTTTGGTTTCTTTCAGAGTCAGATAACACTAATGGATGCACCAGTTTTTAAAGCTATTCAGCCCGAGGTAAGTTCCTTCACGTTACTTCCTAGGTTCTGGCAGTGCACATTGTAATATCTTACGGCATCAGTATGTATACTGAAGATTTGATATTCACAGCCATGTTTACGGTTGATGATGGACTCTAATGTGATCCAGCACCTCTCCTCCATTTCCTTCTACTTCATCTTAGTACCATTCTGATTGTCCAGTTTAACTTCCAAATGTGTGCCATTGATGGTTAATGTTACCTCTCTGCCACTACTTTGCAGCTGTTAAGCTAGATCTTTTTTCAAGATGAATGCTTGTTAGATAGAAGCCATTCTAGCTTCATCCTGAAACCTGACGTATCCATTAATTGAACCATTAATTGGATTCAATCAGCTAAACCTGATAATCTGCAATCCCTCAACCAAGTTCTGAATTTGATTACTAGGAATAACTTTATCTAGTTGCCTAATGTTACTCATTTGCAACACTTTCATTCTAAGTTCCATAACAATTTTATGCATTTTTAAAGAAATATAGAAAAATTCATCAATGTCAAAAGGCCAAGGTCCATCTAGTTCAGCTACTACCAACTAAGGATTGAGATGATACCATAATAATGAGATTGTTTACTAACATGATAATCAAATATGAAACAAAGCAAGCACAGTGATGGAAAACTTCAAAAATCATGCTTCGAAAGTTGCCTATTTCTCTCAAAAATGCTATACTTTGCATAATTATCTTAATTGTACCTCTGGGAAAGTGTTTTCTTATGAAGGGTGTTCAGGGAAAAAAAAGTTGCTATTTATCACCTCCAGGCTTGATTTCTTCAAGCTTTCCTCAGAGGACTGTCAAGCTCCATTCTATGTAAATGCAATATTGCAAAGTCTGTAACATTGCAGGCCAAACCCATTTATCCGTTACTGATGCTGACATTGTTGGTTCTTACTTTCAGACCTTTCTATAGCTATGCTACATGCTTTCTTTGCAATGTTTCTAACCTAATATCTGAGACGGGTTCCCAAACTAGGTTCTGTGGAAGCCCAAAGTCCTACAGGAACCTCCCAGGGGTTCTGTGGCAGGCAAAGCTGATCAGTACAATTTGAGTTTCATGTTGTTTCCAGCTCGTCCAATCATTGGCTGGCTTCTCCAGAATCCAGAGTGAGTGGAGGTAGAGTGGCTTGCGAGGGGTGGAGAACATGCTCAGTGAGAGGGAGTGGTGGGAGTGTGGCCTCCAAGTTAGAACAAGTGTGGGACCTGGGGGAGCCTCGGGCTAGGAGGGGAGCAGGTAGGTCTTGGACAAGGAGGGGAGCAACCAGGTCTTGGACCAGGAGCAGAGCGGTTGAGTCTTGGAGAGAGGTGAGAATGAGTGAGTAAGTGTGTGTGCATACACTCCTCCCTTTAAAACTGACAACATATGGAGACCTATGGACATTTTGTGATAAGAGAAATTTTTCATTATAATTAACATATACACTTAAGACATGGAAAGACTTCTATAAATTAGGGTTTTGTATGTTTGTATCCATGCTGCGAAAAGTCATTTTTTTTTGTGGTTTGGCTCTTCAACACACAGATGTTTCCCAGGGGTTCCTTAGTACTCTTGGGAGGTCAAAAGGGTTCCGTGGCTGGTAAAGTTTGGGAAACGCTCTCCTGGAGTATCTTTCTGCTCTTACTATGGATGGATGTTACAGTTTGCAGAGGAACATAGATAAGCTGCAGAGCTGGGCTGACAGGTGGCAAATGGAGTTTAATATGGAAAAGTGTGAGGTGATTCACTTTGGTAAGAGTAACAGGAGTACAGAATCTAGGGCTAATGGAAGGACTCTTAGTAGCGTTGATGAGCAGAGAGATCTCGGTGTACATGTGCATAGCTCCCTGAAAGTTGGCACCCAGGTTGATAAGGTTGTTAAGAAGGCGTTCAGTGTGTTAGCTTTTACTGGTAGAGGGATTGAATTTCGGAGGTCATGTTGCAACTGTACAAAACTCTGGTGCGGCTGCACTTGGAGTATTGCGTACAGTTCTGGTCACCGCATTATAAGAAAGATGTGGAGGCATTGGAAAGGCTGCAGGGGAGGTTTACCAGGATGTTGCCTGGTATGGTGGGAAGGTCTTATGATGAAAGGCTGAGGGACTTGAGGTTATTTTCATTAGAGAGAAGAAGGTTAAGAGGTGACCTAATTGAGACACACAAGATGATCAGAGGGTTAGGTAGGGTGGACAGTGAGAGCCTTTTTCCTCGGATGGTGATGGCTAACACGAGGGGACGTAGCTTTAAATTAAGGGGTGGTAGTAATAGGACGGATAGAGGGTAGTAAGGGCGTGGAATGCCCTGCCTGCAGCAGTTGTGGACTTGCCAACTTTAAGGGCGTTCAAATGGTCAGTGGCTAGGCATATGGATAACATTGGAATAGTTTAGGTTAGAGGGTCACTAGATTGGTTCGACTGGTTGGTGCAACATCGAGGGCTGAAGGGCCTGTACTGCGCTGTAATGTTCTATGTTCTTCTAATTCTCTACTGTGCTGTATGCTCTCACCATTTCAATCCACCAACAGTGGAAGATCCTACAGTCACTGTGCAGACCACAAATGATTCTTTAACCTCTCCTGAAAAAAATCCTCAAAATCTATTATTTTATGCAATTACTATGTTGGTTATAAATTCTTCACTTTTTTAGCTTGTGTGAACCATGATAGTGTCAGCAAGTAATCTAGCTGGAGGTCATCATAGCTGAAGCTTATTCTGTGCAATGTGACATTCACGCAATAATGCTTATATCTGGGGTCATTGCATCGCAATCAGGAGTGAGTACACATTGATTTGTGTTTGTTTTTAATTGTCCTCTTCACACTAGGGTTGCTGAGATTAGTCACAAGACTGTATAATTGCTCTAGAACAGCCAGTGGGATTGAATATCATTCAAACAATGCTTCTTCCCATGTATCTTCCACTGCATCAAATATATTTCTACATTTTTCTTCAAAAATTCCAGAACCCTCCCTCAACTACTTTCTGCAGCTCCACCATAAGAACATAAGAAATAGGAGCAGGAGTAGGCCATCTAGCCCTTCAGACCCAATCATGAGCCCAGGATTAATGAAGACAAGTAACTGCAAGACTTTAAAAATTTGCCTCCGCTTTTTAGATAACTTGTAGATACTGTACAGTGGTCATTTCTGTACATTACAATGCATTATGTATCTGTAAATTTTTATGATTAATGTTAATGAATATGCTAATATTGATATATTACTCATCTGTAATTGAGAACAAAATTCTGGGTTATTTGATTGAAAATAGGGTATCCCATCTTGGTTCAGGAACATTGGTTCCCACAGGCAAATCATTTCGAGTTACAGTGTTTTGACTTCAGATGCAGTTTTCAGGAATCAGTTATGTTGCAAGTCCGAGGACTGCCTGCAATGGCAATTAAGACTGGGGTGGGAGCAGGGTTGTGGTTGGATTTGAAGTTATTGAAACCACAGTAATTCTGCAGCCTCACAAGTTAATGACTTGAAATTGAAATGGCATAAAATTACTTAGAAATTGCCAAAAGGAACTGGCCATTTGATCCTAATGAACAGTTTATGCTGATGTATACTAAGCTATCTATTTCTATGCACTGTCTTCATAACTTTAAACATCTACATTAGATCTCATAATCTCATCTGACAAAACAGCCCAAACTTTTCACACCTTGTGTTAAATACACAAGTATACTTGAGATATCAAGTCCGAGATATTTTTGAATTAATTAAGATTCAATTTACCATTTAGTTACGGGCACATCAGGCGATGTTGCATAATCACCATTGTATCTCCCATCAGACCATTTTTTGAATGTAAACAATTCTCTGTTAGAACCCAAATTTTTGCCCTGTTCTTTTTTCTCATTTGGCTTATTCCAAAATCTTACCAGAGTGTGCTTCAGGAGATGGCAGAAAGCCTCTAGTGGCTTCTACCTAGTCATTCTTGGTGTGTGTGTCTGGACATTGGACAATAGGCACTTAAACTGTTGAGCATGTCACAGTTGAATTTAATCTGGGTGACATATTCACAAATACAGTTTTCAGCAATGGTCACTGAATGGGTATCACGTACAAAGAGGTGGTCTAATAGTGCCCCTTTTTTCAACTTTTCCCAGCCATGTCTGAGTCCACGTGCTATGCTTGAACTGCTTTCCAAGTTGAGAAGAGCTAAAGTAGCATTGTGAGTGTTGCAGCAAGTTTCACAGTTACTCAACCACAATGTACCTCACCTCCACTCAGAGGCAACACTCAGAATTTAATTTTAAAAACAGCCTTTGTTTTAAACTATAGCAAGGGAATGAGTCAACCATCATGTGGCTTCCAGCTCCCCGAACAAAGGATTATAGTGGCAATTATATCTTCAAGCTCAATTATAAGAAATGAACATATACCAGTCAAAAATGTATATTTGTTTGGAAATTATCTACATTCATTTCAGAATTGGTATTTGATTTGTTTTATTATTGTCACATGTAATAACATACAGTGAAAAACATTGTTTCTTGTGCGCGATATAGACAAAGCATACCGTTCATAGAGAAGGAAATGAGAAAGTGCAGAATGTAGTGTTACAGTTATAACTAAGGTGTAGAGAAATATTAGGTCCATTCAAAAGTCTGCTAGCAGCAGGGAAGAAGCTTTCTTGAGTCGGTTGATACATGACCTCAGACTTTTGTATTTTTCCCCAACTGAAGAAGATGAAAGAGAGAATATCCAGTATGCATGGGGTCCTTAATTATGCTGGCTGCTTTGCCAGGGCAGCATGAAGTATAGACAGAGTCAGTGGATGGGAAGCTGATTTGCATGATGGATTGGGCTACATTCACGACCTTTTGTAGTTTCTTGCGGTCTTGGGGAGAGCAGAAGCCATACCAACCTGTGATACAACCAGAAATTATGCTTTCTATGGTGCACCTGTAAAAGTTGGTGAGAGTCATAGCTGACATGCCAAATTTCCTTAGTCTTTGAGAAAGGAAAGGCGATGGTGGGCTTTCTTAACTATAGTGCCAGCATGGGGGGACCACGACAGGTTGTTAGTGATCCAGCCATCTAAAAACTTGAACCTCTCGACCATTTCTACTTCAGCCTCGTTAATGTAGATAGAGGCATGTTCTCCACTATGCTTCCTGAAGTTGATGACAATCTCCTTTGTTTTGTTGACATTGAGGGAGAGATTGTTGTTGTTGCACCAGTTTCAATGTGGACACAGCCCCATAGATACAATCGTAACCGTTTTTTAAAATTTGTACCTGAGATGTAAGAAAAGGAACAATTTAAGTTGACCAGATATAGATTTTTGAAGTGATAAGAAAAATGTATGGCCGCACCAGTTCACCAGATTCTCTATCTCATTCCTGTATTCTGTCTCATTATTGTTTGAGATCCAACCCACTACGGTGGTGTTGTCGGCAAACATGATAATCGAGTTGGTGGAGAATTTGGCCACACAATCATAAGAGAATAAGGAGTATAGTAGGTGGCTGAGGGGGGCACTGGTTTTGACTATGATTGTGGAGGAGATGTTGTTCTTATCCTTACTAATTGTGGTCTGTGGGTTAGGAAGTTCAGGATCCAGTTGCGGTGGAAGGAGCCAAGGCCCAGACCACAGAGTTTGGAGATGAGTTTCGTAGGAATAATGGTGTTGAAGGCTGAACTGTAGTCTATAAATAGGAGTCTGGCATAGATGTCTTTGTTATCTCAGTGTTCCAGGGTTGAATGCAGGTTTGCTGTGGACCTGTTGCAGCGGCAAACTGTAGTGAATCCAGGCAGGCTGGAATTGATTCGTGCCGTGACTAACCATTTGAAGCGCTTCATAACAATGGATGTCAGAGCCACCAGATGGCAATCGTTAAGGTACACAGCTTGGCTTTTCTTTGGTACTGGGATGCTGGTCATCTTCTTGAAGCAGATAGGGACCTCAGAATGTTGTAAAGAGAGGTTGAAGGTGTCTGCGCATACCCCTGCGAGCTAATCCATGCAGGATCTGAGTGCCCTTCCACGTACCTCATCCGGGCCAGTCGCTTTAGAACATAGAACGTAGAACACGACAGCATAAACAAGGTTGCGCCGATCACATCTATACCTACCAAGCCATAGAACTATCTGTAACTCCCAATCCCATTAGATCCCATATACTCATCCAGAAGTCTTTTAAAAGACCCTAGCGAGTTCGCCTCTACCACCACCGACAGCAACTTATTCCACTCACTCACCACCCTCTGAGTGAAGAACTTACCCCTAACATCTCCTCTGTACTTGCTTCCCAGCACCTTAAACCTGGGTCCTCTCATAGCGACCATTTCAGCCCTGGGAAATAGCCTCCGAGAATCCACCCTATCTATTCCTCTCAATATTTTATAAACTTCTATCAGGTCGCCTCTCAACCTTCGTCTCTTCAGGGAGAAGAGCCCTAGCTCCCTCAACCTATCTTCATAAGGCATGCCTCCCAATCCAGGCAACATCCCTGTAAATCTCCTCTGCACCCTCTCAATAGCTTCCACATCCTTCCTGTAGTGAGGCGACCAGAACTGCGCACAGTACTCCAAGTGGGGTCTGACAAGGGTCTTATAAAGTTGCAGCATTACCTCCCGACTCCCAAACTCAATCCTTCGATTAATGAAGGCCAGTACACCATACGCCTTCTTGACCACATCCTCCACCTGCGAGGCTGATTTAAGAGTCCTGTGGACCCAGACCCCTTCTGCTCTTCAACACAGCTAAGAGTCCTACCCTTGATATTGTACTCCTTCATCCCATTGGTCCTGCCGAAATGGGCCACTACACATTTATCCGCGTTGAAGTCCATCTGCCACTTCTCCGCCTAGTCTTGCATCCTATCTATGTCACGCTTGCATCCTATCTATGTCATGCTGTGATTTGTGTGATTTCTGTGGTTTGACCTTTGAGAAAGCTGCTCTGGCATTTGCAACGGTGACCTCAGAGGCGGAGGGTGAGCCCTCATTGATCTCTTGCTCAAAACGGGCATAGAATGCATTGAGCTCCTCAGGGAGGGTGCGTTGGAGCCAGTGATTTTACATACCTTCATCTTATAGCCTGTTACATCTTGCAACCTTGCCAGAGTTGGTAGGGGCCTGTGTGGCTAGCCTGGGACTCTAGCTTGGTCTGGTATTATCTTTTGGCATCTTTGATGGATCTCCTAAGATCATAGATCCCTGAAAGTTGGCACCCAGGTTGATAAGGTTGTTCAGAAGGCGTTCGGTGTGTTAGCTTTTATTGGTAGAGGGATTGAATTTTGGAGCTGTGAGATCATGTTGCAACTGTACAAAACTCTGGTGCGGCCGCACTTGGAGTATTGCGTACAGTTCTGGTCGCCACATTGTAAGAAAGATGTGGAAGCATTGGAAAGGGTGCAGAGGAGGTTTACCAGGATGTTGCCTGGTATGGTGGGAAGGTCTTATGAGGAAAGGCTGAGGGACTTGAGCTTATTTTCGTTAGAAGAAGGTTAAGAGGTGACCTAATTGAGGCATACAAGATGATCAGAGGATTAGATAGGGTGGACAGTGAGAGCCTTTTTCGTCAGATAGTGATGGCTAACACGAGGGGAAATAGCTTTAAATTGAGGGTTGATAATTATAGGATGGATGTCAGAGGTAGGCTTTTTACTCAGAAGGCAGTAGCCCTGCCTGCAGCATTTGTGGACTCGCCAACTTCAAGGGCGTTTAAATGGTCAGTGGATAAGCATATGGATAACATTGGAATAGTTTAGGTTAGAGGGTCACTAGATTGGTTCCACTGGTCAGTGCAACATCGAGGGCTGAAGGGCCTGTACTGCGCTGTAATTTTCTATGTTCTATATCTGGGTTTCTTGTTAGATCAGGATCGTCTGACTTGAAAGCCTCAAACCTAGACATTAGCAAGCATTGGATATCCCTGTTCATGATGTGGAGATGCCGATGTTGGATTGGCAAGAATAGGAAGAACAGGAAACTTAAGAAACGCGGCATCATCACCAGTAGCAGTCCTCCCCTGGTACCACAATACAAAATAGTACCACTGCAGGGAAGTCCATTGTTAACTTGTCGGGCTACACACTTCAACCAGATGAAATTGAAGTTCTTAGCTGGGGCTCAATTTCTGACCCACCAGCAAAATGGACCCCATCAATCTCGCAGCAGACACAGAGGAATTCACCAGGCAGAGGGAGTTCTTCCACAAACCCCAAGAGACCAACAGCAAACACAACGAGACAGCCAATGAACTGCAACAGCCGACAGAATGATCTGTGGTGCAGCAACTGAAGAGGAAAGAGTCGAATTGGACTCCTCCGGAAGGCCACTGCCCTCGACATGACATGTATACCCAAGCCGTCAGGAGGTGCATCAATGTCAGATTCATTACTTGCACTCACAAGACAGCCCCGAACGTCACCCAAGCACAATGCAATAACATCCGCACTCTCAAGACCAACTGCCACATTGTCGTCAAACCAGCAGAAAAAGAAGGGGCCACTGTCATACTGGACAGAATGGATTACTGAAAGAAGTGTACCGACAACTGAATAACAAGAACACTACAGACAGTTACCTGCAAATCCAACCAAAGAACCCACCCATCAACTCAACAGACCTTTGAGCCAGATCTTCGGATCACCCTCCGTGCTCTCATTCCACGTATTCCCTGCGTTGGAGATTTCTACTGCCTCCCAAGGATACACAAGGCCAAAATACCCGGCTGTTTCATCGAATCCGGCATTGGGACCCTGTGTGAGAATCTCTCTGGCTACATCGAGGTATCCTGAAACCCATTGTACCCCAGCTTCTGTCACAACACTATCGACTTCCTACAGAAACTCAGCATACATGGGTTGAACCAGGAACCTTGTCACAATGGATGTCTTGGCACTCTACGCCAGCATCACCCATGACGACGGCATTGCTGCAACTGCCTGTAATTAAGCCGACAACTGTCAATCTTCAGATGCATTTCTACAACTCATCCGCTTCATCCTGGACCACAACATCTTCACCTTCAACAACCAGTTCTTCATCCAAACACATGGAACAGCCGTGGGGACCAAATTCGCACTTCAATATGCCAACATATTCATAGTCTCAAACAAGACCTCTTTACTCTTGACCTTCAACTGATGCTATACACTAGGTACATCAGTGACATTTTCTTCTATTGGACTCAGCGAACAATCCCTGAAACAACTAAATGATAACATCAACAAGTTCCATCCCACCATCAGATTCGCCATGGATTACTTTCTGGAATTGGTTGCATTCTTGGACACACGCATCTCCATCAGGGACAGTCACCTCAGCACTTCACTGTACTGCAAGCCCACGGATAACCTCATGATGCTCCACTTCTGCACATGTTAAAAAAGCCGTCCCCTCCTGCCATCATTGACACGGATGCCATCATCTCATCTCATCATCTGCATCCACCAGCTACATGGCACATACTCTTGTGACTTGGCCAATGTTGTCTACCTGATGTGCTGCAGGAAAGGATATCCCGAGGTATAGTACGTTGGCAAGACCATGCAGATGCTACGACAATGGATGAATAAACACTGCTCAACAATCACCAGACAGGAATGTTCTCTTCCTGTCGGGGAACACTTCAGCCGTCAGGGCATTCAGCCTCTGACCTTTGGGTAAGCTTTCTCCAAGAGCGTTCACGACACACGACATTGCAGAATTGCTGAGCAGAGACTGATGGTCAAGTTCTGCAAACATGAGGATGGCCTCAACCAGGATCTTGGGTTCATGTCACACTATCTGTAACCCCCATGACTGGCCTGGGCTTGCAAAATCTCACTAACTGTCCTGGCTGGAGACAATACGCATCTCTTTAACCTGTGTTTAACCCTTTCTCCATTCACGTTGTCTGTACCTTTAAGACTTGATTACCTACAAAGACTCACATTTCAATCATTACCTTGTAAATTGAGCTTGTGTCTATATATGCCCTACTTGTGAACACAACTCTTCATTCACCTGAAGAAAGAGCAACACTCCGAAAGCTTGTGCGACTAAATAAACCTGTTGGACTTTAAACTGGTGTTATGACTTTTTACTGTGCTATCCCTATTCATCCATGGTTTCCGGTTGAGAAGCACGTGGATTTCTGACTGGAATTACATAGTGAGTATAGTTATCCAATTACTATTTGTGCATGTCTCTTAATTATAATCTCATCAAGCACTTAGTTTTCTCTACTTATCTACTAGCTCCCAGGCATGAATATGATCGAAATATGTCTGACCAATGTTGTATCAAAACTCCCTTGTCCTTTATTCCTTCTTTAGCAGACGCACTCATGTTGCAGCTACATAGTGATCAATGGGATTTTTATGCATGGACTATGTATGTAATCTAAAGCTTCCCTTGTAACTAAACATAGTGATGATCCTTGGCTGCTATCTGTAAGAAGCACGATGCTAAGGCAGCTGGTTTCTCAGAGCTTCTGCGACTTCGGATTGTCTGAGAATTTTGCAGTTAGCAGTTTGTGTAATTTCTTTTAACCCTTTTAGTTAGAGAATTGAATTTGAGGCATTCCATCGTTTGGCTTATTGCTCCCTAAAACTACTGGAATTCTGTGAAATTCTTCACTTTACTATTGTAGAATGTGAAATTAAAGTTGAGATTTTGTTACATTTTCACATGAATTTATAAATAAGTTATCAAAATCACCAAAGACAAAATCTGTTAACAGGGGGGCATTGGTTAACTGGTATCATATGGTTAGAGTCATAGAATCCTACAGTGCAGAAGAAGACCATTCGGCTCATCGAGTCTGCACCGACCACAATCCTACCCAAGCTATATCCCTATAATCCCGTGCATTTACCCCAGTCAGTCCCCCTAACACTAATGGGCAATTTAGCATGGCCAATCCACCTAACCTGCACATCTTTGGACTATGGGAGGAAACCGGAGCACCTGGAGGAAACCCATGCAGACACAGGGAGAATGTGCAAACTCCACACAGACAGTGACCCAAGCCGGGAATTGAACCCGTTTAAAGAAGCAAATCGCACCATCTGAACAGCTTTGGGACAGAATATGCCAGATTGAGTTATATGGCTGTGTTCTGAATAACAGCGTATACCTTTGGACATGTCTATATTTTCTGTACATGCATGGAATGATTTCTTCAATCAATCTCATGTTTGAGGTTATCGGTCTGCTTATATGTTGACATTGAGTCACAGAAATGTTATGGCTCAGAAGGAGGCAATTGGGCTCGTCTTGTTTGCATTAACTCTCTTGAGCTGCTCACCTAGTTCCATTCTCCCACCATCTCCCCATAATCCTGCAAATTCTCTTCAAATAACAGTTTAATCTTTTGAAGGCTTCAAGTGAGCCTGCCTCCACCCCACACTCTGGCAGAACATTCCTTAACCTAACCACTTGCTGCATGAAAAGCTTTTTTCTAATATCACTTTTACTTATTTTATCAATTACTTTAAATCCATTCCCGCTTGTTCATGATCCTTTCCCTTGTGGAACTGTTTCTCCGTATTCTGTCCAGAACCCTCGTGCTTGTGAATACCTCTATCAGATCGCCTCTCAGTGCTCTTTCCTCCAAAGAAAACAGCCTTAATTCTCCAATCTATCTTCCTCTCTGGGATTCTCGTGTACCTTTTGCATTCTGTCTAATATCTTTACATCCTTCCTAAAGTGTGGCACCCAGAACTGGATGCAATACTCCAGCTGAGGACGAACTAGTAAGTGAAACAAGTTTAGTGTAATTCCTTTGCACTTGTGCTCTATATCCTGTTAATAAATCCCTGAGTACTGTATGCTTTATTAATGCTCTTTCTTTCTGTCCTATCACCTTCAATGTTTTATGCATATATACACCTGGGTGCATCTGCTCCTGTATCCTTTCTAGAGTTATACTGTCTCATCATGTTCTTTCTACTATAGTGAATCACCTCACCTTTCTCTGCATTGTTTGTTTTATTCTGAGCTAATGTTGTTCTGCTGTTTTGAGTGTTTTCTCCAGGGGTTTTGCCAAGTAGGACTTGATTACGTTGAACGCTGGGCAAATCAGGTGACTGGATGGAGCTAGGCTTACACACACAACTCAAGCTTAGTCTGCTGTTTGGGATCTTTAGAGAAAGGTCACTTTCTCTGTCTTCCTTTCTCTGCCTGGATTTAGAGACTGGAATTTGCCAATCTCTTTCTCTGAGATTCTGTTGTTTGGGAGTGGATCTTTATTTGGATCTGTGTCCAAGGTTGTTAAAAGGTTGGAAATCTAGCATCCACATGAGCATGTTGGTTTTTGGTGCTAATTGGTTTGAAAAAGGGATTTATGGTGATGGAGCGTGTTGTTTACATTAGAACTATAGAGATTGCTGGTTGTTAAGGATTATATCTTGTCTGAGTTAAGTATTTCCAAGTGATAAAAATTATGCCGATTCCTTTCGTTATCTTCTAAATAAAGTTTGTTTTAATAAAAGCTCCCTAGTGGTCAAGAGGAGTGAAATACCTTATACTCACCCTAATGCCAAAACCAAAAAGAAAAGTTAGGGTCTGGGCTAGCTTCATAACATAACTTGGAATTTCTGATCTAACACAATACAGTGAAGTACTTTCAGATTAACCAGGCTCCATTACAGTGGCACAGTGGTTAGCACTGCTGCCTCACAGCACCCGAGACCTGGGTTCAATTCCCAGCTTGGGTCACTGACTGTGTGGGGTCTGCACTTTCACCCTGTGACTGCATGGGTTTCCTCCAGGTGCTTTGGTTTCCTCTCACAGTCTGAAAGACATGCAGGTTAGATGCATTGGCCACCAGGTGCTGAAGTGTGGCGACTAGGGGATCTTCATTGCAGTGTTGATGTAAGCCTACTTGTGACACTAATAAATAAATTTTGGATTGGTCTGCAGTTATCAGTTCATATCCCAGAACTATTTGCTGTGACCAACATCTGCCACTAGATGGAGCCCAGCAATCAGCGGGATTACACATTTGGTAAAGCTGGGAGTGAGCGGGTCTGAGGTAGGAAAAGATGAAGGGAGGCAAGGCTTGGTCGCAAAGAGGGAGTGAGAAGATAGGGGTAATGGAGCACTGAGTATGTGAGAGGCAAAGCCCAGGAGTGGGAAGAGACACTTAAGTGTGTGTGAAAACCCTAAAGGAAGAGATTTGTGGGCAGACTGACCACAGATCAGGAACTCAGTGGCAAACAGCATTACAGTGAAACTAGCAACATTAAAAGGATATGCTGACACGATTTTAATGTTGATTGAGGAAAAGTTAAGCGTTGCCTTGCTGACTTGTTTTGCAAAAATTTACTTTGTTCATAAAATATCTAAAAGAACATTGCAAACATTTCCAAATTGCCATCACAGAAAAATAATATTCAGGTTTTATACACAGACCATGTTGCATTTTTAAGTGTTTCAACACAATCAGAAGAACATTACAGGCTTTTCACAATGGTTGTACAAAGTGCAGTTGTATTTAAGTTATCTGCATAGACCATGTTGTAATTTGTGGTACTTCAGTACTGTTGTGTTTAATGGAATTCAGTGTGACACATTTGGATGTTGACTGCTATCTTGAATATTTCTAAAGGCTTGTCTCTGTTTCTGTTTGTGACATGGTCCCATTTAAGTTGCATTTTAAAGGATTGCCAGTGATGATTTTCTCTCATTTTTTTGTGGGACATATATTTCAAGTTAATATAAATCAAGCAATAAGTTATGATTGAAAATATAAGAATTAGAGTTTGCAGCTTTTTATACATTTAACGTGTGAGATTTTAGAAAGATTTGGAAAAATATCTGTTATATTGCAAGCAGAAATCAGCGACTAACCTCCTATTCAGGCTATAATGTATGGTGTTCTAATATTCTGAATAATATGTATTTTGATTTTTATTATCAAATTTTATTTAATTGCCCATTTTGTGAAGAGCTTGATAACCAATGAAACTTCGAATTGCCTAAAAATTACATGTTTGTCTTTTTACAGTTTATGCTGCCTCACAGCACCAGGGACCGAGGTTCAATTCCAGTCTTGGGTGAATGTGTGGAATTTGCAAATGCTCCCTGAGTCTGCATGAGTTTCCTCTGGGTGTTCTGGTTTCCTCCCACAGTCCAAAAACTTGCAGGTTAGGTGGATTGGTCATGCTAAATTGTCCCTTAGTATCACAAGATATATACGTTAGGGAACTAGAAGGATAAATATGTGGGGTAATGGGCATAGGGCCTGGATAAGATACTCCTTCGGAGAGCTGATGCAGACTCAATGAGCCAAATGGCCTCATTCTGCACTGTAGGAATTGGTCTTGTAAAATATCATCTATTGCAAGCCAGCATGATTGGCTGTGACTTACTGAGAATTAAGTTGCTACGGTAATGCAAAATCTCAGGAATGTTTGTTGACGAAGGGTTAGTTGATTATAAATCTCATACATACATATATATACTATATATATAATAGACACTTATTAGCTAACAAATGGTTAAATGCTTCTTGGAGCACTTTTCTGATGATGAAAAGATACGTTTAATCTAGGCCAAAAATGTATCACTCCCTATTGAATAAATACAGTTGGGATATGTCGGGCATCAACTAATTCAATTTTTTTCCCTTAAGTTTCTTTAACCCATTTTCACAAAAGCTGTTGCTGCTCATTATTTCAAGAGGTGAGTAGGGAACTTGAAAAAGTTTTGTTTGTCGCCTGAGCTTTTTCGAAGAATTCACCCATTATTATGAAGTAATAAAATTTTAAAAAAGAATGGCAGATACACAATTTTAATTCATATATGCTTCGCACATTACAATTTTGCATTTTACTTTCTTCACTTTGAGCACCTAATCAACAGAAGTAACTTCAAGGCCTCTATCATTATAAAAATTGCAAACTTTGGATTACTTTCCATCTAATTTTTTCATTTGTCTGCAGATTGAAATATGAAATGATAATGTGAGGTGCAGTTACTTTGGGACCAGGCATTTTAGGGTTTTATTTAGAATTTGCAAATACTGAAGATCAGGTTTATCAGTAACGCTAATATTCAGGACTGTGTGCCACTCTAGGCCACCATCAGTTGTGTTCATTACGAAACTTGTATTATTCTTACTACGCTTGATCCAACTATATACATATTTATAGATTGCTATGAACATATTGCCTGAAATATAAGTTTTTGAGGAACAACATTCCTGTTGATGGATAAACACAAAGCAGTGAAACTGAAGTTGTCTATTGAACCCTTTTATTAATATGAAAATTGAAGTTTCTTGCCACAGAGAAAGCTGTGTGCGTGTGTCTCAGGTTTCTGGGAAGGCCATGAGGCTGTTAGGAAAACCTTGTGGAAAATTGTCATATGTGGAATAGACTCTCATACAGTTTGAAAGGTTGATTTGGAACAAGTCTTGGTTGCTAACCTGAATGCTTGGACTAAACTGGAATTGCTGCTGGTCCTGGAACAGATCAGTAAAGAACAGATCTTTCCCTCCAGCTCGCCAGGGAATTTTATGGAGAGTGCTTATAAAATCTGTCCATTGAAAGATGTTATGTTTCCTGTGATTCTTTTCTCTTGAAGCCTCTGGGTAGAAAAC
Source organism: Carcharhinus amblyrhynchos (assembly GCF_965287045.1). Lineage (NCBI taxonomy): Eukaryota > Metazoa > Chordata > Chondrichthyes > Carcharhiniformes > Carcharhinidae > Carcharhinus > Carcharhinus amblyrhynchos. The sequence continues at coordinate 85,442,730 of NC_137332.1, read as the reverse complement.
AAATGTTGGGCACACAGCCAAATCAGTTGGGTGTTCATTGTATTGCACTTTTGGTCTTAGTTCAACATACATAGTCATATTGATTAATATTGCTCAATAAATCAGAACTACAATTTTAGTCTACAGTTTTAGTCTATGTTATTGACGCTCTGTAGATTCTACTTGATGTAACATTGGTATCAACCTGTAACAATATCAATATGACTGAAGTGAAATATTAGAACTTTAGTTGCTTAATACCTTGTTGGTGTCAAAAAATCAAAAGAAAACAAATGGAATGGCCAGTGATCATGAAGCGATATTTGGCTGCTTGATAATCTGGACCTACAGCTAAGAAGATGAGCTGAGAATAGTTTGCAGAGTCTTTAAGATTTTATGTTTATTCCCTCAAGAGTCTGCACAAGATCCACATGTCTGTTTAGATTTAAATAATTTTCCAGTTCTCAGAAAAAGTCAGTGTTTTGTGCTTTTAATCATCCTTAATATATGAGTATTGGTGAGGGCTGCAAGAATATACTAAATATTATATTAGAATGAGTATATTAATAGACAGACCACCAACTAACAAAGTACTTAGTATTTTCGGTGGCCCTTTCAATTTGACTATTACATTGCGACCATGTTTTACAAATTATTTATAAATTTAGTAACTGAAATTTTTTTTTAGTGAATTTTCCTACTTTACAGAGTTTCCAATATTTGATCCCAGCCTATTTTCCTGCCTCGAGTAAATTGATTAGTTGGGGCCCAACTTATTCGTCACTTGTCCTTCTCTTCTGTTTATTCTGTACTTCAAAATCTATTCCTGTTGGCAAAGTATCTATCTATTTGTTGGCAACTAAGAACAATTTTTAATGACCTGTGACTTCCCAAGTTGCACAGCTTGTGCCAGTACAGTAGCAGAGTTCACCATAATCTGTATGTTGATGAGAAAGAAATCCTTCAAAACCAATAGTTATTTTTAGTTCTCAACTTTCAGCATCTTATAGCACAGATGTAGCTCCAAATGAAATCCTGAGTGAAATATCCAGTGAGGGGTGTTGTAACAAATTGCCAAATATTAATTGCCAAATATTACTCCAATTCCAGACTGGAAGGTTGAGAAAAAGACATCTGTGATTTTCTCTGGGGCTGACACAATCTCTTTCCGTATCAAAATCATAGAATCCTACATTTCAAAAAAAGGCCATTTGGCCCAGCAAGTCTGCACTGACTACAATTCCAGCCAGGCTCTATCTGTATATTTACTCTTGCTAGTCTCCCTGACACTAAGGGGCAATTTGGCATGGCTAATCTACCTAACACACGCATCTTTGGACCGGAAGGAAACTGGAGCACCTGGAGGAAACCCACACGAGACGAGGAGAATATGCAGATTCCCCTCAGACAGTGACCCAAACTGGGAATCGAACCTGGGTTCCTGGCACTGTGAGGCAGCAGTGCTAACTAATGTGCCACCTTGCCCTCATGGCTGTGCTTCCAGTTGCTCAAATACAAAATCAACCGTTATTGATTGTTACATTGTACTTCATCAAAAACTTCAACTGAGGATTGCCTCAGTGGCTACTAGCATCAGTGACTGATGGTGGTATTTACAATTGACATTTAGTAAGGTCCATCATATTCCAGAATTAGCAAATCCTGAGTTGATCTTTCTCAAAAAGTCCATTCAACACCATTTCTGCACATACTGGGGCATGTTGTTGATTTTTAAAGCAATGTTAAGGAAAATTTTGATTCTATTTCTTCAACAGCCACAAAGATTGCTGCTGATTTAACTTGCTTGGTTCCTGTTGAAAGTACTGCCTTTGTTTTCACTTGTTTCAAAAAAAAGTTGTTTTGTTCAGTGACTCAGCTGTGAATTAAAATGTTTAATTTGTTATGGCCAGTTCTGCTCCTGAGATTTGTGTCAAAAGTCTTCACTTGACCTGCTGCTTTTTCCCTTTTATTTCTAATGTTTTCAAATTGTTTTGCACTTTCTTGATTCCAGTGTGACAATTATTCATTTTTTTGAATCTCTGTATGCAAAAGAATACTCTGCCATTTAATCGCAGAAGTAATTTCCAAAATGTTCCTTTATGGCCCCATTCATTATGATATAACTATCTTATTCAGGAAACGTTTGTGACCTTTCATTAATTTTTACTTTTTTGTCTAAAGTCACATGTTGTGCCTGAGCCCTGGCCTGAGAAGAGTACCGCTTAATGTGCCAGTTGGTTATTTACTTCACCAATCAAGTGTAGTTTCACTGATGCTTTTAATGCCAGCAGAGACAAGGCTGGTGCATTTGCAGCAATCCTCAGCCAGAAATGCCAAGTGGATGATCCAACATGCCTTTTCCTGAGATCCCCAGCATCGCTGATGTTGGTCTTCAGACAATTCATTCCATCTGATATCAAGAAATGACTGAAGACATTGGATACTGCAAAGACTATGGGCCCTGACAGTATTCCAGCAATAGTGTTGAGATTTGTGTTCCAGAAGTAAGTGTGCCTTTAGCCAAACTGTTCCAGTACAGCTACAACATTGACATGCATCTGGCACTGTGGAAAATTGCCCAAGTGTGTCCTGCGCCCATAAAGCAGAATAAATCCAACTTAGCTAATTATCACCCCATTGATCTACGCTTGATCATCAGCAAAGTGGTGGAAGTGGCACTTACTTGGAAATAACTGGCTCACTGCTGCTTGGTCTGGCTTCTGCCAAGCACCTGACCTGATTGCAACTCTATTTCAAATAGGGACAAGAGCTGAAGTAAGGAGTGAAGTGAGACATCAAGGTCTCTTTTGACTGAGTGTAGCACAAGGAACTTTAACAAAAACCAGCAGGTCAAATGAAGAGCTTTGATATAAATCTCAGAAGCAGAAGTGGCCATAACAAATAAAACATTTTAATTCATGGCTGAGTCATTGAACAAAACAACTTTTTTTTTGAAACAAGTGAAAATAAAGGCAGTACTTTCAACAGGAACTGAGCAAGTTAAATCAGCAGCAAACTTTGTGGCTGTTGAAGAAACAGAATCAAAATTTTCCGTAAAATTGCTTTTAAAAGCTATGGGTAAAAGCACTGGGTTAAACTTCCCACTGATTGTAGTCATGCCTAGCTCAAATAAAGAAGGTTGTGGCTGTGAGAAATCAATCACCTCAGTCCATGGACATCATTGCAGGAATTTTCAAGATAGTGTCCACGATCCAACAATCTTCAGCTTCATTGTCAATTACATTTCCCGCCACTGTAAGATCAGAAGTAGAGATGTTCGCTGATGATTGTACAATATTCAGCACCACAGGTGACTCCTAACATACTGAAGCAGCAAGACCTGGAAAACATTCAGGCTTGGGCTGACAAATGGCAAGCAGCATTCATGCCACACAAGTGTCAGGCAATGACTATCTCCAATAAGAGAGGATTTAACCATTTCTCCAAGACACTCAATGCCCTTACAGTTGCTGATTCCTCCATTATCAACATTCTGAGGGGTAACATGGACCAGAAATGGAGCTGGATGAGCCACATGAATACTGTGGCTACAAGAGCAGGCCAGAGACTGGGAATTCTGCAGTAGGTAACTCACCTCCTGACTTCCCAAAGTATATGAACCATCTACAAAGCACAAGACAGAAGTTTGATGGAATACTCTCGACTCTGCTACCTTGAAGAACATAGGGAGATCGTACATGGGAACACCACAATCTGCAATTTCCCCTTTAAACCTTATGCCATCTTGACATAGAACTATATTGCCATTTCTTCACTGTCCCTAGGTCAAAATTCTGGAATTTTGTTCCTAACAGCATTACTAGCATGCCAATACTAGCACCTCCTCAATCCCCAAAGCCTATCCACCATCTACAAGGCGCAGGTCAGGAGTGCAATGGAATACTCTCCACTTGCTTGGATGATTGCAGCTCTATCAAAAGCTCAGCAATATCCATGACAAAGCAGCCTGCAGCCCATCCACTGCCTCCAACACGCACTCCCTCCACCACTGACTCACCAAGGGCAGCAACGTATACCATCTACACAATCCACTGCAGGAACTCACCAAGCATCCTTAGACAGCACCTAGCAAAGCAAAGGCAACAGATACATTGGAACACCACTACTATCTGCATGCCCCCCTCCAAAGCCACAAGCCATTTTGACTTGGAACTATATTGCTGTTCCTTCACTGTTGCTGTGTCAGAATCCTAGATTTCCCTCCCAAGCAGCATATCTGAGTATACCTACACCACATGGACTGCATTAGTTGAAGATGGCATTTCATCGTCATCTTCTGAAGAAAAATTAGGATGGGCAATAAAAAAATGGCCTATCAAGCCAACATTCTGTGAAAGATTGCAACAAAAAGTTACCATGTTTGACTAAATTTTAAGCTGAGAAAATGTACCTATGAGAACAGGTATTTGAATTGTTTAAGTAGAACTGAACAGCCTCCTTGTGCATGTTTGACTAAGAGTTCTTGTTCATAAAAAGATCATGAACTCAGTGGGAGTTTTCTGTTTTGATAACTATAGCGTACCGTTTACTTTGCCTGATTGACATCTTTAAATGGTTATAATTTTTCTGTGATCTCTTTTGTCAATGTCTCGTATGTTTATTTGTATCATATTAAGGGGCATTAAGTAAGTGTTTGAAACCTCTGTTCTAATTTACACTTTTATAGGGTTGTATTAACAGTGATGTTTCATTCATGAATGGGCATGGAGACACCTTGAGTTGGCATCAAAAGGTTTGAGAGCCCTGGGATAGGGGATGGGGCATTATTTTACATGGAGGTATTAGGGGCATTTGGGTGGTTGGGGAGGCAATGACTGGCATGGAGTGTATGGAGGTGACATAGGGAATGAGTGGCATGTGAGGAGATGTAAGGACTAGAGGGCCTAACAGACTTCAATACAACTGGAATGAAGCCCCAGAGAATTGTGATTAGCCCGCCTTGACACTTGGCTGTCTATGCTTGGCTTCCAGGGTGTACAGGTATAGTTCTATCTTGCACTGGATCCTCCCATCCCCTCCATCCTCAGAGTAAGATTGCAGTATTTGGGGGCTTTTCTACTGAGGCATCTGCAGTGAGTTGTGAGGTTTTCAAACTTGGAATTATCTGCCTTGGTAACAAAAATTTGACCATACGTGTTCAAGTCCTAAAATGGGCTTTGAACTTAGGTGAGAGTCACACTCTGAGCCAAATTTGACACTATTAGGAACCTTACCAACAACTCTGAGCACGGAAGACCAGCTTTGAAGGAAAAGAGAGTGTTTCTCTGATACCAACATAATATAAATATGTCAAAGATGGAGAGAATTGTACAGATGAGATGATCCATGTGCCTCTGGAAATATTGAGGCCCACTTGAAGATTTTATTTTTGTCTGCTGCTGATAGTAGAGTGCCACTGGTTGTGAAAGTAAATGGCTGCTACCACTGTCAGTCGCTGTTAGTCTCCCAGTTATTACCAAGTTATTACCAGCTAGGCAATTTTCATTGATAAGTAAGATATTTGTGGAATCTGGATATCTGAAATAAAGTAATTGATCTGAAATGTTAACTCTCTCTTTTTTGATTTGATTTATTATTACATGTATTGGTGTATAGTGAAAAGTATTGTTTCTTGCGTGCTGTCGAGACAAAGCATACTGTTCATAGAATGCATGGGGAGAAGGAAAGGAGAGGGTGTAGAGTGTAGTGTTGCGGTCATAACTAGGGTGTAGAGAAAGATCAATTTCGTGTAAACTGGTCCAATCAAAAGGCTGATGGTAGCATGGCAGAAGCTGTTCTTGTGTTGGTTGGTGCGTGACCTTTTGTACCTTTTTCCTGACAGTGAAGGTGGAAGAGAGTATTTCTGGGGTGGTTGGGGTCTTTGACTATGCTGGCTGCTTTTCCAAGGCAGCAGGAAGTGTTGACCGAGTCAATGGATTGGAGGCTGATTTGGGTGATGGATTGGGCTACATTCACATCCCTTTTTAGTTTCTTGTGGCCTTGGACAGAGCAGGAGCCATACCAAGCTGTGATGCATCGGAAAGGATGCTTTTTAGGTGAGAATCGTAGTGGACATGCCAAATTTCCTAAGCTTTCTGGGAAAGTAGAGATGTTGGCGGGCTCTCTTAACTACTAAGAAGTCTCACAACGCCAGGTTAAAGTCTAACAGGTTTATTTGGAATCACAAACTTTCGGAGTGCTGCTTCTTCATCAGGTGAGTGGTATAGTCTTAACTCCAGCATCAGCGTGAAGGAACCAGGACAGATTGTTGGTGATCTGGGCACCTAGAAACTTGAAGCTCTTGACATTTCCATTTCATCCCTGCTGATTTGGACAGGGACATATCCTCCACTATGCTTCCTGAAGTCGACAACTATCTCCTTTGTTTTACTGACATTGAAGGAGAGATGATTGTCGTTGCACCATTTCACAAGATTCTCTATCTCTTTTCTATACTCCCTCATGTCCTCTCTCTCTTTCCTGTACTCCTCACATTATTGTTTGAGATCCGACCCGCAATGGTGGTGTCTTCAGCAAACTTGAAAATAGAGTTGGAATGGAATTTCGCCACTATATAAAGAATATAGTTAGTGGCTAAGGACACAGCCTTGTAGGGCCCCAGTGTTGAAATATTCATGGAGGTTGTTTAGTTGCCTATCATAACTGATTGTGGCCTGTGGGTTAGGAAGTCTAGGATCCAGTTGGAGAGGGAAGAGCTGAGCTCTAGACCATAGAGTTTGGAAATGAGTTTTGTTGGGATAATGGTGTTGAAAGCTGAGCTACAGGGTCTGACATTAGTGTCCTTGTTACCCAGGTTTCCATGGTTGAATGCAGGGCCAGGGAGATGCCATCTGCTGACATCAGGAAAGGAATGCAGACTTGAGTCTCCTTTTTCTTGAAAACAGAAGACTGAACGAAGATGTAATAGAGTTCTTTAAAATTATGAACAGATTTGCTACATTAGACACAATGGGTGGGATTTATTGGTCCCCGGTGGTATGTTTCCTGGCAGTGAGATGGTTCACCATTGGCTGCCAGCAAGTTCTTTTGATCTGGCCAATGTCTATGGCTTTTGCAATATTTTCTCATCCCTCTGCTTAGAAGGGCCAGAAAAGAATTTTCTAATGTGGTAGGACTGAAAGATCCCACCAATGGAAAAGGCCAGAAAATCCCACCCAAAGAGAATGTTTCCAAGTGTAGAGAAGAGCAAAACTAGTGTTTGTCAATATGTGAAAGTCACCACAAGATCAAATTTGGAATTGAGAAGAAATCTTTTCACCCAGAGAGTGATGACAATGTGGAACTTGATGTACCAGGGAGTGAGTCAAATAGTACAGATCGGGCTTGTCCAATTTCTCACATGAGGGGCCGTATTTAATTTCTTTTCAGTCAAGCCAATGAGCAAATTTCAGAAATATAAGGTTTGGCACACTAAACATGAATTTCAAGAAGAAGGTTGGTATGAGGAAAAGACACACCCTGCTGAGCAAAAAAAAGTCAAAGCATTGGACTGATAATTAAAAGAACAAGTAATAAACATGGATCCTCCTAGTCAGAGTGCTCATGTACCCCATTATCTGACTGGGCATAAGTGTGTGCTGATGTGTGGGGTGAACTCACTCACTCACTCACTTTATCATTTGCTTACTGTCACTCAGAGTCACAGAGTTGTTATAGTGCAGAAGGTCATTTGGTATCAGGTCTGCACTTGTTTTGCAAAGGAGCATCATGACATCTTGCTATTCCCCTGCCTTTTCCCTATTCCCCTGCATATTTTTTCTATTCAAATAATCAACTAGTACCCTCCTGAATGCTTTGATTAAACCTGCTTCCACCACACTTCCAGGCAATGCATTCCAGACCCAAGCCACTTGCTGTGTGAACAAGTTTTTTTTCTTGCATCGCATTTGCTTCTTTTTCAAATCACTAAGTCTGTGCTCTCTCGTTCTCGATCCTTTTCTGAGCGGGAGCGGTTTCTCCTAGCCCCCTTGTCATCCTGAACACCTTTATCAAATCTCGTTAATCAAGCCTTCTACTGTTTCAGAGAACAATCTCAACTTCTTCAATCTGTCCTCATAATTGAAGTGTGCCATTCCTGGAACTATTTTTCTGTGCTTTCTCCAATGTGTTCACATCCTTCATATAGTGTGACACCCTGCACACGGTACTCCAGCTGAGGTCCAGCCAGTGTTCTATTGAAGTTCAGCATAACCTCCTTACTTTTGTACTCTGTACACTATTAATAAAGCCAGTGATATTATCTGATTTATTAAATTCTCTCCACATGTCCTGCGACCTGTCGTGATTTATGCACATATACAGCCAGCATCCTCTGCTCCTACACACCCTTCAGACATTTACCCTTTATTTTGTACTTCTCTCCCTGAACTTTCTACCAAAATGAATCACCTCGCCACCCATCTGCCCACTCCTCCAACTTGTTCTACACTGTTCTCACAATTTGCAATACTTCAAAGTTTGATATTACCTGCAAACTTTTAAATTATCCCCTGTACACCAAGATCTAGGTCATTAGTGCACATCAGGAAAAACAAGGCTCTCAATACCAATCCATGGGGAACTCCTCTCTAAACCTTTCTCTAGCCCAAAAAATAACTTTTGGCCATTGTTTGCCATTTCCGATTACTCGGCCAATTTTGTATCCATGTTGCTACTGTCACTTTTAGCTTATGAACTGAAAAGCCTGTTGTGCAGAATAAACACCCAGTTCTGCGCTTCATTGAGCCAGGTCTCTGCTATCATCATAACATTATAATTCCTCATGGCAATCTGCACTTGTAATTCACTAATCTTATTTACTGTAGTCTGTACATTTATATGCATGCAGTATGACCCTGATTTAAATTTCATTACTCTCTTCCTTACTCCGACTTGCCCATTATCTTACTATTCTCTGTTCTTGTGATATCTGTCTCTCCCAGTATTTTGTGTGCCTTGTTATTATCCTCTAATATTTTATTCTTGTTTCCAACCCCTGCTAAGTTAGTTTAAAGCACCGCCAACAACAGCAGCAAAATGCCCCACTTAGTCCCAGCTCTCTTCAAGTACAACTTATCTGGCTTGTCCAGGTGCCATCTCCCCCAGAGCCAGTTCCAGTATCCTGGAATTCTAAAGCCCTCCTTCCTGCACATACTTTCCAGCCAGCCAATCACAATGTATACCCAAGAAACATGCAAATAAATAAGGTAGAGCTCTCCTACCAATATTAAAACCAAGCAGGTTTGCAGTTCATGTGCCTTTGAGCGTCCAAAGAAGGAGGGCGCTTTTCCCACTCTGGAATTGAATTTCAAGTAAATGCACCTCGCCCTGACCTGGTATTGCTCCATGACTCTGGTCTGGTCTGCCCGACCTCCCACGGGTCTAACCTGACGGTGCAGTACTGGTACTGGGTCATGGCCTTTTCCTGTAATTTTGCTTGCTAGAAAAAAATGAAAGGAACATGAATTGATGGTGAAACTTCTCAATTCTGTATGTCCTGCCCAGAATCTTGAATTTACTCATTTTATATAAGTGACTTCAGTTTTTGAACCAAGAGAGTTATTTCAAGTTTGGAGATGCTGCTAAATTTGACAGTATGATGAATTGTTGCAAAGCAAGTGGAAAATTACTCAGCATGCATATTAATTAAATGGTGAGAACAGAAGAATGATGAGTTTATTATTAAGTTAAAGGTAGTAAGCGCTGGAATTAAAATAAGCTAAAGCCTGGGATGAAGTGATTTAACAGTGCTGAGAGACTGAGTAACTTAACTTTTCTATTGTGAAGAGAATGAAGTTGAAAGAAGCTAACTGTAAAACTTGAATCAGTTGAAAGCAAATTCAGAAAATAATTCTTTACACATGGGAATTAGATACATATTACCATAGAAGACAATAGATGGAAAAACAATTAAACTGATTAAAAGGAAATAGTTACTGTTGTAACATGGTCCCTTTAAGGAGACAGTCATTTGAGGGCCATGAGAGGCCGGACTCTATAGAGAGACCATGCAGCAAGTTAAGCCATTCGGGAGCGAGGGTGTGCATCCTTGGATATGGAAGAGCCTCAGTTGAAGCCAAGGATGAGAAGAGGCTAGGCATGCATTGCAGTTCTGTCAAACCCTTATCCTGTACATAATATTGCTAATAAATCAATTATTGCTTGAAGCCACACTGAGTCACCTATAACTATACTTTAGATACTTAAGTGTCATCTTACATTGGTTGGTAATATTCTTGCTTTGAAAATTTGGATTTCAAGCTCTGCTCTGTGGCATATACTGAGACTTTGTTGGAGTAGCAGCACAGAAAATTTGGTTGTTCATTCTGTTTTGAGCAGGTTGTAAATGATAGTGAAGCAGTTAGTGGTGGAAAAGTTTGGGAGATGGTCAGAAGAATAGGGCAAAGGCAAGGATCCTGCGCCACTAAAGCGAGAATACAGAGATAACCAATATCAGTGAATTGAAAGAAGGGGACAGAATGGATAACTGGTTGCAGAGGTGAGCCTGTGGAGTCATTTGTAAGATTTAGGCTCTTTCAAAACCATTCATTGGCAAGGCAATTGCTCATTCATATCTAATTGCCCTTGAGTAGGTGCCACCTTCAACAGCTGCAGTCCACATGATGAATATACTCCACAGCCTATGGTTGCGCTGGGAGTTCCAGGATTTTGATCTGGTGAGGAAGGTGATATACTTTCAAGTCAGGATAGTGTGTGATTGGTCGGGAATTTGGAGGCAGTACTGTTCCTGATGGTCTGATATCCTTGCCTTTCTAGACAGTAGAGATCAGGCCTTTGCGAAATGCTTTGGTGAGTTACTGATGGTGCACAGGATACCCTTGTTGAAGTACTGGTAGTGGGGTGTGTGAATGTTTGAGGTAGTTTTGGAGTACCAATCAAATAAACTATGGCAGAATTTTCCTGTCCTGACTGCTGCAGGATTCTTTTGACCTCAGATGGGAATTTTTAGCCTTCAGGCATGCATGGCCAAAAATTCCCACTCTATGTCTGGGTGGCGTCAAGCTTCTTGGGCATTTGTTGGAGCTGCAGTCATCCAGTCAAGCACAAACTATTCCGCTACAAGCCTGATTTGTGCCCTGTAGATAGTGGAAAGGATTTGGAGAGTCAGGAGGTGCGTGATTTATTACAAAATAACAACACCAATGTATATTTAGAAAGCATCTTTAGAAAGATGGACAATGGAAGAGAATGCCAGATCTTTAGCCCTAGACAGCTGAAGGGACAGCTACTTTTGGTGATGCAGTTGCAAGTGTTGATGCTTAAATGGCAGTTAGGTGATTGCAGCTTTGAGTTATACTGCTAAAGGAGATTATAGAGATAGAATGAAGGAAGGAAATGAAAGAACTTGGAGAAGAATGATGTGTTGTTTAAAATTGAGATGTTGTTTGATTGAGAGCCAGTGTAGATAAGTCAGTGAGCACAGGGTGCTGTGTATATGGGACTTGGCATAATGAAGGACCTTGGCAGCAAAGTTTGGATGAAGTCAGATAAATTATAGAATATTGGAGATCAGCCAGTGATGACAGGAAAGAACCTATTAAAGTTTCTAATGTGGGAATATTTGGAATTGGAATAGACTGATTCACCCTGATTTTGTTTTCTTAAAGTCCAACAAATTTGTTTTCTAGGAACTGTCAAGTTGTGGCTGGAACAAAAAGGAAAAGCACAGTTCATCACCAAATGTCGTTGCCTTCACAAGGAGGTTTAATCATGTGAGTATTAGTTGAGACTTGGGTAAATCACTAAAAATGTGGCGTGTTTGTAAAATAGATTGCATTGGATAATCTGGTAAAAACAAATTGAGACAAATTTACAGTCCACATTGTCAATTCCCTTTGAGGTCCAAATATTTATTCCACGCCTGAAACACTAATCAATTGCTCATATTGACAATACTAAAATGCTATGCGACATGTTGACACTGATCCGTTTTGATGGCTTACTTCAAACCATTAAAGCAAATCTGACTCATGTTTTGAAAAGTCAGAAGGAAAAATAGCACATTTACCTTTGCTTATGGTTAATTTTCTCTGTTGCAGATTTGAAGAACAATGAGATTAAGATGTTATACTAGACTTTTCCCAATAACTTTCTGATCTGTTCCTGGCTGAGCCACAAGTTTCAGACTAGGTTTCCCGTATACTTTAATCTGTGCTGTCGGTCATCCTATGAGTGCATGTTAACTATTCAGGTTTAACAATTAACTTCTAATCATGGCATATTTATTTCTGGATAATCACTGGTTGAAGATTTTTTAGAGATCATGGGATATGAGATCTTAATAAGTACCAGTGGTACTTTCCTAAAGCTTCAAGAAACATTGCAGGTGTTCCTTTTGCTAACTGCAGAGGTGATGTTGTAGCTAGTTTCCAAGAAACCTGTTTTTTAGCTACAATTTTAATGCCAACTTACCAAGGTAAAAAGTACTAATTTAATATGTTGGAGGCCACATTACCATTGATGCTCTGAACCAGCTGCTGATCTAAGCAAAGTGCTTCTTTCATAGGGTAATTAATAATGCCCTTCTTCTCATAGTTGAAATGTAACGCCCAGTTGGTTAGAAAGAAGGAATACAAAGCACATGATGCAAGTGTTATTGTCATCTTGATTTATATAAGAATGAACAATGATGGATAGTTAAAGATTCTCAAGCAATGTCAGCTGTATTTTCCTCTCAGAGTTTGGTTGATTTCTGTGGGTGTGCGGGTTCCTTAAAGTTGTCTTTTGTAATATTATGGCCAATTTGCGCACAGCCTGTGTGGGGACATTTTGGTTGCTATGCAAATTAGAGGCAACTTTGCACTGAGATCCATCTAACCTGCTCTACACAAATGATGCAATATCATAATAAATATGCTCCCACCCAATCTGCGAGAGACTTAAAACCAGGTTAAAAACCCAGGCCAATATGGGGGTGCTAAATAAATCGAGGTAAGTCATTTCAGACCCATTTTAGTGATTGAAACCATTCTGGGAGGTCTGTCTGGCCCTGAATTCACTAAATAGCTAACTTTTGTGAGGGTTGCTGCCCATTTTAACCAGGAACAGGCAGAGGTTTAATCTGAAGAAATTCAGCAAATCTGTCCCAAGAGTTGTGGGTTTCAGAGGTCTACTATTTGGAAAAAGAATCACTTCATGACGCCTAATCCAGATCTGGCTTTACACAATTTACAATGTGACCTCTTGTCCTCCCTGACTTATTCAATTGGAATAAACTGACCCATCTTGGAAATAGACTGGAAGTTAGTTCTGTGTTTGTTAAAAAGCCTCAATTTCACCCATTATGTAAGGAGACCACAACTGTGCAAAGTCTTTCGGGTTAGGCGGAACAAAGGCCTTGAACAAGGACAAAATAGGTTGCTTCTTTTTCTGATCAGTTGTCCAATGAATGCATTCCAGTATTCTATTTCACCTGTTACTATTGCTGTATGGCTTTGCTAATGTACATTTAGAATGCCCATTAGAATTCCCATCATCTTTAATGGTTTTCCCTGAAAGCTGTATGAATGTTGACCATTCACCCTGACAACACACATGTACTGCACTTATATCCAAATTAAACATCATTTGCCAGCCTTATTTCCCAACACGTTAGGATCCAACTGGAGCAGTTGAGCATTATCAAAAGCTCTAATACTAGCACAGATCTTCATATCATCTGCAAATTTTCAGATCATGCCCAGAACACCCAGAGTCATAGTAAAGAGTAACAGTCCCAGCACTGCACTGGTGTTCAATTTCCAGATGGATACACATCCACCCATAACAGTTTTTTGCTATGTTTTGCCAGCCAGTTCTCAGTCCAGATAAAATATTGCTACAAATATTGGAAGCTCTGTTCATGTAGAGAACCCTATTAAAAAATTTCTTAAAAATCTTCATTGACAATGTCTGTTAAGTTTCCTTAGAACCACAGAACCACACAACACTACTGCACAGAAACAAGCTCTTTGGCCCTTCTTAGCTGTGCTGAACCATTTTTCTGCCTAGTCCCCTTGACCTGCACCTGGACCATGTCCCTCCATAGCCCTCTCATCCATGTATCTGTACAAGTTTTTCTTAAATGTTAAAAGTGAGCCCGCATTCACCACTTCATGTGACAGCTCATTCCACATTCTCATTATTCTCTGTGTGAAGAAACCTCACCTAATATTCCTGTAAAACTTTTCCTCCTTCACCCTTAACCCATGTCCTCTAGTATTTTTCACCTCTAGCCTCAGTGGAAAAAGCTTGCTTGCATTCACTCTATCTATACCTATCATAATTTTATACACCTCCATCAAATCTCCCCTCATTGTTCTATGCTCCAGGGAATAAAGTCCTAGCCTATTCAACCTTTCTCTATAGCTCAGTTTCTCAAGTCCTGGCAACATCCTTGTAAACCTTTTCTGTACTCTTTCAACCTTATTAATATCCTTCCTGTAATTAGGTGACCAAAACTGCGCACAATACTCTAAATTCGGCCTCACCAATGTCTTATACAACCTCACCATAACAATTCCAACTCTTATACTCAATACTTTGATTTATAAAGGCCAATGTTCCAAAAGCACTCTTTACAACCCTATCTATCTGTGATGCCACTTTTAGGGAATTATGTATCTGTATTCCCAAATCTCTCTGTTCTACTACACTTTTCAGTGTCCTACCATTTACCATGTATGTTCTACCTTGTTTTGTCCTTCCAAAGTGCAATACCTCACACTTGTCTGCATTAAACTCCAGCTGCCATTTTTCAGTTTATTCTGGTGTAGGTGTTCACACAGTGGTGTTAGAAAGTGACACTAAAGCAGTAGCAATATAATTCCAAGTCAGGATGATGTGTGGCTTGAAGGAAAATATCCAGGTGGTGGTGCTCCCATGTATCTGCTGTCCTTGTCCTTTTAAGCGATAGAGTTTGTGGGTTTAGAAGGTGCGTTTGTGAGTTAGAAACCATAGAAATGATATAGTACAGGAAAAGCATTTCAGCCCATTTGTCCACACAGACCTCTTGTTGCTTTAGTGTAAGTGCGGCACAGTGGTTAGCAGTGCTGCTTCACAGCGGCAAGGAGTTGAGTTTGATTCCAGCCCTGGGTGACTGCCTGTGTGGTGTCTGCACATACCCCCATGTCTGTGTGGGTTTCCTCCGGGTGCTCCGGTTTCCACAGCGCAAAGATGTGCAGGTTAGGTGGATTGGCCCTTAAATTATTGTTAGGGGGATGTGCAGGGTAAATGTGTGGGGTTATGGAGATAGGTAAAATGCTCTTTCAGAGAATCAGTGCAGATTCAATGGTCCATGTGTCCTTCTCCTGTAGGGATTCTATGATTCTATGAAGTATTGAAAATCTTGGTAGAACAGTATTTTATTCAACAGAATTTAACAAGGAATTGAATTGCTTTTTTCAAAGGCTGGTTTTTTAAAGGTTTATAAGGCTGAGATTCAAAAAATGTATGTGTACGTTTATTCAGGCCATACATTCTGATTTAAATTATTATTTCCAATCATAGCAAAACTCTAACCTATTTATGAGGCTTTGTGAATTTCTGTTCTATGATTAAACTGGTGTTTGTGAAAACTATGGCTGATGTGACCATTTTAAATTACCACAATTAAAAGCTGTATACTCGTCAAAGTCCCAGTATTTCCATGGATTTCTCCCCAATTAACTTACTAAATCCAAGCAAATAGTTGCATACAAAAGAAAACAGTAGACAAAAGGTACTTAATAACTTTTATGACTGTCAATCAGACCTACTGGATATAATTATACACCAATTTTTGTAAAGAGGAAAGGGCAGATTAATATTGATAGCATACATTGTATGTAAATTTGTATATGCCATGGACTTTGGCTTGGCATCTGGTCTACTGCTTTTGCTGTTCTGGGATCTTTGCATCTTTGAAAATCTTGTCTTCTTTCATCCCTCCTGCTTCTCACTTAATTCTTGCAGTCTCTCAAAGTTCTCCATTGTCTCGTGCAACAGATGTTTTTTCTTCTACTTTATCTTGTCCACTAAGTGACTTTTCATCCTCAGTAATTTCAACACATACCAAAATTTTCCATGTCTCCTCTCCTCTTTAGCTTATCCTCACTTGATCCCAATCCTTCAAATAAAGTTTATCCACACTCTTGATCTCACTTCTGGCATTTCTACTTGTAACATCTTCATGACCAACAATTCTGTATTAGAAACAGAAAGTGCTGGAAAACCAGCAGGTCTGGCTGCATCTTTGAAAAGAGAAACCAAGTTAAATGTTTTGAGATCAATATGATTTCTTCTAATCTGAAGAGAGTTAGGAACGAATTTTATGCTGCTGCAAAAGTGGGGAGGGGCAGTTGGAGCAAAATATCAGTTCAGGGATAGATTGCTGACGAGATAAGACAAAAATGTCATGGAACACAGGCAAAGGAGTGGTAATTATAGTATTAAAGACACAAAGCTTGGTTAGAGTAGCTGTTATCAGCAGAGTAAATGTGAGCACTCTCTGATGTCAAAATCGTGAGAACAAGATACATGCAGGCACTAGGGCAGAAAATAAAAGTGGAGGACATGATTCATGGTCTGAAGTTGTTGAACTCATTTTTGAGTCCCGAAAGTTAAGTGCTTGAATGAAAGATGGGGTGTTGCTCCTCCAGTTTGTGTTGAGCTTCATTGGAAAACAGTGGCAGTCCAAGGACTGAAATGTGAGCATGAGAGCAAGATGATGAATTGAAATGACAAGAGCAGTCACGGTCATGTTTGCAGCCTGAGCGAAGGTGTTCTGAAAAGTGGACCATGTGAAGGTGTGAGAGTGGTGGAAATTGGAAGCAAAATTGGTGAACTTTTCTTGTTCCAGGCGAGAGCAAGAAGTGGCACTGATACAGTCATTGATGTGCTGGAAGAAGTTGTGCGAGGGACCCTGAGTGGAAACAAGGAATGTTCCACGTACCCCACAAAAAGACACATATGCGGGTAGCCATAACTTCGTCTTCTATTCGCAGGATGTGAGACAAGTTGAAGGAGAAATTATCCAACGAGAAGACAAGTTCAGTCAGGCAGATGAGTCTGCCTGGATCTTTGTTCCAAGGAAGAAATGGAGGGCCATCAAACTATGCTGGTGGGATAGAGTTGTAGAGAGATTGGATGTCAGTAGTGAAGAAGTACTGTTTTCGGCCAGGAATCTGAAAATTGTTGAAATGATGTAAGGTGTCAGAAGAATCATGTATGTAGGTGAAAAGAGACTGGACAAGGGAAGAACAAAGATAGGTTCAAAATTGAAGGAATAAGTTCACTGGGGCAGGAACAGGCTGAAACAGTGAGCCCACCTAGACTATCCTGTTCATGAATTTTGGGAAGGATATAGAAACATCCGATGTGTTGGTTAGGTGCATTGGCCATGCTAAATTTCTTCCTTAGTGTGCCTTAGTGTGGTGACGAGGGATTTCACAGTAACTTAATTGCAGTGTTAATGTAAGCCTACGCGTTACACCAATAAACTTTAAAATCTTTAAACTTTAATAAAAATAGGCTCTAATGCTCTCTGCAATTCTGGATGGTACACAGTTGATTTAAATTATTTTACTTTAACCTGTCAATAACCTCCTTGAATAACTTTGATGTAAATTTGATCCTTGATCTCATTATATTTCTGTGGGTAGTCCATACCTGATGAAAAATTTAAGTAACTCCTCTACAATCTTTTTAGCTGTAATATTGAGCAATGGAGTGGCCTCTGGAAATCTAGTAGACACATCAGTTATTGTCAATAGATATTGATTCCCAGTTTTCATTTTAGGGAGAGGTCTTACACAATCAATTAAGACCCTTGTAAAAGGTTCCTCAAATGCTGGAATGGATATCAAACGTGTTGGTTGTACCACTGCTTGAGGTTTCCCTATGACCTGACATGTGATATGACTGACAAAATTTAACTGCATCTTTATGCAATCCAGAGCAATAAAAATAGTTTTGTATTTTAGCTTGAGTTTTCCTTGTGCCCAAATGACCTCCTACTGATACCTCATGTGCTACTCGCAACACCACCTTTCTATACCCTGTAGGTAATACTCCTTGATGAACCGCTGCCCATTTTTCATCCACCTGAATATGCAAAGGTCTCCATTTTTTCATTAAGACATAACCTTTAAGATAATATTCTAGTATACATTCAGATTCCCTTCCCATGTATGCTTTCTGATATAACTTTTATTTGTATACCCTTCTATTGTAACTCTGCCAACTTTTTAAAACTAAAAATGTCCAACTCATCCTTCACCCCTTCCTGTTCTTCTCCAACAATCTGATCAAAAATCGTTTTTGATAATTGAACTTTATCCGCACAAATTCTTTAAAGAGATCTGGCACCTTCTTATCAATCAACGCCTGACCAGGCTGTACATTCTTTTGCACCTCTTTCGCTTCACCTGGGTTTTCCTTTATCACTTAACAAATCCCACTGGCTTATCCTGTCTTGCCACATCAGTCTTCCCAGTGCTTTTCTTAAATCACCAACCCTGCAACTTTGCAATGCCTAATCTATTACAGTGAAAGCATCTGAAGCTTTTCATTTCTCTTTCAGCGTTTCCTTTTTAACTTGAGATACACTATCTTTATTGTCTCCCACAAAATCTCTTCTATCTTTACCATCTGAGAATTTCTCTTTTCCCCAGTTTCTATCCCTCACAGCCTTAAACTGATTTCGAAAACCAAACTTTAACTTATGAACTAATTCATAATCATTTGCTATTTCTGCTGCTAACCTTGCAGTTTCAACCCTCTGTTCTTCCATGTGAGTTCTCACTACATCAGGAAGTGAACTTTTAAACTCCTCCAAAATAACGGTTTCTCTGTGCAGTGTGTCTGGTCTAGTTTCAAAGCCCTTATTGAACTCAAAGTTACTTTACTTAATCCTTTCAAATTCTATGTACGTTTGACCAGGTTCTTCCCTTAAATTTCTGAACTGTTGTCTGTAGCTTTCTGGCACAAATTCATTTGCACCTAAGATGGATTTTTTTCACCTCCTTTATACTTCCCAGATATTGCAGATGCAGATACTTCATTAACTCACATGGTCTGTGGTCAGTTCATCTGTTTCATCACTTTCTTAAATGAAATGACAAAAGCTTCTACATGCTTCTCATCGATCCTTGACAGTGCTTGGATATTTTTAAATAGATCCCCACCAGGCCTTTGACTATGATGCTATTGCCCTTTCTCACCATCTTCATCACTAATGGCACAATATATTTGTCCCTTTATCTCCGCCATTTTAAATTGACATTCATTTTTCATTACCAGTTTCTGAAGTTCAAATTTTCTCTCTTTTTCTTCTTCTCTTCTCTGCAATTCAAGCAGTCTCTTTTTTTTCCTTTTTGTAATTCAAGCTGTTTCAATTCATTTGCTTGTTCCTCCCTTTCTCTTGCTTTTTCTGCTATAAATGCTTCCCTTTCTGGTTGGCGATCAGTGACTAGTGGTGTGCCTCAGGGGTCAATGTTGGGACCGCAATTGTTTACGATTTACATAGATGATTTGGAGTTGGGGACCAAGTTCAGAATATCAAAATTCGCAGATGACACTAAGATGGGTGGAAGAGCAAAGTGTGTAGAGGACGATGAAAGTCTGCAAAGGGACATAGATATTCTAAATGAGTGGGTGAGGGTCTGGTAGATGGAGTACAACGTTGGTACTCCATTTCAAATGGTCATCCATTTTGGTAGACATAACAGAAAAATGGACTATTATTTAAATGGTAAAAAATTGCAGTATGCTGCTGTGTAGAGGAACCTGGGCATCCATGTGCAGGAATCTCAAGGAATTGATTTGCAGGTGCAACAGGTAATTAAGAAGGCAAATGGAATTTTGCCCTTTGTTGCTAGAGGAATGGAGTTTAAAAACTGTGAGATTATGTTGCAGCTGTATAAGGTGCTGGTGAGGCCACACCTAGAGTACTGTGTACAGCTATACTGGCACTGAGATTCACTAGGTTGATTCTGGAATTGAGAGAATTGGCTTATGATGAGAGACTGAGTAGATTGGGGCTATACTCATTGGAATTCAGAAGAATGAAGGGGACATCTTATAGAAACATAGAAGTTATTAAGGGAATAGATAAGATATAAGCAGGGAAGTTGTTTCCATTGGTGTGTGAAATTAGAACTAGGGGGCATAGCCTCAAAATAAGGGGAAGCAGATTTGGGACTGAGTAGAGGAGGAACTTCTTCATGCAAAGGGTTGTGAATTTGTAGAATTCCCTGCCCAGTGAATCAGTTGAGGCTATCTCATTGAATGTTTTTAAGGCAAGGATAGATAAATTTTTGAACAGTAAAGAAATAAGGGTTATGGTGAGCGGGCGGGTAAGTGGAGCTGAGACCACAAAAGACCAGCCATTTTCTTATTGAATGGTGGAGCAGGCCCGAGGGGTCAGATGGCCTACTCCTGCTCCTAGATCTTATATTCTTATTATGTTCTTTCTCCGACTTTTCCTACTGCAATGGCATCCCATTATTTTGCTTTTGTTACTCTGTTTCTTTTATTTCAACTTTAAGTTGCTTTCACGTTCAAGCTGTTTCGTTTGTAATTTCCAATGATTCTGTGTTTGTGGCGATTTCAAATGCTGAGCTATCACCACAATTATCTCCCCCTTCCTTATGCCATCAGCTAATGTCAACTGCACTGTTTTTGCCAACTCTGAAAGCTTTAGTTTAGGCGCCTTTTGTAAACCACCCTGAGTGACATTTCTACCCCCAGGAATTTCTTGGCCTCTGACAGTGCCATTATTTCATAAGGCACTCCCTTTGAAACCTGAATACAACACCTGAAAAGAAAACACTAATGTGCTCACTGCTTACCAACTTTTGAGTCCAATGATCCCAAATCAATTAAGGAATATAGATTTTAATTCAAGCAAACCCCCAATTGTTATAACCCAGGTCAGGAACTTCAAGTTGTTTTATAAAGTCAGTCTAGATCATAAGTTTTACACTTTGAATTTGGCATGGGTGAGCATAAGATGTTTCACTCCAGGTATGGTGCAAATGACCCACTAGGGAGCTTTTATCGCACAAAGACAATTAGCAGTGACTTCTACCAGTTACAAACAAGAAAAAAATTCTGATTTGTATATACCTTAACAGCTCAATGTACTGTTACAAAACTACACCTATGTCAGGATTAGCACAGTGGATAAGAATGCTCCCATGATGCTGGATTTTTTAACTCTGCGACATCTGCTGTGAATTAGTACTTTGGATGGAGAATCGAAACTCTGGCCTCTCCATTGTGGAACTCCCAGCACCTCGAGGTAGAGATAGTGCTATTACTTGCCTGTAGCTAGCAAACCACCAACAGCAAAAGTTTCACTCCAGGAAGGCAAGATAAAATGCTTCCAACTAGCCGGCAGAATTTTTAATTCCAGTGAACAACACAGAAATACTGCTTTTCAATCTGGGGTCCAACAGCTTCTAAACAGCCAGCAAAACTGAAAACATAAGAACATAAGTCCCTTTATCTTGAGGCTGTGCCCCCTAGTCCTATTATCCTTTCTGAGCGGGAAGAGTCTCTCCACCTCTATCCTATCCATCCCATTCATCATCTTATACGTCTCAATGAGGTCTCCCCTCATTCTTCTAAACTCTAACGAGTACAAGCCTAGTTTATTCAGCCTCTCCTCATAGCTCAACTCCCTCAACTCCGGCATCAGCCTAGTAAACCTCCTCTGCACTCCCTCCAAGGCCAAAATATCCTTGCGTAAGTACGGCGCCCAAAACTGCACACAGTACTCCAGCTGCGGCCTCACCAATGCTCTATACAGCCGCAGCAAGACCTCCCTACTTTTATATTCAATCCCCCTCGCTATGAAGGCCAGCATCCCATTCGCCTTCCTGATCACCTGCTGCACCTGCAGGCTGGGTTTTTGCGACTCATGCACAAGGACCCCAAGGTCCCTCTGCACCGTCGCCTGCTGCAGTTTTTCGCCACGTAAGTGATAATCCTTCCTACCATTATTCCTACCAAAGTGGACCACCTCGCACTTGCCAACATTAAATCCCATTTGCCATTTCCTGGCCCATTCGCCCAGCCTATCTAGATCCTTCTGTAGACTCTCCACACCCTCCGCACAATTTGCCTTTCCTCCAATCTTGGTGTCATCAGCAAATTTCGACACCCTACACTCGGTTCCCTCCTCCAGATCATCTATATAAATGCTAAATAGCTGAGGCCCCAGCACCGACCCCTGAGGCACTCCACTAGTCACCAACCACCAATCCGAATAGCACCCGTTGACCCCCACTCTCTGCCTCCTATTTGACAACCAATCCTCTATCCACGCTAACACCCTACCCCCAACTCCCTGTCCCCTGACCTTCTGCAATAACCTCCTGTGAGGTACCTTGTCAAACGCCTTCTGAAAATCCAGAAAGACCACATCCACCGGCTCTCCTCTATCCACCGCCCTAGACACATCCTCATAGAACTCCAGTAAATTTGTCAGACACGACTTCCCTTTAACGAAACCGTGCTGCGTCTGCTCTATCAAGCAATTCCTCTCAAGATGCCTCACTATTTCCTCCTTGATGACGGATTCTAACATTTTACCTACAACAGACGTTAAACTAACCGGCCTATAATTCCCTGCCTTTTGCCTGGCACCCTTCTTAAACAACAGCGTAACATTAGCCGCTTTCCAATCTTCCGGCACTTCCCCGGAATCCAGCGACGTCTGGAAAATAACCACCAAGGCATCCACTATCACCTCTGCCATTTCTTTCGGAACCCTCGCATGCATTCCATCCGGTCCTGGCGACTTGTCCACAATCAGTCCCTCCAGTCTGTTGAGCACCTCCTCTCTAGTAACAGTAATGTCATTAAGACCCTCCAGTCCTACCACCTTTCCATCTCTAACACCCGGCAAATTATTCACGTCCTCCTCCGTGAAGACAGAAACAAAAAAATTATTCAGGACCTCAGCCATATCCCCATCCCCTACCACTAAGTCCCCCTTCTCATCCTCTAAGGGACCAACGTTCACCCTAGCCAGCCTCTTCCTTTTTATATATTTATAAAAACTCTTGCTATCCTTTTTTATATTAAGCGCAAGCTCAGCTTCATAGTTTCTCTTACCCTTCTTTATCAACTTCTTTGTCAATCTTTGTTGACATTTAAACCTCTCCCAATCCTCTTCTCGCCCACTACTCTTTGCTACTCTAAACGCCTCCGCTTTTAATTTAACACTTTCCTTCACCTCCTTCGTTATCCACGGCTTATTACCTCTCCTCCTACTGCCCTTTTTGACCATCGGAATAAATTTCTGCTGAGCACCTAGAAAGATCTCCTTAAACATCCTCCACTGCTCCTCAGCAGACCTACCTTCCAACGCGCTCCCCCAGTCCACATTCGCCAATTCTTCTCTCATCCTACCGAAAAGAAGAACTCTTGTGAGGAATAAAACTATCCCACCTGATCTGTCAATTATTCTTTCCCCCAACAATTCCAAAAAGCTCATAAATTTGGAGAGAGTGCATTAGACTCAGATTAAAAATAAACAAAAACCCATTCAATCGTTTATGTAGCAATAAAACAACATCTAGTCAGGAAGCTTGGTGCCTGCTTATAACTGCAGAGAACATGATTAAAAGTATATTTCTTAAAGGCACGGTAGCATCACAGACTTCAATCTGCGCATAGGCTGGTTAAACTGAGTGAGCACTTGGATTTTGTGTTAAGTATGGGTTCCTAGAGCAATATGTTGAGGAGTTCACTAGAGGACAGATTATTCTAGATCTAGAATCATGCAATGAAAAAGGGCTAGTTGATAATCATGTAAAAGAACCTTATAAGTGGCCACAATATGATAGAATTTTACATTATGTTTGAGAGTGTGTGGCCAAATTTCACTCCAACTCCACGTTCAAACTTACTGAAGACACTGCCATTGTGGATCAGACCTCAAACAATGTCGAGACAGAGTACAGGAAAGAGAGAGTCTGGTGAAATGTAAGACAACAATAATCTCTCTCTCAGTGTCAGTAAAATGAAGGAGATAGTCATCGACTTCAGGAAGCATAGTGGAGAACATGCTCCTGTCCATCAGTGATGGTGAAGTGGAAATGGTCGAGAGCTTCACATTTCTAGATGTCCAGATCACCAACAACTTGTCCTGATTCCCCTACATTGATGCTATAATCAAGAAAGCTTACCAGTGCCTCTATTTTCTCAGGAACGTTAGGAAATTTGGCATGTCCGATACGACTCTCTCCAACTTTTACAGATACACAATAGAAAACATTCTTTTTGGATGTATCACAGTTTGGCATGGCTCTTACTCTGACCAAGACTGCAAGAAACTATAAAGGATTGTGAATGCAGCCCAGTCCATCACGCAAACCAGCCTCCCATCCATTGACTCTGTCTACACTTCCTGCTGCCTTGGAAAAGCAGCCGGCATAATCAAGGACCCACACACCCTAGACATACTCTCTTCCACTTTCTTCCATCGGGAAAAAGATATAGAAGTCTGAAATCACGTACCAACTGACTCAAGAACAGCTTCTTTCCTGCTGCCATCAGACTTTTAAATGGACCTGCCATTTATTAAGTTAATCTTTCTCCACATTCTAGCTGTGACTGTAAAATTATATTTTACACTCTCTCCTTTCCTTCCCCCCTATGTACACTATGAACAGTTTGTTTTGTCTATATACAATACACAAGAAACAATACTTTTCACTACATCCTGATACATGTGACAATAATAAATCAAATTGAATCAAATCAACAAAGTCAGGAAGTTCAATCTGGACCTTGGGTGTTAAAGTTGAAGAAAGGAAATCAGGAAGGCATGAGGACCAAATTGGCTGTGTTGGATTGGGAAAATACTTCAAAAGATATGACTGCATAAGCAATGCATAGTTTTCAAAGCACTGTTATGTAGCTTACAGCCTTTATATATTCTTTTAAAAATGCAAAAGCCCCTCAAAAGTCAACCATGGCTAATAAAGGAAGTTAAGGATTTTACAAAATTAAAAGAAAAGGCTTATGAAGTTGCCAGAAACCTGAGGATTGGGAGATTTTTAGAATACAGCAGAGGAAGGCCAGGAAACTGATAAAGAATGGCTGAACAGAATATGAATGCAATTGAGCAAAATAATATAAAAACAAATTGTAAAGGCTTCTATAGGTATGCAAAAAGGAAGTATTTGGTTAAGTAAGTGTGTGTCCATTGAGGCAAAAATCAGGAAAATTCATAATGGGAACCACAGAAATGGCAGAAATCCTAAATGATTATTTTGTGCCTGTTTTCACTGAGGAATATACAGAAAATTTCCCACATGTAGCGATCCAAGGGAGTAGGAAGAATGGGAATTTGAAGGAAATTAGTATAAGAAAGAAAGTTGTATTTGCAAGGTTAATGGGACAGAAATCTGATAAGTCCCCGGGACCTGATATTATGCATCCTGGAGTGTTGAAAGAGGGTGCTGTAGAAAGATACTGGATGCATTGGTGATCATCTTCCAAAAAAAAGCGTGCGATGCAAAATTCAAATTCGTGCTCAGCATCAAGCAATTTGATATCTTCCCAGCCACTTTTTCCTGGCATGAACACATCACGCCCAAAATAGGGGCAAAAGTTATTAGCATGTAATTGAATGAATTTTAATAGCGAGTTTGGCGTAGACGTTTCCCACTTCTCTGGCGTGATGTCACAGATTGCTGAAATTCCAACTCAGGCTCCACTAACAGTAACAAGAACCAGGTCCGGCAGCTGTTGCTCCAATCAAGGAAGCTCTGTAGGTGTTAGCACAGCTCGTCACACTGCATGGACTCAACAGTGCTTCCTTCAATGGGATCCCATCTTGTGATAGTCACGAGGATGCCTCGTCACCGTCACCCTGATATGCAAGCCATCCTTGGAAGCCACTGTACCATACATCCAGATAGGTGCATCATGTCTATGCTTCAAGGATTCTCAATAGGGACCACTGCACAGCTACCCATATGCGTTCTGTGCCTGCTGTGGCAAGAATGTGTCAATGGTAGGCCATCCATTGAGTTGGCGCAAGTTACCAAAGACAATGACAGGTTGCCAGCATTCAGAATCATGGGGACATTGGTTGCTGGATGGGAGTGAGGGGCCCAGGATGGTAATCTTATGAACTGTTTTTCTCTCTCTGTCACCTGTTTGAATCCAGCCAGTGCATCTGTGTAATATCTTCAGAATAAGACGTGACTGAGCTAGAAGCTCAACCCACCTCATCCTCTAGGTATGCTGTTAAAAATTTCTTAGCTAAATCCCTGTGACTCTCCAACTTCAAAAATCTTCCTGAGATCTGTTTTTCTACCAGGCTTTTTTTATGCATTGGTGGAGGAAGAAGTACAGCTATGTGACATCTTTTCATAAATGCAAAATTCTGTGTATGTCTGAATCTGAATTAATAGAAAATGCTGGATAATCTCAGCAGGTCTGGCAACATCTGTGGAGAGCGAAACACAGTTAACATTTGGGTCCATATGACCCTTCTATAGAATTGCAAAGAGATAGAAATGTGATAAATTATATTCTTGAAGAGGGGACTAAAGCAGAATAGAAAGTCAGTATAGGTTGGAGCTACGGAGATATTAACAAAGATCTCATGGATATGGTCGAAAGAGGCTGTTGATGGTGCTATTCGGGTTTGAGGAGTGTTAATATAGGCAAAGTTGGATTGCAGAATATGTTATTAGGAAAACAGAGGTCAGTGCTCAATGGAATCAAAACTAAACAAGGAGTGAGGGTGACCATGTGGGGGAATGAGAGTGCAGATTGTGTTGGGACAAGAAGTAGTTTTTTTGTGCCCTTGGATAGTGAGGTAAAGAGGCAGGTTTTGTACCTTCTGCGATTGCATGGGAAGATGCCTTTGGGAGGGGATGAAGAATAGGGGGCAATGGAGGAGTGGACCATGGTGTTGCAGGGGGAGTAGTCCCTGCAAAATGCTGACGGGGGCACAGGTGAGGAGAAGATATGTTTTGTGGTGGTGTCAAGCTGGAGTTGGAGGAAATGGGCAGAGGAGCAGAATGCATAGACTGGTGAGGTGAAAAGTGAGCACAAATAAGATCCTCTCATGGTTCAGGGTGGAAGGAGTGAAGGCTTCTGGTGTGGTGTGGGTGGTAGGTCGGACACAGCTGAGTGCCTGTCAACCAGATGGGGGGTAGGAGGAATGTTGGTTGAGGAAAAAGGCAGACGTATCTGGTGCACTGTTTTTGAAGTTGGCATCATTGGAACAGATGCGGTGGAGATGCAGAAACTGGGAGCATGTGATGGAGTCCTTACAGGGAGTGGGATTTGAGGAGCTACAGTTGAGGTACCTGTGGGAGTTGGCAGCTCTAGAATGAAAATTGTTTGTCAGTCTATTCTCAGAAATGAAGACAGAGTAGTCAAAGAAGGGAAGAAGAGTAGCAGAGATAGATCAAGTGAAAGTGAGCGAGGGTGAAAATTGGAAGCAAAATTGATAAATTTTTCCACGTCCAGGCGGGAGCATGAAGTGGCACTGATGTAGTCATCAATGTAACAGAGAAAGAGTTGTGGGAGAGAGTTGGAACTACATATCCCTTAAAACAGGCATAACTGGGACCCATGTGATAACAAAATCTTTGATTTGTGAGTCAGGTTAAAAGAGAAATTGTTAAGTGAGAGAACAAATTCAGCAAGGTGGAGATGAGTAGTGGTAGATGGGTTTTGTTCCGGCTGTTGCTTGAGGAAGAAGCACAAAGTCCTGAGATCTTCCTACCGGTGAGGAGGCAGTTGGCACTGGGAAACTGGAAATTGTTGATGTGATGTAGGGCATCAGCTGAGCCACCAAATGGGATGGGACTAGACGAGGTAAATGAAATGAAATTGATTTAGGAAGAAATGATTTTAGTGGGGCTGGAACAGGCTGTTTCGATGAGTTTACCTGGGCAGTCCTGTTTGTGGATTTTGAGCAGTGGGTAGAAGCAGAGTTGGGGGAGTGAAAGTTGTGGAGGGAAGATCTCCACTGGCAATGAGATCAGTAACAATCCTGGAAACAATGGCTTGATGTTCGATGGTGCGGTTATAACCCAGTGGGAGGTAGGGTAAGGTCTTCATTCCGTTCTCCCAGTTTCTGCATCTCTGCTGCATCTGTTCCAATGATGCCATCTTTGAATAGAGCGCTCTGAACATGTCCACCATTTTTCTCAACTGATGTTCTCTCCCCCCTCCGCCCATCACCACCACCACCACCGATAGGTTCACTGTGCAGAGTTGAGCATTTTATTAGAGTTGTCAAAATTTCAGAAGTGAAATTGCTATCCAAGTTGTCATATTTGTTAAGAAATTTAAGTTGATCCTGAATGCTGGTATAATTTCCAGAGTTTTGGAATTGTATTTCAGCAGTACCAGTGGAGACAATATTTTGTCTTGCTGGGTTTTAGTGAGCTTAAAAGCTTAGATGCTCACAAAGAAGTGTATAAAAATGTAATGTATCTCATCGTGTTATTCCTTAACTGGAGGAATCAGGATATACTCAAGGATTATGTTAAGAACCAGTGTGAAAGTATGTTGCAAGACTTACTGTAAAGCAGTTAAATTAGGATTATTTACATGCTTTCACAAATGGGTGCAGTTATCTTCTAACAACTTGAGAAAAGAAAGAATAAATTGCACAAAAATGGCAATTTTCATGACGACTGGACATCTTAAAGCCAGTGAAGCACTTTTAAAGTATAGTAACTGTTGTAATGTAGGAAATATGGCTGCTAATTTCTACACAGCAAGATCCCACAAATAGTAATATGATGCATCTGTTCTTGTGCTGTTGATTGAGAGATAATGATTGGCTTGGAAACTGAAGATTTTTTTTTACCTTGGAACAAATTGGTGCTGGTTGCATTCTGTTTTTGTGTAGCCTGACTTATTTTTTTGGAGTCATTCCAAATTTGAGTTATATTGCCAAGTTTCTCAGTGGGTATGTTATAATTTGCTTCCATTCCTCTGCCCATACGTAATCCATTTGTTAGTGTAAGGTGAACAATATTGTGTATTAAATCTATTCATATTATATTTTGCACACTGAAGAGGTGATGTATTCAAATGCTGTTTTTTTAATAGAGGTGGAGGGAAGGTGAGTTCTGCATGATAGTAACTTTTGCTATCACAGTCAATCATATCTTTGGATATTTGTTTTGGAAACGCAAATGGGAGACACACTGACTTCTGCTATGAAATGGCTTCATAGTTTAAATGGAAAAAAAAGTACCGAATTGGATTTTTCTGGTGGGTGTAAGGAGATGGATTAACAAAGAATGGTAGAACATGGTTTCATGTCTGGAGATCTCTTCATGGCGAGTTTCCAGTCGGACAAGTTGGAATTGCAGTTCTGATAAAGTGGGAAGCGAAATCAAAAACAATTTGAAGTCAAAATAGCATCAGAAGAAGCTTTAAGTGGACAATCCACTTAACTCCACTTTAAGTGGCTTGTTGGCTAAATTCATATAATACTGGTAGGGGCAGTAAAATTGTCCCTGAGAATCGAATAGCTGGGTTACCTTCTTCTTCAACACTTAATGATGTGTGTGGATGTTGGCTAAGTGGACAATTGGTCTCAGCTGTGAGGCCATCATGTCCACTTTGCCTGCTGAGAATCATCACCTGGGTCATGTGAATGAAAGACATTTGATAGAGGTAGCAGAAGGCTGCATGAAAGTATTTCTATCTGAATACCTTTGAAAGAAAAATTAGAAGCTGTTCACCTGCTGATCTCTTAGTTGGTGAGTGCTGCTGATAGAGAATTTAAATGAGAAATAACAAATTAAATTCAAGGAAAAGAGAATTGCAAGATCTGAATCTGTTAGTTGGAAATCTTAGTTTAAAATGTATGATAGTGTTTGAAATTTTGGAATACATTATTTTAGATGGAAAAAAATCATAAAATGGATTGACAAGAGAGTAAATAATAGAGCTTAGTTGCCTCAATGCCTGGAAAATTAAGAAATATGTTTTTTGCATTTTTCAGATGCTTCCTACTGTTGAAATTGTCATTGCATGTAAATCATCTATGCTTATGGAACAGTTTGCAACAAAATCCTTTTTGAGCACTGAATTTCCTGTGGTGTTTGGAGAGCAGAAATGTTGTCCATTGCTTAACATCTGTTAGAATAGTCCATGACAATACAGTGCTTAATGTCACTGGGGAGTTTGACGAGGTGATCCAAGTTTAGATTCCAGATCTGACTTGCTTTCCCTTGACTCATGTGTTTCTGATTCTGGCTTCTTCTAAAGGAAAGATTTTAGAAATTTTACCCTCTGGAACGTGACTTTGGAAAGTTTACTTGAAGTCAGTAATCAAATGCTATCTCGTCATTAAGGCTGGTAACCTGACAGCAGGAAAAGAGGAAATGAGTGGAATATTATAATCAAAACCACAATAGTAGTTAATGAAGTTTCAGTATAGTTCTCTCTTTGAAATCCCAAAAGAATAATTTCAATTTTGTTGTCTTTAATCTGGACTGAGTTTTGTCTTCCTCAAGTTTCTATGTCAGATGTGCAATTTGAAACAACGGCAATACTCGGGGATTGTCAAGGAAGGATAGAGTGCAGAATGAGGCCATTCAGCCCATCAGATCGGTTCCAGCTCTTTGATAAAGCTATCCAATTAGTCAGCTGAGAGATGGTGAGGTTGAGTAGTGAATCATAGAATGGTGACAACATAGAAGGTGGCCATTTGGCGCATAGCATAAGTGCTGGCCTTCTGCAAGAGCATTTGATCCAGTGCCATTTTTCCCACAGTCTTGAAAAAATTTCCTGTTCAGATAATGATCTAATTCTCTTATAAAAGCCACAATTTAATCTGTCTCCATACACCCTCAGGCAGTGCATTCTAGATCCTAATCACTCGCTTAAAAAAATGTCTTTCTTATGTAGGCATTGCTTTATTTGCCAGTTACTTGAAACGAGTATTCTCTGGTTCCCGATCCTTACATCAATGGGACCAGTTTCTGCTCTGTCCCGACTCCTCATGATTTTGAATACCTCTATCAAATCTCCTTTCAATCTCCTCTCCAAGGAAAACTCCCTCAGCTTCTCCAATCTATGTAATTGAAATTCTTCATCCCTGGCCCTGGAACATTCCTAAAATGTGATGTCCAGAACTAGACATAATACTTGTAGTTGAAATTGACCTAGTGTTTTATACAGATTTATCATCACTGCCTTGCTTTTGTATACTTTGTTCTGATTTATAAAGCAAGGATCCCATATGTTTTTTCATTGAAGGCAGGGCAGCTCAAGAAAGCAGTGATTTTCCTGGAAATATGTGAAGTCCCTGCACCTCGTTTTGAGTTGAATCCTTCGTTATATTGCCTCTTTCTGTTCTTCCAAACGATATAAATCACTCCACACTCCTCTGTATTCAATTTAATCTGTCACTTGTCTGCACATTCCATCAGCTGGTTGTGTTCCTTTGAAGTTTAACACTATAAGGAGACAAGAAACAGAAGTAGTAAACTATACGCACTGTTGCACTTGCTCCACCGTTCAGTACAATCATGGCTGTTCTAGGACCTCAACTCCACTTTTCTATTCCCTCCCCATATCCCTAAATTCATTAAGAGACCAAAAAGCTTTTCATCTTAGCCTTAAATGTTTACTAAAATTAAATACCCATAACAGTCTTCATAACCTGTTGAGTGATATAATTTGTCACTATCTCAGCCTTAAATGATTAGCTCCTTATCCTGCCACTGTGCCTCACAATTTAGATTCGTTGACTAGTGGAAACAATCTTTCAGCGTCTCCTGGGTCACACTCTTAGGGAATCTTGCACTTTTCAGTGGGATTGCCTCTCATCCTTCTAAACTCTAGAGAATATATGCCCAATTTATTCAGCCTCTGATCACAGAACAATTCCTTCATCCCAGCGATAACTTATTGAACCTTCACTGTACTGCCTCCTATTCTAGCATATCCTTCCTTAAATAAGGAGGAAAAAATGCCAGCAGTATTCCAGATATGATCTTATCAAAGCCCTGTACAATGTAACAAGGTGCACAGGGATTATTACTGCTGCTTCACAGCACTAGGGACAAAGGTTTAATTCTGGCCTTGGATTGCTACCTGTGTAGACCTTGCATGTTCTTCCTATGTCTGCATGGATTTCCTCTGGATGCCCCAGTTTCCTCCCAAAGATGTGCCTCTTTGGTGAATTAGGCATGGTAAACACACAGGGTTGCGAGGGAACGTGGGCCTGGATAAGAGTATCAGTCTATGAGTTGGTGCTGAATGGCCTCCTTCTGCACTATAAGGATTCTGTGATAATTCTATGGTAACTTTGTACTTCAGTGCTCTTGAAGTAAACACTAACATGCATTTGCTTTCCAGTTGTTTGTTTGTCTGCATGCTAACTTTATGTTTGTTGTACAAGCACACTCAAATCTCTTTGAACATCAACATTTACAAATTTCACACCTTTTCAAAAGTATTCATCTTTTCTATTCAGATGGCCGAAGTGTATAACTTTTCACTTGCCCACTTTATACTCCATCTGCTTCTTGTTGCCTTTATACTTAACCAGTCTGTAATCGCTTTTCCAACAGTGTATCTTTCCACTGAATTTGTATTATCAGCAAACTTAAGATGCATTACGGCATTGCAGTTGCCTGGTGACCCCTTGCCCTCCGCCTAGCCATCTCCCTTACCACCCAGTGACGTCTGTGCCCTCTGAACTTCTAGCCTAGCCATCACGCCAGGTCTCTATTGGTGGCGAGTAGTCATTCTTGCTCTGCACTCGAAGGCCAGAGAATTCTGTGCGCTGGGAGTTGAATAGGCTATGTATATTTAAGGATGTGATTCAGTTTGCTTCATTAGAAAGGGACCAGAAGAATCGCAAATTGTTTGGTGCCAAATGCAAAGCCAATATTTTGGCCTGCACACTATTCTCTGGGATCTGTGATCTGTGCCAGTAAGAAGGCATGGCAAGGTTGGAAAATTGCCCCCTATATCCATGAGGGCAGTTTGCAACCGTGAAGGACGTGATTTTATTGCTGACTGCAAAATCTCGTTCATGAATTTACTATGCTTATTATACTCCACTGTTATAAAATATTAGATTTGACTAAACTAAGGAGAGCTAGCATGGAGAAACAAAATACTGAAGATGCTGGAAATCTGAAATAAAAACAGGAAATCCTGCACTCAGGTGGTCAGGCAGCATCTATATTACTAAGTCAAAATGCCACATGTGCTTAGCCAGAGTACAATATGTTTAATCATGTCTGGTGCTGCTGTGAGATTTTGTTGGATGTGATTGTTAATTATGTAAGCGGTTCAGTGAAGAACTTTATCCTTGTTCATCATTTTGTAGTAATTGTTATGCTTGGAGTCAGAAGGCGAAGGAAAATTATAAAGAACCAACTTTTTAATCACTGATTTGAATTGATATGGGTGGCACAGTGGTTTGCACTGCTGTCTCACAATGCCAGGGACCCGGATTCGATTCCCAGCTTGGGTCACTGTCTGTGTGGAGTCTGCACATCCTCCCTGTGTCTATGTGGATTGCTTCTGGATGCTCTGGTGTCCTCCTACAGTCTGAAAGACGTGCTGGTTAGATGCATTGCCTATGTTAAATTCTCCCTCAGTGTATCTGAACAAGCGCAAGAGTGTGGCGACTAGGGGATTTTCACAATAACTGCATTGTAATATTAATGTAAGCCTACTTGTTATTGTTTGATACAAAATTGCTAGAAAATAGTTAATTTGTTAACATTTCTGTGCTGCATGTATTCTTCCAGTTTATAGCAAGGATCAGAAAGACATCCTATGTTAGATGTTTGATCTGGATCTTAGCCTGTCCACTCTGGCTCCCTATATGTTACTTCTTAAAGCTGTTTTCCAGTTCTAGCCTTGGCACCTGGTCCTGGCCTATCTTTATTTCTTCTCCAACTGAATCCCTAGGTCTCTCCCTTTGCAATCTCTGTGACTTCACCAAGGCCTTCAGATCCGGCTTTCCCTGGAGCTCTCCTTATTGTGTTCCTGTTCCTTCAGTGATTAAGGCTTGGCCCATCGTCTCCTCCTGTTCAATATATGTCACCCTCACCAATCTACCTGTCAAAAAATGCATCTGTCCGTAACAGTACTGGGAGGAGAAACCACCATAGAATTCTTGTGGTGGTGAAGTCTCATCTTCACACTGAGGACATCATCAATTGCATTGTGTAGCAGTACCACCATGCTAAATTAGATAGACTCAGATCAGATTTAGCAGCTCAGAACTGAACATAATTGAGCTGCTGTGGGCCATTAACAGCAGTAGAGTTGCATTTAATCACATGAGCTGGCATTTCCCTCACTCTGCTGTCACCATCAAGCCTGGGGACCAATCCGGTTCAATGTAGTGTGTCAGAGAGCATGTCAGGATCAGCACCAGGCTATCTAAAAATGAGCTACCAACCTGGTAAAGCAAAAGAAGTAGCATGTGATAAGTGACCCCAAAACCAACGGATCAGAATCAAAGGCTCTGCAGTTCAGCCACATCCAGTCGTAAGTGGTGATGGACAGTTAACTGGAGGAGGCGGCTCCAAAAAATCCCGCAGCCTGAACAGGGAGACCAGTCAATGCAAAAGGCAAGGCTGAAGCATTTGCAGCAGTCTCCAGCCTGAAGGGATGAGCCATTGCAACTTCCCACTATCATCGATATCAGAGTTGACAGAATTCAATTTGCTTCTCATGATGTCAAGAAACATCTAAAGACAATGGAAGCAGCAAAAGCTGTCAGCCCTGAACACATCACAGCTATAGCCCTGAAAAGTTGTACTCCAGAACTTGTCTCAATCCAACTACAACACAGACATCTACCCATTTCCTGCCCTCAAAAAGTAGGACCAATCCAATCTCGCCAATTACCACCCCATCAGTCTATTCTCATTCATCAGCAAAGTTGTTGTCTGTGCTATCAAGCTGTCCTTACTCCCTACAACTTGCTCACTGATGCTCAGTTTGGGTCCCACCATGGCCACCTGACTTCAATATAGACAAAAGAGCTGAATTCCACAGGTGAGATGTGAGTGACTGCCCTCAACTTAAAAAAACAGCATTTAAGTGTGACATCAAGGATCCCTGAGCAAAATTGAAGTCAGTAGGAAGCCTGTGCTGGTTGGAGTCATAACAAATACAAAGTGATTGTGGTTATTGGAGGCCATATCTCAGTCCCAGGAATTCTTCAGAGTAGTGTCTTGGACAAACCCTTTTTCAGCTGCATCATTAGTGATGTTCCCTCCAGTATAAGGTCAGAAATGGGAATTTTTGCTGATGATTGCATAGTCTTCAGTATTATTTGGAACTCATAAGATTCTGAAACAACCCATGCCCACGTGCAGCAAGACCTGGACAACATGCAGACTTGGCTGATGAGTGGCAAGTGATATTTATGCCAAACAAGTGCTAGACGATGACCACCTCCAACAAAATAAATTCTAACACACTCCTGTTGACATTCGATGATGTTGCCATCGCTGAACCAACATCCTGGGCCACCAATAAGCAGCAACTTAATAGGATATACCATATAAATACTGTGCTTATAAAAGCAGGAAATTCTTTGGCAATGTGTGCACCCTGTGATTTCCCCAAAGACTTTTGATTATCTACAAGGAACAGGTCAGGAGTGCAGTGCCTGGACAAAAGTAGCTCCAACAACATTCAAGAAATTCAATACCTTTCAAGACAAAGTAGCTTGCTTGATCAGCGCCTTAAAATATTCACTCCGTTACCAGTGGACAGTGGCAGCATTGTATACCATATGCAAAATGCACTGCAACAACTCAGCAAAGATCCATTGATAAGATCTTCCAAACCTGCAGTCTCCACCACCATGGGAATTTTGCCATCGGCAAATTCCCCTCCAGGTCACTAAACATGTTGACTTGGAACGATATTACCTCTCCTTCAATGTCAACGAGTCAGGATCCTTGAACTCTCCCTCCAAGCAGCACTGTGGCTGAATTTACACCACACGAATTGTAGCGATTCAAGAAGGTACTCTTAAAACATTCAGCAATGTTTTAAGGTTCAAGATTCCCTACTTGAGCATAATTACTTGAGATTATAATGCCTCTTGACCTGTCTATAAGGTCAGATAAAGTATTGCCACTGGCTTTTAGAGAGTTTCTTTTGATTGGGAGAAAACGTTTTTGAAAGATTCAATAATGAGACATTAACTGTATGATACTTAGTTTTTCTTTTCTTGTCCTGCAGGTCAGCTTTTGGGTTGTTCGAGAAATTCTTACTGCGCAAACGCTAAAAATAAGAGCCGAAGTTTTAAGTCACTATGTTAAAACTGCAAAGGTCAGTAAGTGACTCATTGAGTAATGCTATATTTGATATTCCAGCTATCTTAATTGAATGTGGATTTTAATTTTTATTTACAATTACTGTACTATTATCTTAATTGCAGAAATTGTACGAGTTGAATAATCTACATGCACTAATGGCTGTCGTATCTGGATTGCAGAGTGCACCTATCTTCAGGCTTACAAAAACATGGGCGGTAAGTGACGAACAGCAAGTACCAATCTTACAAATGGGCATCTTTTGCAATTGAATTTGTTAAACCAATAATTTTCTTTTATTTTGGTTGGGTGAATTTAATAAAATATCTTTGGATGACTTTTTAAAATCCAATTTCTGCTTAAACAGTTTTTCACCAGTTTCCCAATATATCAATTGCGCTGATTTATGAGTCAGTAGTAATTGCCTATGATCAGCAACTGAAGAATTCAAATTGCAAGAGACAGCAGAATTTATGTCACAGTGATTGTTGTCTCAGGGATCAATGATCAAGTTTTTTTGCTGAGATAAGAAATTACTACTTAGCACCTCCTGCACTTTTCTGCTCTTCTTTCGTTCAGTGCTTACTTGTGACTTTGGTCAGTAATCATCAGCAGGCAGTTTGACAGTGATATAGGTGGGAAGGGGAACATAAAAGCCTGCTCCCTGATTCTAACAATTTTACTACTGTTCCAGCTAAACTCAGATGAGCTAAATCTTCACAGAACAAGAATTAAACTTCAGATTTTCCTGATTTTTATTGATAATAGTCACTTCTTAACTGAACCATTAGGGAAGTGTTTGCTTGACCTTCAGTTAAAACTTTGCCCTCTTTTCACCAGGTAATTGGCTAATTTTTAGCATGTCCATGCAGGAAAACTGCATCACAGTCCAACAAGCTCTTCAAGTTGTTCTTACTTCCTTGCTCAGAAGTTCATACAGAATGTTAATTGCTCTTTAAAAAAACAGATTCAGGATTTTCTTGGTCCTAAATTGGTAATGTGTCTTTTGCTATTTCAGTGATTTTATTTGGAAAAAATATTTCAGAATGTCCTTGTCCATGCATTTATTATGTACATTTGGTTCAAAGTCTGAGTTTTTCTGGTTTTAATTCATAACTAAATAATCTGTTTCTAAGGATCATTGGCTCTTGTTTACGATGTCTCTGAGGTATGATTATTTTCCTTGTGCTTCAGTAATCACAAATGGTGAGTTGTACAAGGCACCTCTAACTAGAACACTGCACAATTTTGGCTTTACCTCTCCTGATTCCATAGTATAACATTACTTTCAATATTGTGTGCACGTCTGCTTCATTCATGTTGTGAACATCTACACATTGTCAGTAAATTGGAAGCAACTTTTAAATCTAGACAGATAAGTGACTAACAAAGTAACGTCCACTTTTTATCCTTGCTCATTGTCGCTTGATATTATTTATTGATGTGAATAGCACTATATCGATAAAATTTGTTTTAATGCATCTTGTGCTCTTTGGCTTTATTGCACTGGCTAGAATGGGGGAAAAAAAAACCCCTCAGCAAGAAATAAAAGTGGAATTTTTTAACTCCTTAGCACAAGGGATTAAATTTTGGTTTCTTAGCTCACAAGTGTTTTGAACTCTTAAACTGAAATGCTAAGTCGTTGCTCCGATAGTAATTAAAATTTACGATAAAACTTTTTACCTGAGTGCTTATATAGTGTAAGCATTCATGTCAAAATAATTGAGCAAGAATATGCCATTACAAAGAACAATACAGCACGGGAAACAGGCCCTTCGGCCCAACGAGCCCGCGCCGCCATTTTAACATTGTGAGTGCTCTCTTCTACCTGTGGCCTTTGTCTACGCCTGTTGGGGAAGATTGAGGGAAGACTAATTTAGGGACAATTTGTTAAGAGCAATCAGCCTAAGAGCACGTTTTTGGGATGTGGGAGGAAACCGGAGCACCCGGAGAAAACCCACGCAAGCACGGGGAGAATGTGCAAACTCCCACAGACACTGGTCCAAATCCATGTATCTGCACAGCAAACAGTGGTAGTCACTGAGCTGTCATGTTGCCCGTCAGATGGTCCAGTTTAAGCGTACACTAATGAGGTGAAGCACTAGGCAACTCTTGAAACAACATCCAAGAGCAGCCCTCACACGACCCACCGCGTGTTTGCCCCTTGTTGGACAACAAGGCAGACCGAATCATCTGTGGATTAAAAGAAAAGACATCAATAAATGCACAACTTATACAAACATTTACGGAATCCCCAAAAGCTCAGAAGTAAGACAAGTGAGCCATAAAGTATGTTGGAAGGTCCAAGGGAATCAGTTGATTCCCAGGGATGTCCCAAGGCTCTCGATCTTTATTTAGGACAGTCTCCTGTATCCCTCCATCTCTAGTCCACTCATGTGACTATCTAAGTAAAGCTTAAACAACTCTAGTGTGCCAGCCTTCACCACCCTACTTGGCAGTGCATTCCAGGCCCCCACAACCCTCTGTGTGGAAAAACCTCCCTCTAACATCCAAACTATACCTCGCCCCCCTCACCCTAAGCCCGTGGCCCCTCGTAATTGTTGTATCCAACCTAGGAAAAAGCTTACCACTCTTCACTCTATCTGTACCCTTCGTAATCTTATTACTTCGACTCTAAGACTCTATTCTTAGCCCCTGTCTGTTTCTCATCTACATGCTGGTCCTTGGTATTATCATCCTCATCTGAAAACAAGTTTTTGTTCATTTGTCCCTTTTATATTTTGATTTGATTTATTACTATTGCATATATTAGATTACAGTGAAAAGTATTGTTTCTTGCGTGCTATACAGAGAAAGCATATCGTGTATTAAGAAGGAAAGGAGAGGGTGCAGAATGTAGTATTATAGTTGTAGCTAGGGTGTAAAGAAGAATCAACTAATATAAGGTAGGTCCATTCAAAAATCTGATGGCAGTAGGGAAGAAGCTGTTCTTGAGTTGGTCGGTATGTGACCTCAGACTTTTGTATCTTCTCCCTGATGGAAGAAGGTGGAAGAGAATGTGTTTGGTGTACATGGGGTCCTTGAATGTCAAACATGGTTTTATTGGTATTATTCTTGTTAAAGGGCATGGGACACCTTCTATAACATTAGAAGTGCTATGTAAATGGAAGTTGTTGTTTGTTTTTGGTTCCTTGGCTCTATCTTGCTGTGGCCTCCTGTGTGGCTAATTTCTCATTTTCCCTTTATTACCCCAACATATCCGTTCATGTTGAGTCTGTTTTCCGTCTTGTGTGCAGTTAGTTTGGGCTTGCTTTCTCCGAATACATGCTGGTCTTGCATGTCACACCTAAAGTTGTGGTCAGGTAACATGGTGCAAATATTCATTTATCTTGTGTTTTGTGGCTTTGTCAGTGAAGGGCACCTTCTTCTCTGGACAATGAAGTAATGCTATAGAGATGGCTGTTGTGCACGAAGGAGAGGTATATTTGAAAGTCAGTTGGGTGATCTTACTGGCTTGTCACACTGGTCGATGGACGTGGCGAGCTGGTAAGACTGCAAGGGAGGTGAAAAACCAGGTTGCATTGGATAAGGTGTACAGAACCAGGTCATTCTCCCCAGTCAGTCCATGCCAATGTTTTGCTGCAGTCAAGCCTCCTTCCATCATCCTTCATCTTAATCTATGTTCATAACTCTCTATTAACTTGCCTAGTTTCCCCTTAAATGCATCTTCATTTCAGTCACTTCCTGTGGTCGCGAGTATCACATTTTCAACACTCTTTGGGGAAGAAGTTTCTTCTAAGTTCCTTACTGGATTTCTTGGTGACTATCTTAACTTGATGGCCTCTTGTGGGAAGAGCATAACAAGAGGAAGCATTTGTCTGTATCCAATCTATGAATGCCTTTCATAAAGGCTTCTGTATTAGATCACCCCTCAGCAATCCTTTGAAGCAGAAAGATTAAAAAAGTAATTTTATTAATCTAAGGTATACTGAAAAATATCATCAATTCCTCCACAATTTCCACTCTATTTCCCTCCGTGTTCTTCAAGGCATCTCATCCAGTCCTGTCATTTTATCAACTTTCATATCACTTCCTTATCAATTGTAAACTCTTGAAGTGTTTGAATTGCTTCCTTTTTCATCATGAACTGTGTAGCATCTTTGTCCTTTGAAAAGACAGATGCAAGTTATTGATTCAATACCTCAGTTATTCCCTTTTCCCCCATGCATAAAAGCCTTTTTTGGTACCTAATCTGTCTGATTCCTCCTCTTACCACCCTTTTACTATTTATATAGAAAACTTCTGTGATTCCCTTTTATGTTATCAGCCAGTCTTTTTTTGTACTCTCTCTTTGCATCTTTTATTTACTTTTTTCACTTCCTTTCCCAATCTTCTTTATTCAGCCTGTTTTTTGATTGTATTATTCAGCTGACATCTGTAATAAGCACATTTTCTTCTCTTCTTAATCTTTATCTCTTTATTTCATCCAGGAAGCTGTGGATTTGTTTCCTCTACCAATCTCCTGAATGGAAATGTATCTTCAAGCGCATTTTCAGCATTTTATGTTTTTTAGTTCATATTTCCAACACACAGAACTTTGCTTTTGTTTTAATGAGCAAAACTGTGGTGGCAGGAAGGAAAATTTAGATATGTTAGATGAAAGGCTGACAAGGCACTGGGACACAACAGATACATTCTAGAATCCTTCAGGAGATGAAGAAGGAAATTGCTGAGACCCTAGAACTCTAGTGAGTGTGGATGTGTACCAGAGCACTGAAGGATAGCCAATATAATATCCATTTTTAATAAAGGAGACAGATTTTACCAAGGTATTTATAGGCCAGTTGGCTTAATATCCATGGTAAGGAAAATATTAGGACTTTTAACAGTGAAGTTACCACATCTAATTGAAATTACACTTGTAAAAGTAGCCAGTGCAGATCTAAAAAGAAATGATCCTGTTCGACAGCCTCGTAGTTTTCTTGGATAAAATAACAAACATAGTAAATGGGGAAAATTACCATGAGTCGATAGTAGTGTACATGAACACTGCAAAGAATCTTTGACAAAGAGCCACATGGAAGATTACCAGACAAGGTTAGAGTATTATAGAATTAAGGGAAAGATAGCAAACTGGCTAGTTAGAAAGTAGGACACATTGTCTTGGTTAATGGAATCTTTTCTAAGTGGGTAGTAGTATTTCACAGTGTTCAGTTCTGGGCCACTTTTGATCATTTGTATATCAAAGATTTAGATATAGACTGAGAGGGAGCGGTGTGAAATTTTCTGGGTGATTCCAAAATTGGAGGAATATTTAATTCTTTAGAAGATGAAAGGAAGCTGCAATGGGAATATCGATACGGTGGGAGAGATGGGCCGAAGTGGTGGGTGGTATTCCGGAATTCCATTTCAGTAAGTATTTCAATTTTGTTTTCTTAAAAAAAAAATGCCAAGAAGACATAGCAAACATCTGAATGGTCAGATTAATGACTCACGTTAGATGCTTGGTCAAAGTCTTTGCCCTGAGTGTTAATTTTTCTGTTCCTTTTTGCATGTTGGTAGATACAGTGCATATTCTCTCCTCCAACCCTCCAACCCACCTTGGGGCAGCAAGCCTCAGGATACCGTAAGTGATCCTTGAAAGGGAACAGATTTATACTCTGCAACCATTTCAAATGTATAGGAGGACAAAATATCAACGGCATGATGAAAACAACAAATGAATCAACAGGAGGAAATTATTTGGATGAGTAATACAATAAT
Organism: Carcharhinus amblyrhynchos; assembly: GCF_965287045.1. Lineage (NCBI taxonomy): Eukaryota > Metazoa > Chordata > Chondrichthyes > Carcharhiniformes > Carcharhinidae > Carcharhinus > Carcharhinus amblyrhynchos. The sequence goes on along the minus strand of NC_137332.1, from coordinate 85,400,734 downwards.
ATAAATCATAAGCTGGGGTGAAGCGAGGGCAATGTGAGGAAAACCTCTTTATGCAGTGAATGGTTAAGAATGCACTGCCTGAGAGTGTGGTGGAGGCAAATTCAATCACAGCTTTCAAACGTGATTTAGATTGTTAACCTGCAATGGAAAGATTTGCAGAGCTACAAAGAAGAGTCTGGGGAATGGAACAGGACAAGTTGCTCTTGCAGAGAACTGGCATGGACTCGACAGGCCAAATAGCCTTCTGTACTGCATTCACATTATGAATCCATAAGGTGATGGGTTGTGGTATGATGTGTCTGCAGCTATGCTGCAGCTTACCCAATTGCTTCCCAATGTCTGTCATCACAATCCTTCACCAACCTGGTCACTTATCCCTCTTAGCTTCACTTGGCCAGTGGAGTCCATTTAACCTTAACTGCCTTTGTACAGTACAGTAAGACCCAGATTTCATTGGGTTGTTGGTTGCACCTGACTGCATTGAATGAAAACACAATAATGTAGACTGCAGAGAAATGGATGCTGGAGACTTGGCCATTCACAGTTCCTCCTCCAGTGCCAAGTGTAGCCCAGGGATAATACTTAGTTCAACTTGTTCCGCGTCAACTATTTTTATGTCAACTTTATTAACAGGAAGACTTGAGAAAGGCTTTTTGGATAAGTTGTTGATTTTGTTGTTGAAGAATGATGTTGGTTCTTTACACAAAATGACGAAGGCCTTGTTCATTGCTGTGCTATCACTCAAATGCATGCTGCTTTGGAGGCAGATAAGAGAAAGCTGCCATAAGCCTCTTCAACTACTGCTGAAAATTCCTCTTGGCTTTTTGGCTAAGATCAAGTGTAGTATCGACATGCTGTGCTTGGTTGAAGTCATTAGGTTACATATTAGCTTCATTTGAAGCAATTTTTAAAAGCGGCATCTCGGCCTTTTGGCTAAGATGCAAATTAGATCAAGCCTTGGAGGAGGAGCTATGCCTATTCCAATCAGCTTGGGTCATGTAGATCAAATCCAAGATTGGGGGTGAGAGCCCTGTCTTGTCAGCCTGGATCGGGAATGTCTCAATTTGTTGAGAGTCTGAATTGGACTTAATTTGACTGAATTGGAATAAAAACAAAAAAAACCTATGATACTTTATAACTGTTTCCTTGTCAATGAGAATCTCTCATCTCCCCACTCTGACCATACAATTTGCATTTGCATCCAGTGTTAGATCATCAGTCTACTCCTGTTCCTGTGCCATCAGGAATATGTCTTCACATTCCCATTTATTTCTCTATTCCTCCATTAACTGTTTGACAAAACACTCCCCTTTTCCAAAGTCCCAACCATGAAGATGACAGGAGTTCCTGGATTGCTGAACAAAGTTTTGCTGCCCCAGTGTTCCAGGGGACAGATCCTTGAAATTAACATGAAGATCTGATCTAGGCACAAAGAAGTTGCGACATCTTAGCCTTCTATTCATTGATTTTGTCTACACTTCCCGTTGCCTCGGCGAAGCAACCAGCATAATTAAGGACCCACGCACTCCGGGCGTACTCTCTTCTTTGGGGAAAAATATACAAAAGTCTGAGGTCACGTACCAACTGACTCAACATCTTCTTCCCTGCTGCTGTCAGATTTTTGAATGGACTTACCTTGCATCAAGTTGACTTTCTCTACACCCTAGCTATGACTGTAATATTACATTCCCTTGTTTCTTTCTCTATGAACAATATGTTTTGTCTGTATGGCATGCAAGAAACAATACTTTTCACTATGTTAATACATGTGACAATAACAAATCAAATCAAAATCAAAGAAGGAATTAGAATTCACCACAACTTTATCTAAACTTGCCCATATATAGATCTTGGCTTATTACTTAGGAAAAAAACATAAGCCATATCATGGGCTTTTAAATTTACCCTTTAAGGCCATTACTACTTGTAGGATCTTTATACCATTATGCTCAATTCAGTGCTTCCAAGAGTGTCTTTATGTTCCCCCTCCCCATTATATTAAGTGCCATGAGGAAATCCAGATGCATCAGTGCTTCCTGAGATAAAGTTCATTAGGTCTTTAATATTAAAAAGACCAACTCTGTTTAACAATAACGGTAAACGTATTCCAATGCTGCACCCAGCAGATAAATATTCACTTAGATTTGCAATTTACTTAATATTTTTAGGTGCAGTTTATCATCTGGAAATAACCCAATTTTATAGCAATCTCTCCTGCTCTCAAAAAATAAGTAAGAAGTCTCACAACACCAGGTTAAAGTCCAACCAGTTTATTTGATAGTAATTCCACAAGCTTTCGGAAATGGTGTTCCTTCGTCAGGTGTGTGTGGAAGGTTCTGATCAGAGAAGGGCATATAAAGTCACACACAGTTTTCAGGATGCTGATTAGAATGCAAATTTTTATAGCTAACCTGCTGTTCAACTCTTGAAGATGCAGACAATGTCCCGTCTCTCCCCCCCCCACCGCCCCCCAACCTCGATTTCTCTCCCCCCCACCGCGAAGATTTAAGTTGTAATATAGAAATCCTTTGCAGTTAATTTATTTCAGTGAGTTGAGGGTGAATGCCGCTGTCTGCAAAAAACATCTAAAATGAAAAATGTTAGAATTAGAAACATGATAATCAGGGACACAGCAACATGACCTCCCTACTTCTGAATTAAATTTCCCTTGCACTAAATGATATCATTCCATTGGTGTTATAGAGAATTATAGTAAGCATATTTGAATATATATGTGGATATCTTTAGCAAGTGTGAGCATGCACAAGTGATGTCATCAGTAGCGTGGGCTAGTGCGGGTTTATTATTGCCACAAGGGATCTGTGTATAGCAGTGTATAGTTGAAGCTAGTTTCTGAATCTATGCTGAACTGTTTGTTTGCTATTTTTGTAAGTAAAGAATATAAGAACATAAGAAATAGGAGCAGGAGTAGGCCATCTGGCCCTTTGAGCCTGCCCCGCCATTCAGTAAGATCATGGCTGATCTGAAGTGGATCAGTTCCACTTTCCCGTTTTCTCCCCATAACCCTTAATTCTCCTGTCTATCAGAAACCTATCTACCCATGACTTAAATATATTTAGCGAGATAGCCTCCACCACTTCAACGGGCAGAGAATTCCAGAGATTCACCACCCTTTGAGTGAAGAAGTTCCTCCTCAACTCTGATCTAAACTGCCCCACCCCCCCCCTTATCTTGAGGCTGTGTCCTCTAGTCCTGCTATCCTTTCTAAGCGGGAAGAATCTCCCTACCTCTGCCCTATCTATCCCCTTCATTATCTTGTACGTCTCTATAAGATCCCCCCTCATCCTTCTAAACTCCAACGAGTCCAGACCCAGACTATTTAGTCCCTCTTCATAGGCCAACCCCCTCATCTCCGGTATCAGCCTAGTGAACCTCCTCTGCACTCCCTCCAAGGCCAATATATCCTTCCGCAAGTGCAGCAACCAAAACTGCACACAGTACTCCAGCTGCGGCCTCACCAGTACAGTTGCAGCAAGACCTCCCTACTTTTATATTCTATCCTCCTCGCTATAAAGGCCAACATTCCATTTGCCTTCTTGATCACCTGCAGACTGGGTTTTTGCGACTTGTGCACAAGGACCCCCAGGTCCCCCTGCACCGTAGCATGCTGCAGCTTTTCGCCTTTTAAATAATAATCCCTCCTACTATTATTTCTGCCAAAGTGGATAACCTCACACTTGCCAACATTATACTCCATCTGCCAGGTCCTCGCCCACTCGCTCAGCCTACCCAGATCTCTCTGCAGACTTGCCACACCCTCCACTCAATTTGCTTTTCCACTCATCTTTGTGTTATCAGCAAATTTCATCACCCTACACTCAGCCCCCTCCTCCAGATCATCTATATAAATGGTAAACAGTTGAGGCCCCAGCACCGATCCCTGTGGCACTCCACTAGTCACCAGTCACCAACCAGAATAGCACCCATTGATACCAACTCTTTGCTTCCTATTAGACAGCCATTCCTCTATCCACGCTAACACCTTACCCCCATCTCCGTGCACCCTAACCTTCTGTAGCAACCTTTTGTGAGGCACCTTATCAAACGCCTTTTGGAAATCTAAAAACACCACATCCACTGGTTCCCCTCTGTCGACCGCCATAGTCACATCCTCATAGAAATCCAATAAATTTGTCAAACACGACTTCCCCTTAACAAATCCGTGCTGTGTCTGCTCGATCAAACCATCCTTTTCTAGGTGCCTTGCTATTTCTTCTTTGATGGCTTCTAGCATTTTTCCAACTACAGATGTTAAACTAACCGGCCTATAATTCCCTGCCTTTTGTCTGCTACGTTTATTAAATAGCGGTGTAACATTAGCCGTTTTCCAATCTTCCGGCACTTCCCCAGAGTCCAGCGAATTTTGATAAATAATTACTAAGGCATCTGCAATCACCTCTGCCATTTCTTTCAGAACCCTGGGATACATTCCATCCGGTCCTGGGGACTTGTCCACCTTCAGTCCCATTAGTCTATCAAGCACTACCTCTCTAGTGATAGTAATAGCATTTAAGCCCTCATCTTCTACCCTCCTTCTGTCTTTAATATCCGGCAAACTATTTGTGTCCTCCTCCGTGAAGACCGAGGCAAAAAACTTATTTAAAGCCTCAGCCATTTCCTCATCGCCCACTGCTAAATCCCCCCTCTCATCCTCCAAGGGTCCAACGTTCACTCTAGCCAGCCTCTTTTTCTTTATATATTTGTAAAAGCTTTTACTGTCATTTTTTATATTTAGTGCTAGTTTAGCTTCATACTCTATCTTTTCTTTCTTTATCACCTTCTTAGTCATTCTTTGTTGATTTTTAAATCTTTCCAAATCTTCTAATCGCTCACTATTTTTAGCCACTCTGAACGCATCAGCTTTTAATTTAATACTCTCCTTTATTTCCTTCGATAACCACGGCTGGTTATCGCTTCTCCTACAGTCCTTCTTTACCATCGGAATATATTTCTGCTGAGTACCGAAAAAGATCTCCTTAAAAATCCTCCACTGTTCCTCAGCCGCCCTACCAACCAATCTGCGCCCCCAATCTACATTCGCCAATTCCGCTCTCATTCTATCATACTCCCGTCTGTTCAAGCAGAGGACACAGGTTCGGGACCCTACTTTCTCATCCTCCATCTGCATCAGAAATTCAGTCATACTATGATCACTCGTCCCAAGAGGATCCCTCACAAGAAGATCCCTAATTCTACCTGCCTTGTTACACAACACCAGATCTAAGCTCGCTTCCTCGTAGGTTCTGTCACATACTGTTCAAGGAAACTATCCCGACAGCATTCCAAAAACTCTTCCTCAAGCCCACCGCATCCGACTTGGGTCAACCAATCAACATGCAGATTAAAATCCCCCATAATTATCGCTGTTCCGTTTCTGCACACATCAATTATTTGCTTGTTTATAGCCCGTCCCACCTCAAAGTTATTATTTGGGGGCCTGGAAGTCCAGTGTCTTCCTCCCCTTACTATTCCTTATCTCCACCCACAACGATTCCACGTTTTGCTCTTTGGAGCCTATATCTTCCCTTACTACCGCCCTGATATTATCCTTAATTAACAGAGCTACCCCAGCCCCTTTTTCCTCCCGTCTATCCTTCCTAAACACCTGATACCCCTGGACATTCAGCTCCCAGTCCCTGTCACCCTGCAACCACGTTTCCGTAATGGCCAGTAGATCATATCCATTTGTGCCGATTTGCGCCATCAGCTCATTCACTTTGTTCCGAATGCTTCGTGCATTCAGGTAAAGTGTCTTTATACCAGCCTTTATCTGGACCTTATCTGCAGAAACGCCACTAACCTCTCTCATGCCCCCTATTCCTTTTATTAGTGGGACATCCTCAACATTTACCTGCACACGTACCCTCTCCTTTACTTTTATCTACAGTCCTAGTTATACGGTTTGCCAGGACTTTGGTCTCAGCAAGATTCAGACTAAGACCATCCCATCTGAACAGGTCCCATCTGCCCCAACACTGGTGCCAATGCCCCATAAATTCAAACCCATTCCTCCCACCAATCCTTGAGCCACCCATTCATCTCCTTAACCCTATTTACCCTGTGCCAATTTGCACATGGTTCAGGTAGTAACCCAGAGATAACCACCTTGTCGGTTCTGCTTTTTCATTTGATTCCCAGCTTTGCATACTCCCTCTGCAGATCCTTAGCTCCCATTTTGCTTATGTCGTTGGCACCCACATGAACCAAGACGACCGGATTCTCACCCTCCCACTCCAGGTTCTTCTGCAGCCCAGATGAGACATCATGGACCTGACCACCAGGCAGACAACACACCCTTCAGTATTCTTTATCATTGTCACAAAGGACAGTGTCTATGCCCCTAACTACACTATCCCCAATTACCACTACATTCCTCTTTACTTCTTCCGCTTTGCCCTTTGTCTGCACCACTGTACCGTGGACAGTTTGCTTGTCAACCTTGCAGCCGTTGTTCTTGTCCACACTGGGAGCAAGAATCTCAAACCTGTTGTGCAGATTCAGGGGCTGAGGCTTTTGGCTGCCCCTCCTTCCTCTCATCCTTCCTCCCCCCACCCCCCTCCTTCCTCCTCTCACCCTCCCTCCCCACACCCCCCCCCTCCTTCCTCCTCTCACCCTCCCTCCCCACACCCCCCCTCCTTCCTCCTCTCACCCTCCCCCCCTCCTTCCTCCTCTCACCCTCCCCCCCCTCCTTCCTCCTCTCACCCTCCCCCCCCCCCTCCTTCCTCCTCTCACCCTCCCCCCCCCCTCCTTCCTCCTCTCACCCTCCCCCCCCCCCCTCCTTCCTCCTCTCACCCTCCCCCCCCCTCCTTCCTCCTCTCACCCTCCCCCCCCCTCCTTCCTCCTCTCACCCTCCCCCCCCCTCCTTCCTCCTCTCACCCTCCCCCCCCCTCCTTCCTCCTCTCACCCTCCCCCCCCCTCCTTCCTCCTCTCACCCTCCCCCCCCCCCCCTTCCTCCTCTCACCCTCCCCCCCCTCCTTCCTCCTCTCACCCTCCCCCCCCCTCCTTCCTCCTCTCACCCTCCCTCCCCCTGACCCTCAGAGTTAGTCAGTTTGGAGGGTTCAAATTTCTCTTGTGACCCATTATCCAGGTTACACTCCCCCTCCCTGATGAGCCTCAGTGTCTGAAGCTCAGAGTTCAGCACGTGTGCTTTGAGTTGTAACTCTTCAAGCAACCAGCACTTGCTGCAGACATGGTCACTGGGAAGTACCTTGGGGTCCACCAGCTCCCACATCGTACAGAAACAGCACATCACATGTCCCTCCATCTCAGTCTCCTAGTGAATTCTAAACACAGTTAAGAATTTAGACTTACCTTGCCCTTTTCTCCCAAGCCCTGTGAGCCAAAGCCCTTACGGCTCACTCTGCTTCCCTCTCACTCCGCTGCCCGCTGTCTACTGCAACCCTCCTTTTACATGTTGCGTGGTTAAAAAAAAATCTCTTTCCACAAAGCCCCGTGGCCCACTTCCTGTTTAACTTTTAAAGCAGAAATACCATTAAAAAGCCCGCGAAAATCTTTACAAAGGCAATCGCTTACCTTTACTCTGTGTAACCTTCTCTCCGCTCACTCCAATGAACAATGAGAGGGCTTACCTCGCTAGGTGAGAAGATTGAGCATTCGCAACCTGTTCCATTACCTTTTGTGGCCAAGTTACCACATCCTTTTGGTGACATAGAGAAAAAGGAAAGGAAAAGAAATGTTTGAGATGCAGCATGGCAACACAAAGTTTTGCACCGTGAGCCGCTAGTTGGCAAAGCGAGCAATGATCAAGAGTGGGTTTTGTGTGTTTCTGATGTAAGACAAGTTAGCAATACCATGACTATGTTTAGGATTATCTGTGAATTTGTGGAAGAGAATGGGGACTGGACTGAATATGTTGAAAGGTTTTTCTTGGCGGATGGGATAGCAGATGAGGCTAAAAAGTGCTCAATTCTCCTGTGTGTGTGTGTGGCGGGAAGACTTACAAGCTAGTGAGGAGTTCAGCAACATCACAGAAACTGGGGACATTTCACTTGTGGATTTAGTTGCACTCATTCGGAATCACCACAATCCAGAGCCCTCATTGATTGTCCGGTGGTTCAAGTTCCATAGTCATTTTTTGTAAGGCAGCTAACTTTGTTGCTCAATTATGCCAACTTGCTGAATATTGAGAGTGATATTGGATGATGTGTCCTGAGGCAGGACAGCCTGTGGCATTAATGAAGGCAGTATACAGCAGTGGTTTTCAAGGTTTATTTCTAGCAATCCACTTTGACACAATGGCCTCTTGACTGACTAACCGGATAGATCAGCTGTAGTATTGCTGCTACAATCACAATCTAAGTGGGATTTACTGTACATTTAAAATTACACCTTCTTACCTTTTCACGAAGTGCACAGAACTTGAATTGTGTGAGGCAATACTAAGAACTTTTCCTTGTCATGGTGGCTATGTCACTGTCTGAGTTAAGAAATCTTCATTGTCGTACCACCTTCTTCAAAATGTATGCAGTGAGCAGAACATCCTGCTTTCTTTTGAACAGGATCACAGAACATCCCATGCTTGTTTTAAACAGGATATCTGGTTACCCGTTTTCAATATTCCCGCCTGGGTTGAGACTTCGAGAAACCTTGGTATACAGTGTTGCTTGTTGGGAGAAGCCACAGTGACTTTCAAGAAGGCTCTAGAATTTTCACAGGGAATGGAAATGGCTGTCAACAATGCAAAAAATAATCAAAAGGAGAAAAGATGGGGGCAATGCATCAAATGAGAAAAGGGCCACGAAACAAAAAGGCAAAAACATTGATATTCGGGTGTGGAGGGACACACTATTCAAATTATTGCATATTCATGGACACTGTGATAATTGCAACAAAAATGGATATTTGGCTAAAAAGTGCAGGGGTGCTAAGAGCAAGTCTAACGCTGGGCAGGGAAGCTTCAATTAATTACACATCACCTGGAAAGCACAGAGCAGGAAGAGGAGCATTCCTACAGCATGTTTAATATGAGGTGAACGTGCAGCCCATCTACAGTGGAAGTCGAGGGATAGAAAATTAAGATGGAGGCAGACACTTGAGCCTCTGCATCTGTCAACAGTGAGGAGACCGACAGAAGGAATTGGGCTCTAAGCAGGGATCAGCCCTTACTGAAGCAGGAACCAACCTTTGGATGTACACCAGAGAGACTATACCATTATTTGGAGCTTTAGAGGTGGACATTGCACACAATAGCCTAGAAGCAAAATCACGGCTGCTGGTGATAAAAGGGCATGGGCCCAAACTACTCGGGTGTGACTGGCTCATTAAAATTCAGCTGAACTGAGGTGAAATAAAGCACATAAAAGTGACAGAGGATGTCATCCAAAAATTACCCTGATATCTTCAAAGACAAACTGGATCCATTATGTGATGCTACAGTTAAGTTGTTCGTCAATCCTTTGGCTACTCCTTACTTTTGCAAACTCAGGACAGTGCCCTACACCATGAAAGGTGAAGTGTAGGAAGAATTGGAGTGTCTGCAGAGGCTAGGAATCATTGAACCCATTCGGTTCTTTCTCTCTGGGCAACGATAATTCCTGTGCTTAAAAGTGGTGACACTATGCACGTACGTGGGGATTACAAACTTTGCCGTCAGTCAGGCTTCCCAAGCTGCCATGGATAGAAAATCTGTTTTTCACTCTTGCAAGGAGGCAAGACGTTTTCATAACTTGACATGAGCCAAGCCTACCACAGCTCTTGTTAGATGAGGACTCAAAATAGTATGTCACAATCAACACCCATAAGGGTTTGTTCAAGCACAGCTGTCTGGTTTTGAGGTGTTTTCCAGTCCAGCAATTTTTTTCAAAGGCCAATGGACAACTTGTTGCAAGGGATTCCTCATATAGTTTATTTAGATAACACCTTAATCACAGGGAAAATTTAGGAGTAGCACCTCAATAACCTGGATCAAGTGTGAAAGTCATTTTCAGAGGCAGGCTGTGACTGAAGTGTAGCAAATGCATCTTCCAGGCACAGAGTCTGGAATATTTGGGTTACAACATCACAGTGCACAATCTGCAAAAGCTTTTATTCTCTGCTATAGACGCAGGACTGAATGTAAACCACATCATTATTGTAATCAGAAATCCCAGGGGAACGTGAGGAAACAAAAGTCCATTAACTCTACTGAACATAACCAATTGTGAGGCTGAAATGAGTGAATTATCCTGCTCTCCCAGCATCAGGGTTGCATTCCCTCCGGGCACACTGACTATTGCAGAATTTTTAAACATTGAAAGTAAGTGAGTGGGGCGGGTTGGGGGGGGGGTGGGTGGCAAGTATTATAGAGTGTTATAGTAAGCATCTTCCTATTTGAATATATATACTGAAGTCTTTAACAAGTGTGAGCATGTGCGAGTGACATAATTGGTAACACAAGCTTGCAGAGGTCTGTTACTGCCACAAGGGAGCTGTGTATAATTGCTGCTTGTTTCTGAATCATTGCTGTACTGTTATTTCAATATTTTCAGAAAAAATTGAGCATTCACAATGTGTTGTGACTACCTTTTTGTGGTCAAGTTGCCATAATTAGTATTCCTAAATACTTGCTGTATCTGCATGCCAACCTTTTGTGATAGATGCAGTAGGACACCCCGATCCTTCACCTTGGACCTGGGTAACCTCTCATTTAGATAATATGCTTTTTTATTCTTCCTGCTAAAATGGACAGTTTCACATTTTCACCACATAATGCTCCATTTGCCAGATCTTTGCCCAGTTACTTAACTTACCTATATCTTTTTGTAGCCTCCTTATGTCCATTTATGCAAGTCATTTATATAAGTTGTCAACAGTTGAAGTCCCAGCATTGATCCCAGTGACACATGATTTGTTACATCTTGCCAACCTGCAAGAGACACTTTCATGCCAACTGTCTGCTTCCTGTTAGCCAGCTACCACGCCAATATGTTACCCCTAGAACATGAGCTATTATTTTCCTCGATAACCTCCTGATGTGGCACTTTATCTAATGCCTTCTGGCACTATCTGTCAACAGCACAGTGCTTTTCATTTCCTTGTGATAGCTCAAATCATTCAAAACCATTGATTACTTTCAAAATGTAATAGCTGTTATTTAGACAGTGGTATGGATAATTTGCAGAGCTCTGCAAACAAAAAATGGAGAGAAGTAATCATTTCATTTGTTTTGCCCTTACTGATCGAAAGGAGGACGTTAACCAGTACACCAGGAACACTGGCAGCCCTTTCAATTAGTGTCAGAGTTTGGGACCTTGGTTCAATATGTCATTCAAAAGGTGGCATATCCGACAGAATGGTATCTGCTAAGTACAGTCTAGACCATGTGCTGAAGTCCTGAAATTAACTAGAAATTATATTTGTGAATGGACCGTTTTCATCTGCATCATCTTTTAGTTAGGGAAGCAGAAAATCTTTGTGGTAACAATTTGTCTGCAAGGGGTATTCCCAGTATGCTAAATTCACCTGCAGCCCTTGAAAATCTCTTCATAGTATTTTTAATATTTGTTTGTTGAAAGACTGTCCAACATTAACTACCGTTACTCAGTGTCTTGATTTTTCCTACTTTTGTTTTCACAGCTTTTAAGCAGAAAAGATAAAACAATGTTTGAAAAATTAGAATATCTGGTCTCTAAAGAAGACAATTACAAGAGGCTCAGGGATTATGTTACTAGTTTGAAGATGACTCCATGTATTCCATATTTAGGTAAGAATTGCACTTTTAAATTCTTCAGAAGTAATCTTCCATTCAGATACCTCTTAAACGCTTGGGCAAATTAGTTGGCAAGCAAAATAGAAAGTTATTGTTAGTTACAGTCTGGCACTCAAATGTATTTACTTTTTTCAGCAGTTTTTAAAATTCTTGTTTATAAGAGAGGAAATTTTGCCAATGATAAATACAAACAATTCATTGTACGAGTTAATTTTCAAACATTGTTTGTGCACCATCATTTATCTCAATCAGAAGTCAATCCTTAACATTATTTGCTTCCAACTTTATACATATTTAGGAATTGTGTTAATGCAAATGAGAGAGCTGTTATTTCAATCATTTTATAAACTTGGGAATATTAAATTTTTATTCCCACTATTTTAGTGGGATGATTAGAATGTCAGTGCTAATGATTTGTGACTTCAGCATGCAGATGGACTGGGAAAATCAGGTAGGTCGTGAATGTCTAAGAGATGTGATCTTGGAGCAGCTTGTGACAGAGCCTACTGGGGAACAGACAATTCTGGATTTGGTGATGTGTATTGAGGCAGACTTGATTTGGGAATTTAAGATGAAGGAACCCTTAGGGAGCAGTGACCACAATATGATAGAATTTGCGGTTTGAGAGAGAGAAGCTGGAATCAGATGTAACGGTATTACAGTTGAATAAAGGTAACTGCAAAGACATGAGGGAGGAGCTGGCCAGAGTAGATTGTCTTCCCTGCTAAGCTTCCTTCCTAATGAAACAGCAATAGCAGGAGTTTTTGAGAGTTATTCAGGAGGCACTACAGAAATTCATCCCAAGGAGGAGGAAACACGCTAAGGGGAGGACAAGGCATTCATGGCTGACGAGGGAAGTCAAGGACAGCATAAAAGCAAAAGTAAAAGCATGCAAAGTGGCAAGGATTAGAGGGAAGCCAAAGGATTGGGAAGCCTTTAAAAGTGAGCAAAGGAAAACTAAAAAAGCAATAAAAGGTGAAAAGATGAAATATGAGTGTAAGCTAGCTAGCAATATAAAAGAAGATGGAAAGAGTTTTTTCAATATATAAAAGGTAAGAGAGAGACAAAAATAGCCATTGGACCACTGGAAAATGAGGCTGCAGATATAATAATGGGAAACAAAGCAACGGCAGAGGAACTGAATAGTTACTTTGCATTAGTCTTCACAGTGGAATACACCAGTGGATGCCAGAGTTCCAGGAGAGTCAGGGGACACAGGTGAGTATTGTGGCCATCTTTAAGGAGAAGGTTCTTGGGAAATGGAAAGGTCTGAAGGTAGATAAATCATCTGGACCAGATGGACTACACTCCAGGTTTCTAAAAGAGATAGCTGAGGAAATTGTGGAGGCATTTGTGGTGATCTTTCAGGAATCACTGAAGGTAGGGAGGGTACCAGAGGACTGGAAAGTAGCTAATGTAACACCGCTGTTTTAGAAGGGAGGGAGGCAGCAGACTGGAAATTATAGGCTGCTTAGCCTGACTTCAGTCATTGGCAAGACTTTAGAGTCCATTATTAAAGATGAGATCGCAGAGTACTTGGAGGTGCATGATAAAGTAGGACTGATTCAGCACGGCTTTCTCAAGGGGAGTTCATGTCTGACAAATCTGTTAGAGTTCTTTTGAGGAGATAACAAGGAAGTTAGATAAAGGAGAACCAGTGAACATGATTTATTTAAATTTCCAGAAGGCCTTTGACAACGTGCTGCATGGGACATTGTTAAATAACTTAAGTGCCCATGATGTTAAGGGTAAGATCCTGGCATGGATAGAGAATTGGCTGATCAGCAGAAGGTGGGGATAAAGAACATAAGAACATAAGAAATAGGAGCAGGAGTAGGCCATCTAGCCCTTCGAGCCTGCCCCGCCATTCAATAAGATCATGGCTGATCTGTCGTGGCTCAGTTCCACATTCCCGCCCTCTCCCCATAACCCTTAATCCCCTCTCTTATCAAAAACCCATCAACCCGCGTCTTAAAAATATTTAGCGAGGTAACCTCCACCACTTCAACGGGCAGAGAATTCCAGAGATTCACCACCCTTTGAGTGAAGAAGTTCCTCCTCAACTCCGTTCTAAACCGCCCCCCCTTTATCTTGAGGCTGTGCCCCCTAGTCCTACTGTCCTTTCTGAGCGGGAAGAGTCTCTCCACCTCTATCCTATCCATCCCATTCATCATCTTATACGTCTCAATGAGATCTCCCCTCATTCTTCTAAACTCTAACAAGTACAAGCCTAGTTTATTCAGCCTCTCCTCATAGCTCAATCCCCTCAACTCCTGCATCAGCCTAGTAAACCTCCTCTGCACTCCCTCCAAGGCCAAAATATCCTTGCGTAAGTACGGCGCCCAAAACTGCACACAGTTCTCCAGCTGCGGCCTCACCAATGCCCTATACAGCCGCAGCAAGACCTCCCTACTTTTATATTCAATCCCCCTCGCTATGAAGGCCAGCATCCCATTCGCCTTCCTGATCACCTGCTGCACCTGCAAGCTGGGTTTTTGCGACTCATGCACAAGGACCCCGAGGTCCCTCTGCACCGTCGCCTGCTGCAGTTTTTCACCACGTAAGTGATAATCCTTCCTACCATTCTTCCTACCAAAGTGGACCACCTCACACTTGCCAACATTAAATTCCATTTGCCATTTCCTCAGGATGGCAGCCAGTAACTAGTGGTGTGCCTCAGGGGTCAGTGCTGGGATCACAACCTTTTGCAATATGCATTAACGATTTGGAGGAAGGAACTGAAGGCACTGTTGCTAAGTTTGCAGAAGATACAAAAATGTTGAGGAAGCAGGGAGGCTGCAGAAGGACATGGACAAGTTAGAGTGGGTAAAAAAATAGCAGATGAAATATAATGTGGAAAATTGTGAGGTCATGCACTTTGGAAGGAGGAATGGAGGCATAGACCATTTTCTAAATGGGAAAATGCTTAGGAAATCAGAAACACAAAGGGACTTTAGAGTCATTGTTCAAGATTCTCTTAAGATTAACGTGTAGGTTCAGTCAGCAGTTAGGAAGGCAAATGCAGTGTTAGCAGTCATGTCAAGACAGCTAGAATAAAAGCGCAGGGATGTACTTCTGAGGCTGTATAAGCCTCTGGTCAGACCCCATTTAGATTATTGTGAGCAGTTTTGGGCCCCATATCTGAGGAAAGATGTGCTGGCCTTGGAAAGGGTCCAGAGGAGGTTTGCAAGAATGATCCCTGGAATGAAGAACTTGTCATTTGAGGAACAGTTGAGGACTCTGGGTTTGTAGTTTAGAAGGCTGAGGGGGGGATCTTATTGAAACTTGCAGGATACTGTGAGGCCTGGATAGAGTGGACAGAGAGAGGATGTTTCCACTAGTAGGAAAAAACTAGAACCAGAGGGCACAACCTTAGGATAAAGGGGTGATTCTTTAAAACAGAGATGAGGAGAAATTTCTTCAGCTAGAGTGGTGAATCTGTGGAACTCTATGCCGTGGAAAGCTGTGGAGGCCAGGTCATTGAATGTCTTTAAGACAGAGAGATAAGTTGTTGATTAATAAGGGAAAACATCACACATCAGGCCATTCAGTCCATCTAGTCTATGATAACTCTTTCAGTTGTTCACACTCCCTGGCTCTTTATCTTATTATTTCTTCTCCCAAGTATTTATCAAATTTGCTTTTGAAATCTATTATTGATTAGCCATGATTGAATGGCGGAGCAGATTCGATGGGCCAAGTGGCATCATTCTGCTCCTAAGTCATATGGTTTTATGGTACAGTGCATCTCAATAGAATTGGAAAATTAGAGGACTCATCTACCCACCTGAGGGTATGGTACACAGTCTGTTGGTTGAATTAAGAAAGGCACTTATAGAAACCCAGCACAGCTCTGTTAAGAATTGAGATATGGGTTTATAAATAGTGTGTGATGGAAAATAAACATTAAAATGTACCACCTTGAACTTGGATTAGCCTTTCTATAGATTAATAATCTCAAGTGTCTGTCTCACCATTTTCAATCCCTTGTATGCTACTGAAGATTAATGAGACCACCAATTCATGCGTAACATTTTTTCAACTGCTGAACGTTCATATGTCAGAACTCACTGATATTCCAGATGAACAATGAAGAGATAAGTTCAGTTTTAATTTGTGCTATAGTTAGGAATTTGTAGAGGTATCTTTTTTCCTTTGAGATAGAATAAAAATCTGTTCTCAGTTATATGAGACTATGGATGAATATTGAATCACATTAACAATGAGCGCAAATGGCGATGAGAGTCAGAAAATGAGATTCTTGCTGACAAGAACTTGTCTTCCGATTCTTCACACCCTCTCGTTGAATTGGGTTCTGTAGTCAGGAACCTCATTATAATAACAATTCATTAGCTAGTCAATTCTCACAATCACTTCTACCCTCGTTGAATGTTCAGCCATCACACTGGTGC
The DNA here is from genome assembly GCF_965287045.1 of Carcharhinus amblyrhynchos. Classification (NCBI taxonomy): domain Eukaryota; kingdom Metazoa; phylum Chordata; class Chondrichthyes; order Carcharhiniformes; family Carcharhinidae; genus Carcharhinus; species Carcharhinus amblyrhynchos. The sequence goes on along the minus strand of NC_137332.1, from coordinate 85,384,594 downwards.
GGTTTACAGCAGTTCTATAAAAATATAAACCTGGTAACTTCACCGAGGGGTATTTCAGAGCGAGAGTCCAGGCCGCCACTGGCCACCAGCGAGTCCAATGGAGAGGGTGTACCAGAGACCATGGGAGTCCATCCCAGGTCGGTCTGGGGGGGTTTGAGTCTCAGGTGTTGGGTGGGGGTGATTGGATGTTATCATGGTGTGGGCCTTTGCTATTGGGGTGAGGCGGAATTTCCATTGGGGGGCAGTTGGATCTCTTGGGTGGAAGGCCCTGAGGTATGCACCAGGTGATTCTCTTCCCTGTGGATGCCCAGGGGCCCCTGCTCTCCCCCATTGGTTAGAGGCTGGAGTGAGATCCAGAAGCCCTGCCATCCTTTGGTGATGGTACTTGTGGATGTCCACAAGTGCTTACGCCATGCAGTTGATGCCTTGCAATATCCTTCAGCCATGGAGTGCATGCCCTGAACAATGAGAGTGGAAATAAAAACATAACAACCAGAAGCAGGGGTTAGCAATTTAGCCCCTCGAGCCTGGCCTGCTATTTAATATGATCGTGGCTGATGTCATCTGGGCCTGAACTCCACTTCCCTGCCCATTCACCACAGCCTTTCAAACCCTTACAATATCTGTCCACCTCTTAAATTTACTCAATTTTTGGAATTCACCACACTCTGGTGAACTTTTAAGAGAAGTAATTTCTCCTCATTTCTGTTTTAAATCTGCCACCTCCTATCCTAAACTATGACCTCTTGCTGTGGATTACCATACAAAAAGAAACGTCCTCTCCAAATCTACTTTGTTATTCTCTTTATCGTTTTGTACATCTCAATTCAACCTCCTCTCATTCTTCTAAAATTCCAGAGAGTAAAGGCCTAAACAGCCCAATCTCGCTCAGTAAAACAAACCTCCCACCTCTAGAATCAATCTTGCGAACTTCCTCTGTAATGCAACTACTTCCCTCCTCAAGGGGACCAAAACTGTCCACATCTTCAGTAGTGCTTGGAACAGTAGGAGCAACACTTCACTACTTTCATATTGCATTCCTTTAGCAATAAATGCCAAGATTCAATTTGCCTTCCTTTTTACCTGTTGAACTTGCATCCTAGCTTTCTGAGATTCATGCATGAGGACATCCAGATCCTTCTGCACTGAAGCACTCCAAGGTTTCTCTGCACTTAGATAATAATTTGCCCTTGTATTTTTCCATAAAAATGGAAAACCTAACTTATCCATGTTAAATTGAGTTGAATCTTTTGATTATACATTCCATTCTAACTTGACAAATATAAGCAGTTAGCTCATTACCAAACAGGCTGATAGTAATGGTATTGGACTTTTGATTATTGGACTCTTATTTAGAAGCTGCTGTTCATTGGACATCCAACGTAAGTTCAATACAATAGTAAAGATTGCTGCTTTTAGCTTATTAAGTTTATTGGAAAATTGTTACCAAGCTTGAGTTCAGAGACAAGAATTGATGTGTATGCAAGTCCTTTGTCTTTTCACTAATGTTGCACTCAACAGACGGAATTCTAAGTCCCATGATGGGTCAGGATAGGGGACAGGGAGTGTTTCATGTTGCAGAGGCCAATGGGAAACCACACCACATCATCTGTCCTTGATGTAAATAATTATGCAACACGTTTTGCGGCATCTTCTGTAGCAGGATTGGATGGATGGCATGTACACTGTTATCACATCCCAGAAACAGATTTAAAAGGAACCCAAGTTCACTGATCCATTGTTGAAGAAAGAAGATGGACTCTGAGGCTGGAAATCCATCTGATAAATGCTTCCTCAGCTCACTACTATGGTGGTCCAGGGTCATTGGCACCTTGCATCCTAATCTCCTGAGACAGCCCAATTCAGCTAAGTTCTGACCTTTGGACGTCAGAGGTTTTCTGGAGTGGAATCACGGAAAATTGGCCATGTCGGGAAGATTCTGGTCAGGCCTTTGTCTGCAGCCCACCTATGGAATGCAAATTGGATTTACATGGGGCTCCAGGGATTTCCAATTCACCATGCTAGGCAGTATTGGAAAATGCTACTGTAATTTCATGTCAGTGTGAAAATGATATTTGAGCCTCCTGCAATATTAGCACACATACCACCATACACCCTTCCGCCCACCATTGATCCCATACATAAGGGCATGGGAGAATTCCATAGTCTCAATGCAGTTTGAATCCAGATTGAGGGACTGACCACAACAATAGGATGAAGAGCATTGATGCGTTTTATAAAGAGGTTTTCATGTTACAGTTTGGTTTGAAGTAACTTTGGTCCTTGATACAAGTTTAGGTCTTGTTGATGCACTAACTGACCACACATTTGCTATTAGACACATAGTAATCGCTTGATTTCTCTTTTTCCAACTCTGATATTTATTGTGCAATTTATTGACAATGTAGAAGTATTTTTTTTCCAGATTTTACATTGTAATCTTTGTAGTTTGGGATTGCAAATAAAATAAATTGCCTGTTGTCTGTGCAGTTAATCTATTTCAGCCTAATTTCTGATCTGCAGTTTGAAATTTGAAATCTTCCAATCTGTAGTGAAAAACAATTAAGATAGAAAAATACTGCAGATGCTGGAAGTTTAAGTCAAACACAGTAAGTGCTGGAAATGTTCTGTAGATTCAACAGCCCCAATGTAGAGAAAAACAGTTTTTTTCAGATTGCTGAGCTTTCATCAGAAACATTGAACTCTGACCTCAATTCAGAAGAAACTTCAGAAACAAAAAAATTAGGCAATTAATGTGTGATGCACAAAACCTGCTAAAACTTTTTGTTTTAAATGTTTTTCTCTTTTTGTGCCTTAGAGGTTTCCTCTCCCCTTGTGTTCTTGGAAAAATGTACAAATTCATGCTGTCTCTGGAAATTATGTTTCAACATCTTTCTCAGGATTTTGATTAAATTCCGTGTTGTCTCAGTTTCTGGTTATTTCAATTTCAAGTACTTGACTGATTGCTTTACCATGCAGTGAGAACTGAATAGTGACTTTAAGAAATAGTATTTAGAGCTATTTGTATTCTAGGCTGTATCCAGTAACATCCAGACAAACACGCAATCCCACAAGAATCAATAAAGAAAGCTATTAATCATCTGTTGGTTTCTGCGCCTGGAGGGCTCTGTAGACTAGGATGCTGGCCAAACCTACGCACCGACCAACTCAAAACAAAACACATGATAAAACTAAGGGTATTTTCTTGAAGTTTACTCAATTAGTGTAGTCTGGCAACAGTAATGGAAAATAAGTGTTTGAATTATGAATTTCTATCTAAACTATTAAAGTCATTTTTATTCATAAAGTACAGAACTCACAAACTTGCCTTGGGTTGTCTCCTGTGTCTTTAATAGAAAAACAAGTAAAGTTCATTTTCTTCTGCTATCTCAATTTAATAAACTTGAAATAGACTGTATTTTGTAGCAGTCTGAGCACTATAACATACCATAATTCAATGCATTAGCCATAGCTTATTTACCTGCATCAGGACAATTTTTTTGCATCATGTGACCTGTTTATAATGCCATGCGTTTATTGAATATTCCATTATTTTTTGCTGATTTCCCTTTTCCAAGAGATAAAACACCACTTTCTGGGTTTATTTAAACCAGGTATGCATGAGAGAGCGGAGCAGGATAAGTGTGAAATATGGATAACCTGGAGTTGTTGAGAACCAGGAGAAAATAGAACAAAAAGTAAAAGGATGAGATGTGAAGGAATAAGACCTATAAAATGTGACGGTGGGAAAGTTTGTATAGAACTGGTAGAAATAGCAGAGTTGCTCAATGAATGCTTTACTTCGATATTCACGGTGGAAAAGGATCTTGGTGGTTGTAGTGCAGGCTTGCAGAGGACTGAAAAGCTTGAGTACGTAGACATTAAGAAAGAGGATGTGTTGGCGCTTTTGAATAGCATCAAGATAGATAAGTCACCGGGACCAGATGGCATGTATCCCAGGTTACTGTGGGAGGCAAGGGAAGAGATTGCAGAGCCTCTGGTGATGATCTTTACATCATTGATGGAGATGGGAGAGGTTCCAGAGGATTGGAGGATTGCGGATGTGGTTCCTATATTCAAGAAAGGGACTAGAGATAGCTCAGGAAATTATCGACCAGTGAGTCTAACCTCAGTGCTTGGTAAGTTGATGGAGAAGATCCTGAGATTTATGAACATCTAGAGAAGTATAGTATGATCAAAAATAGTCAACACTGCTTTGTCAAAGGCAGATTATGCCTTACGAGCCTGGTTGAGTTTTTTGAAGATGTGACTAGACACATTGATGAAGGAAGAGATGTGGTTTATATGGACTTCAAGGCATTTGATAAGGTTCCCCCATGCAAGACTTACTGAGAAAGTGAGGGGGCATGGGATCCAAGGGGATATTGCTTTGTGGATCAGAACTGGGTTGTAGATGGGTCTTTTTCTGCATGGAGGTCTGTCACCAGTGGAGTGCCCCAGGGATCTGCTCTGGGCCCCTTGCTGTTTGTGATTTTTATAAATGACCTGGGTGAGGAAGTGGAGGGATGGGTTGGTAAGTTTGCCAATGACGCAAAGGTTGGAGGTGTTGTGGATAGTCTGGAGGGATATCAGAAGTTGCAGCATGACATAGGATGCAAGACAGGGCAGAGAAGTGGCAGGTGGAATTCAACCCAGATAAGTGTGCGGTAGTTCATTTTGGCAGGTCACATGGGATGAAGAATATAATACTAAGAGTAAGACTCTTAGCAGCGTGGAAGATCAGAAGGATCGTGGGGTCCGGGTTCATTAGGACACTCAAATCGGCTTCGCAGGTAGAGGATGTGGTTAAAAAGCCGTATGGTGTACTGGTCTTCATCAATTGAGGAATTGAGTTTAGGAGTCGGGAGATAATACTGCAGCTGTATAAAACCCTGGTCAGACCCCACGGAGTACTGTGCTCAGTTCTGATCGCCTCATTACAGGAAGGATATGGAAGCCATTGAAAGGGTGCAGAGGAGATTTACAAGGATGTTGCCTGGATTGGGTGGCATGCCTTATGAGGATAGGTTGAGAGAGCCTGGGTGTTTTCTCCTTGGAGAGACGAAGAATGAGAGGTGACCTGACAGAGGTGTATAAGATGTTGAGAGGTATTGATCGAGTGGATTCTCAGAGGCTTTTTCCCAGGGCTGAAATGGCTGCCACAAGAGGACACAGGTTTAGGGTGCTGGGGAGTAGATACAGAGGAGATGTCAGGGATAAGTTTTTCACTCAAAGAGTGGTGGGTACATGGAATCGGCTGCCATCGGTGGTTGTGGAAGCAGATTTGATAGGGTCTTTTAATTGACTTCTGGGTGAGTACATGGGACTTAATAGGGTTGAGGGTTATAGGTAAGCCTAGTAGGTAGAGATATGATCAGCGCAACTTGTGGGCCGAAGGGCCTGTTTGTGCTGTAATTTGTCTATGTTCTATGTTCTGACTTCAAGCAGAAAGTAAATCCTGGCAAAGAATACAGTAAGAAGTCTGACAGCACCAGACTTCTTACTGTGTTTACCCCAGTCCAACGCCGGCATCTCCACATCAAAGAATACAGTCACAAAGGTGTTTAGCTAAACAAACATTAGGAGCACAATAATGAATATGGGGATAGCTTGGATTGGAGAAAAGTTGGAAGAATGTATCTGAATCAACACTGGGTCAATTTTTTTGTCTTCAGGCAAACATCATTTGGATTTGTGCACTGCAAGAATGGTTTGAGATTTGCTAATATGACAGAAACTGCAAGTTTGGTAAATAGTGAGGAAGACGACATAGGCAGGTTGGTTCAATAGACAAACAAGTAGCTGATAAGCTTTAATGCAGAGTAGCGTAAGCTATCCAATTTGCAAAGAAAAATGAGGAATGGGAATGTAAGGGAAAGTCTTCATAATCCCAGATGACCATAGGCTGCTCCCCCCTTTGAGGGGGAGAGCAGACTGCTGGTGATTTTAACCTGAGGATCACCACACCTCTGGCAAGAGCAAGGTTGAGAAGGCAAGCCTACATGAATAACCTCAGCCGGTACAGAGTGGGAGCATACACTCGCTGCAAATATGCAAAAGGCTATGAATGAGCAGAGCCATCTGGGGATGTAAATATATTATTCCTTGAAAGCGCATAAAAGCAGGTAATGAAGCCTTTAAAATAGCTAGAGATATTCTGAATTTTAAAAATGGGGCTTTCATAAGTTATGAGAAATTCGAACACGGCAATAGTTCAATCCAGTTGGGACAATCTATTTCATTCACCTGATAGTGAAAAGGACAACAAAACCACAGTGTACACTCAGGCTGATAACTGTTGTTTTTCATCTGTGGCATGAGCAGAAATTTGAAATACTAAGACTATCTCCACATGAAAAATATATTACTCAACCATTTTCTCAAACAACCAATCAAGTTACAGCGTGACTTTTTTTTATCATACCTTTAGCTCCCTTTAAAATGTAGATAATACAAACCTGTATTTATTTGTTTATAATTCTTCTGGCTCATTTGGTTAGAGGAGGCAATTTCTAACAACATGAAGAAAGGCAGGTTATCAGTCTGCTTTGTATAAATTAAACAACGAACTTATTTGTGATGAACTCCTCTAACTTGTATTAAAGAATGCCTTGTTCTGGTCAAAAGAATTATGGACTTAATAGCATTCATCAGGACCAAACAGAACAAACATTGAGCTTTGTACAGATCTTAATACAAATTAAGCATTTTGGTTCAACAGTTTAAGCAGAAGTGTACTTATAATCCAGATCATGATTATTGCATCTATTTATGTGTGCATACCTTTGTGAATGTCCACCCTTCTGGTCCATGGTTCAATGAGTTACTTGCTCATAAGCAGATACATTCCCCAAAAACTCAGAAGAATACTGACAAGTAACACTGACTGACTGCTGAATTGTTTTCAATTCCTGATGCTAACTTTCTGTCATATCTACATTTCCCTGTCTCACACCATTAAAAAAATGTTCCCCTACTTGTATGATCAAAGTAGATAAGTTTACACTTTGCTACACGTTATTCCATCTGTTTATGCCTGCTTACTAATTCTGTCTATATCCTTTTGCAGTATTTTTGCATCCTTCTCACAGCTTACTTTCCCAAATAATTGTTTTTCATCAGCAAACTCAAATGCATTTCATTTGGTCCCTCATCAGAATAATTGATAGAGATTATAAATAGCTGAGGCTTGAGCACGAATCCTTGCATTACCCCAGCAGTTATAGTCTGCCAACACAAAATTAATCTATTATTCCAAGTCCTTGTTTCCTGTCCATTAACCAATCCTCAGTTCATGTTAGTGTATTATCCAAATCCCACGAGCCTTTATTTTGTGTAATCACCTCTTGTGTGGTATCATATCAATTTTTTGCAAATCCTAAAACAGCTTTTCTATCTGTTCCAATCTCAAGATTTCAACAGATTTGTCAAACATGATTTTCCTTTGAGAAGGTCAAAGGTATCCAGTATTCTACTTTGTCAACATAGGTGTTTGGTGATAAATAACAGGTACCACATCCAAGTTCCCATTGTACAGGTTAAAAACATCTGCCAATTTGATATAATTACAAAAGAATCATGGAGTAATACAATGCAGAAGGATGCCATTTGGAACAGCAATCCGGTTAGCACTGAAGGAGCCTCAGCTCTAGCAGTTGTCCAACAGGTTCGCTGTTCTTCCAGTTTGGATGGACAAAAACAAGGACTTGTAGTGATGATGAGCAGCCTGACCATGACACCGCAGTGCAGGAAACCATTCAAGGGGGAGAAGTTAAAAGAGTGTAATAGGGGACAATATAGTTAGGAGGATAGGTATGGTTTACTGCAGCCAAGAGTGACAGTTCTGAAAACTGTGTTGGCTGCCGGTGCCAGGATTAAGGGTTATTTCTTTGGATTGGAGAGGTACTTGGAGTGAGAGGAAAATGTCCAAATGTTATGGTCCACGTGGGTACCAATGACATAGGGAGGTCTAAGGTTATGCTGAGAGAGTATGAGCAGTTGGAGGATCAGAGGCAATAATTTCTAGATTACAACCTGAACCATGAGCAAATTAGCACAGGATGAATAAGATCAGAAAGTTGAATGCATGTCTCAAAGGTTAGTGTAGGAGAAATAGGTTTCCATTCATGGGACCAGTGCTATGGACAGGGGGAGCTGTACTCTTGGAACAGCTTTCACCTGAATCCTGATGGAGTCAGTGCGCTGGTGAATTGTATGACCAGGAATGGATTGTTTTCGCTGGAGCAGAGAAGACTGAGGAGCGACCTGATTGAGGTGTTCAAGATTCTGAGAGGCATGGACAGGTTGGATAGGGAGCAGCTGTTCCCTGTAGTTTAAGGGTCAGTTATGAGAGGACACAAGTTGAAAGTGAGAGGCTGGGAGGTTTAGGGAGCATTTGAGAAAGAACCTTTTTACCCGGAGGGTGGCGACAATCTGGAATGCACTGCCTGGGAGGGTGGTGGAGGCAGGTTGCCTCACATCTTTTAAAAAGTACCTGGATGAGTACTTGGCACGCCAGAATATTCAAGGCTGTGGACGAAATGCTGCCAAATGGGATTAGGTGGGTAGATCAGTGCAAATGTGATGCCACTGTTTAAAAAAGGAGGTAGACAAAAGGCAGGTAACTATAGGCTGGTTAGCTTAACTCCTGTAGTAGGGAGAATGCTTGAATTTATCATCTAGGAAGAAATAGCGCAACATCTGGATATAAGTTGTCCCATTGGTAAGACGCAGCATGGGTTCATGAAGACGGGTCATGATTGACTAGTGTGGTGGAACTCTTTGAGAACATTACATGTGCAGTGAACAATGGGGAACCTTTGGATGTGGTGTATCTAAATTTCCAGAAGGCATTTGACAAGGTGCCGCACCAAAGACTGCTGTATAAGATAAAGGTGCACAGTGTTAGAGGTAATGCATTAGCATGGATAGAGGATTGGTTAACTAACAGAAAACAAAGAGTGGGGGTAAATGGGTGTTTTTCTGGTTGGTGATCAGTGACTAGTGGTGTGCTTCAGGAATCAGTAAATTGTAAATTGTTTACAATTTACATAGATGATTTGAAGTTGGGGACCAAATGTAATGTGTCAAAATTCACAGATGACACTAAGATGGGTGGAAGAGCAAAGTGTGCAGAGGATGGTGAAAGTCTGCAAAGGGATATAGATAATCTTAGCAAGTGGGCGAGGGTCTAACAGTTGGAGTACAATGTTGGTAGATGTGAGGTCATCCATTTTGGTAGAAGTAACAGCAAAATGGACTATTGTTTAAATGGTACAAAATTGCAGCGTGCTGCTGTGCAAAGGGACCTGGGTGTCCTTGTGCAGGAATGTCAAGGAGTTGATTTGCAGGTGCAGCAGATAATTAAGAAGGCAAATGGAATTTTGTTCTTCATTGCTAGATGGATGGAGTTTAAAAACAGCAAGGTTATGTTGCAGCTGTATAAGGTGCTGGTGAGGCCACACTTGGAATACTGTGTACAGAACAAAGAACAACAACACAGCACGGGAAACAGGCCCTTCGGCCCAACGAGCCCGCGCCGCCGTCCCACTGTCTCAGTGACAGTTTAGGTCTTTCTTGAGAAAGGCTATACTGGCACTGGAGGGGGTGCAGAGGAGATTCACTATGTTGATTCTGGAGTTGAGGGGTTGGCTTATGAGGAGAGACTGGGGCTATACTCATTGGAATTCCGGAGAATGAGTGGAGATCTTATAGAAACATATAAGATTATGAAGGGAATAAATAACATAGAAGCAGGGAAGTTGTTTCCACTGGCAGATGAAATTAGAACTGTGAGACATGGTCTCAAAATAAGGGGAAGCAGATTTAGGATTGAGTTGGAGGTATTTCTTCACACAAAGGGTTGTGAATCTATGGAATTCTTTGCCCAGTGATGCAGTTGAGACTACCTCAATGAATGTTTTTAAGGCAAGAACAGTGAAGGAATTAAGTATTATGGTGAGCGGGTGGGTAAGTGCAGCTGAATCCACAAAAAGATCAGCCAGATGGCCTACTCCTGCCCCTAATTCTTATGTTCTTTCATGTGTTGATGCAGATTTGATGGGCCGAAGGGCTGCAGTGTAGTATCTTGTGATTCTGATTCTCTCTTGTTTCTTGCATGCCGTTTAACTGCTCATTGAGCAGTATCTAGAAGAGATAGTTGCTTACCTCATAAGGAAACCATAGTGTCAATAATTCAAAAAACACACAAGTTTAGCAACAGTGATGCATATGTTTTATTTATTTAAAACTGAATATATTGATTACATCTGCTTCACCACAGATTTCTTTCTGTTTCTGTTAATGATGCTGTCAGATTAATTTTGGTACGCACCTGCATACTAATCTGTTTTCTTTTGCACTATTAGTAGCTATAAGATTGTAGTCTTTAATGTAAAACCTGCACATCTTGCATTTCAGTATTATATTTAATATTTTTTCAAAAACATTTAACTTTGCACCTTATTTTTATTGAGTAATAAAGATGACTGCAACACCAATGTCAGTGTGCACCTCCTCGAACAATATACTTTTCATTCGAATTTAGTGTAATTTTGATTGTAGGTTCTAACCCCATGAAGATCCTTGTGTAAATTACCATAAAATCTGAATATTATGACTCAACTTGATGTAAATTTAATTTGTATGAATTATATATTTTTGGAAGAACCAATGTAAGATGTTTATTGTCATATCTCAGTGGGATGGTGTAGTATAGAAGAGGTGTCAAAGATTTTTTATGAACAAGTTTGTATTTGATAACTGGGAATGAATCCATTTTTTCAAATTTTTTAAATTTTTTAGGCTTTCAGTTATATTTGTTATTACTGTTTGTTACAATATTTTCTCTTAGTATAAGGTTATGACATTGCAAACCCAACCGAAATCAATTCCAGTTTTTAAGTTGGAAAAAAAGTGAATGTTCCTGAATATATATGTTGCAAAGTTGGTGTTTGTAAAGATATCTGTTAAAAAGGTGGTGTTATTTTCTCTGTGTTGAGTTGAGTTTTAAAAAGTGCAAGTACATGGAGAATGCAAAGTGAAACATTGTGTCAAAAGTCAAACAGTAGTGTTAAATTAGACACTTAGATACCAGGGGGTGACAGTGAGACAAATATGAGAGCACCTGCCGAATGACAGCTTAGTTCAACTCTCAGAGAGTCTGGCTGGCTGATTTGATTTATTATTGTCACATGAATTAACATATAGTTAAAGCTATTGTTTCTTGTGCACTACACAGACAAAACATAGCGTTCATTGAGAAGGAAATGAGACTGCAGAATGTAGTGTTACATTCATAGCTGGGATGTAGAGAAAGATCAACTTAATGCAAGGTTAATCCATTCAAAAGTCTGAGAGCAGCAGGGAAGAAGCTGTTCTTGAGTCAGTTGGTACGTGACCTCGGACTTCTATATCTTTTTCCCGATGGAAGAAGGTGGAAGAGAGAATGTCTGGGTGCGTGGAGTCCTTAATTATGCTAGGAAGTATAGACAGAGTCAATGGATGGGAGGCTGGTTTGCATGGTGGATTGGGCTGCGATCACGACCTTTTGTAGTCTCTTGCGGTCTTGGGCAGAGCAGAAGCCATACCAAGCTGTGTTACAACCAGAAAGAATGCTTTCTATGGTGCATCTGTAAAAGTTGGTGAGAGTCATAGCTGACATGCCAAATTTCCTTAGTCTTCTGAGGAAGTAGAGGCATTTGTGGGTGTTCTTAACTATAGTGTCAGCATGGGGAGATCAGGACAGGTTGCTGGTGATCTGGATACCTTAAAAACTTGGAGCTCTCGACTGTTTCTACTTCGTCCCCATTGATGTAGACAGGGGCATGTTCTCCTTTATGGTTATAGAGTCATAGAGGTTTACAGCATGGAAACAGGCCCTTTGGCCCAACTTGTCCATGCCGCCCTTTTTTTTTGAAACCCCTAAGATTATCCAAATTGCCTGCATTTGGCCTATATCCCTCTATACTCATCGTACCCATGTAAGTATCTAAATGCTTTTTAAAAGGTAAAATTGTACCCGCCTGTACTAATACCTCTGGCAGCTTGTTCCAGACGCTCACCACCCTCTGTCTCATCATTGTTTGAGATCTGACCCACTACGGTGGTGTCGTCAGCAAACTTGAAAATTGAATTGGAGGGGAATTTGACCGCACGGTCATAGGTGTACAAGGAGTATAGCAGGGGCTGAGAACACAGCCTTGTGGGGCACTGGTGTTGAGGATTATCGTGGAGGAGGTGTTGTTGCCTATCCTTACTGATGTGGTCTGAGAGTAGGAAGTTCAGGATCCGGTCACAAAGGGAGGTGCCGAGGCCCAGGCCATGAAGTTTGGAGATAAATTTTGTGGGAATAATGGTGTTGAAGGCTGAGGTGTAGTCAATAAATAGGATTCTGACATAGGTGTCCTTGTTATCTAGGTGTTTCAGGGTTGAGTACAGGGTCAGGGAAATGGCATCTGCTGTGGACCTGTTGCGGCAGTAGGCAAACTGTGGTGGATCCAGGTAGCATGGGAGGCTGGAATTGATTTATGCCATGACTAACCTTTCGAAGCACTTCATAATGATGGCTGGCTCTCATAGCTGCATTTCTGAATAAAAGAAAGCCTCATCTCAATAGTGAAGGAAGCAAAAGAAGACACAGCTTCTAGGCAGAAAAAAGGAGACAGAAGATTCCGGAAGACGACAGATCTGGTTGTAATTTAAAGAGTGACTAAAAGTTCTATTTTTTTGTTCGTAAGTGGGAATTGTATTTATCTAAACAGCATTCCATTAGAATAGTGTTTTATTTGGTTTGTTAATAGTTTAGTTAACCTGTTTACTCTTAGGTAAATAAATTATTAATTGTTGATTTTACAGAGTCTCAGGTAGTTATTTTGATTTAAACATTAAAAGTTGCTGAAGAGCTGATTGTACTACTTCTCACACACTTTTAACAGACAATGAGGTGAAGTACTCCTCTTTGAGTGATTAGGTATTAGGTCTCAGAGTGGGGATCAACCTCCGCTTCATAACAGATTGGGAGAGGGGTCGGGTCCTGGATTTGAACAGTCCTTGATCTTTAAATAAACCTCAAGTGAGAAGTGGAAGATCTGTTAACTGACAACAAGCCAGTTAAATCAGACGTGGGGAAATGCTCTTAACATTACTAAGGAGGCTCTGGGGGTTGAAAGTGCTCCCCAAATTTGCCAAGAAAGTTTAGAAATTCAGAAAAAGATGACACTTGTAGAATTAGCAAACAAGCTAAAATTGAGTTTAACCAGGGACAGTAGGAAAGCTAAAATTGTAACGGAGATAGCCAAGCATTTAAGTCTATCAGAGAAACAGTCAAGTGTAGTGGAGTTAGAAAAAATTAAATTTTAAATGAGATGATTGGAGTTAGAAAGTGAACTTAAAATGTTGGCGTTAGAAGAACAAAGAGAGAGGGAAAAAAAAGAGAGGAAGCCCTAGCATAAGAAAAGGAAAAAGGAGGAGGAAGGGAAAGATCATTTGAATTGGAAAAGATTAAGTTGGAATATGAAGCAAAAAGACTTCAAATGACTCATGTAAAATTACAAGCTGGAAGTAATGGTGAGCAAGCTCAGCATAGCCAACCGCCTGGTAGGGGTATATACAAATATGTCCAAACATAACCAAAATTCGATGAAAAATATGCCAAAGCCTTTTTCATTTCCTTTGAGAAATTGGCTACGCATGTGAAATAGCCAGCAGATGTTGGGTAATGTTAATTCAGACCAAGTTGGTAGGCAGGGCTAGTGAGGTGTTGGTAGCACTGTCAGAGGAGGTACCAGAAAAGTATGAAAAAGTTTGGCCTTGGAGGGAGTGCAGAGGAGGATCACTAGGCTGATACCGGAGATGAGGGGGTTGGACTATGAAGCAAGACTAAATAGACTGGGTCTGTACTCGCTGGAGTTTAGAAGGATGAGGGGGGATCTTATAGAGACGTATAAGATAATGAAAGGGATGGATAGGGTAGAGGTAGAGAGATTCTTCCCGCTTAGAAAGGATAGCAGGACTAGAGGGCACAGCCTCAAGTTAAGGGGGGGGCCGTTTAGAACAGAGTTGAGGAGGAACTTCTTCACTCAAAGGGTCGTGAATCTCTGGAATTCTCTGCCCGTTGAAGTGGTGGAGGCTACCTCGCTAAATATATTTAAGTCACGGGTGGATAGGTTTTTGACAGACAAGGGAATTAAGGGTTATGGGGAGAAAGCGGGAAAGTGGAACTGATCCACGTCAGATCAGCCATGATCTTATTGAATGGCAGGGCAGGCTCGAAGGGCTAGATGGCCTACTCCTGCTCCTATTTCTTATGTTCTTATGTTCTTAAGTAAAGAAGGCTATTTCGAATGCTTACGAATTGGTACCAGACACATATAGGCAATGGTTCAGAAATGTAAGGAAGAAACCAGGTCAGACATATTATTGCATTTTAAAGAATTAAACAGAGCAGCTTCAATAAATGGGTGAAAGCGTTAAAGATAGAAAAGACGTATGCGGCTATTAGAGATATTATTCAGCTGGAGAAGTTTTAAAAACTCACTTCCAGAAGTGATAAGAATTCATATTGAGGACCAGAAAGTTGAAACAGCGAGAAGAGCTGCTGAGATGGCAGATAAATGCACATTAGTGCATAAGTTGAAATCAAGCTTCAAACAGCAATTTCATTCTGTGAGGGATAGAAATTGGGAAAGAGAGAGACCCTTCAATGAAAAACAAAAAGTAGATCACACTGGGAATAGTTTACCACTTGTGAAAAAATAAACCCAAGAGGGTGGAAAAGAGGTGAAAGACCTCAGGTGTTTTCACGATAAAAATATGGGACATACAAAGGCGCAGTGCTGGTGGCTTAAGAAGGTCATTCGAAAAAAGGATGTGGTAAAAGATGATTAACCAGTGGGATTAGTCAAAACCGTGAAGGAAATTTCAAGAGAAGTTGAGGAGCTGAAGGAGTGTGCGTGGGCTGGATAGTAAGATAGCACCCGATTTTTTTTCAAAGATTTCACCTGTGTGAGTAAGGCTTACTCAGGTAGAGCAGGGGGAGTAGGTAAAAAAGTTAAAATATTGAGAGATATGGGAGTTAGTCAGTCTGTAATAGCCAGAGATTAAAATATTTGCACTACTTCTGAAATATTGCCCGAGGGGGGTAATCTGTGGAATAAATGGAGAGATGTGTAGTGTTCCCCTGTGTAAAATAAGGTTAGAAAGTCCAGCCAGTATTGGAGAAGTGATAGCGGGAGTGATGGAAAACTTGACTGTTCCAGGAATACAGTTTATCCTTGAAAATGATCACAGTGGGAGTAGTGTCTATTGGAATGGAAAAGCCAAAAGAAAACCAGGGAACTGAGGAGTTTAAAAAAAAACCCTGAAGAATTTCTGGACTGTGTGGTGACAAGTTCCCACAGCCGTAAGTTAAAACAGGAAGGGAGAATAAAAGAGAAAGATGAAGTTGAGGTAAAGGAAAAAGTTAAGCAGGTAGAGCTTCAGGAAGAGGTGTTTGGTTCTGAAGTATTAATGGAGTTATAATAGACAGATGAGACGATAAAGGATTTATATCATAAAGCCTGTGTGGGAAAGAAATATGAAACTCCAGAAAGCTATTACCTTAAGGATAAAATCTTAAGGTGGAAATGGAGCCCTTGGTAGGTTAGGGCAGATGAGAAAAGGGCACAAGTTCACCAGATTGTGTTACCAGTAGAATACAGAGAAAGGATTTTTATTTGATTTGATTTATTATTGTCACATGTATTAGCATACACTGAAAAGTATTATTTCTTGTGCGCGTACAGACAATGCATACCATTCATAGAGAAGGAAACGAGAGCTCACAATGTATTGTTATAGTCATAGCTAGGGTGTAGAGAAAGATCAACTTGATGCAAGGTAGATCTATTCAAAAGTCTGATGGCAGGAAAGAAGCTGTTTTTAAGTCAGTTGGTACGTGACCTCAGACTTCTGTATGTTTTTCCCGTTGAAAGACGGTGGACGAGAGAATGTCCGGGATGCATTGGGTACTTAATTACGCTGGCTGCTTTGCTGAGGCAGTGAGAAATATGGATAGGGTAAATGATTGGGAAGCTGTTTTGTGTATTGGATTGGGATACACTTGTGAGTTTTTGTTGTTTCTTGCGGCCCTGGGCAGAACAGGAGCCATACCAAGCTATGATACAATCAGAAAGAATGCTTTTTATGGTCCATCTGTAAACGTTGGTGAGAGTCATAGCTGACATGCCAAATTTTTTTAGTCTTCTATTACCTTAAGAATAAAATCCTTAAGGTAATAGATTGCATTGGTGGGCTTTCTTAATTATAATGTCAGCATGGGGGCACCAAGACAGGTTGTTGGTGATCTGGACACTTAAAAACCTGAAGCTCTTGACCCTTTCTACTTGCTCCCTGTTGATGTAGACAGGGGTATTGTGGGAACACATGTACCTGTAGGAGGTCATCTAGGGGTGAGGAAGACTCAGGCTAACATACAGAAGCATTTTTATTGGCCTGGATTGCATAGAAATGTGGTTGAAATTTGCAGTACCCGTCATATAGTTCAGATGGAAGGAAAGCTATAGACAGTGATAAAAACAGCGCCCTTGATGCCAATTCCCGCAGCTGAAGAACCTTTTACACGGATAATAATTGATTGTGTAGGCTTCTACCACCCCCCCACCCACACACACACACACACACACACACACAAACTAAAAGTGGGAACCAGCATTTGCTAATTGTAATGGGTGTATCCACCAGGTTTCCAGAGGCAATTTCTTTATGGAATATCAAGGCGAAAAAGGTTGTGGAGAAGTGGCTTGTTTTATTTACCCGTTATGGATTACCCAGGGAGATTCAGTCAGACTAAGGGTCCAATTTTACTGCCAAATTATTTAAGGAGTTAATGGATAGTTTAGACATCAGATGCTTTATATCAGGTGCATACCAACCTGAATCCCAGGGAGCACTGAAAAGGTGGCATCATGTTGAGGGCTTATTGCCAGGATTACCCAGCTGATTGGGATAAAGGTATCCCCTTTATATTATTTGCTATTAGAGATGCTCCAAATGAGGTGAGAGAAAGATAAACAGAGTGGGTGAATTAGCGAGACAACATTTGAACATGGCCCAGCACCTAATGAAACAAGAAGCATATTAGAAATCTAAAAGTCGTATGTTTGCCTGTGGGGGTAAAATATTGTTTCTATTACCAGTGATAGGTGATCCCTTCAAAACATGGTCTATGGTCCCTATCAGATTAAGAAGTTAAGTCAGGTGAATTATCTGGTAAAGATGCCAGATAAGAAAAAAAAGGTCAGGTATGTCATGTGACCATGCTAAAACAGGACTATGACAGGGAAAGGGAACCAGAGAAACAGGTATTACTACTGCCACTGAGATTGAGGACTCAAATCCAGATGATTTGGATTTTGATGTGCCTCAGAATAAATTGAATAATGAAGAAGTCTTTAAGAAGTGGAATAGAGTAGTGAGCTATCTGTCCAGGAATAGAGAACTGAATTGAAACACTTGTTACAGTGTTATGAGGACCAAAGTAGAAATAGAATGGGGAGGACTAATGATATACTACATGCGGTTGACATAGGGAATGCTATTCTGATAAAACAACACCCATATTGGCTTAATCCTTTCAAAGCAGTGCAGGCTCAGAAGGAATTGGAAACGATGCTACAAGAAGACATCGTAGAGCCAAGTCAAAGCCAGTGAAGTTTGCCGATTGTGATGGCACTCAACGATTCTGTGTAGATTATCGGAAGGTCATTGGAATCTGATTTCTCCCCAATTCCAATGTTGGATGATTATGTGGAAAAAGTAGGACAAGCTACTTACAACACAAAGTTGGACTTACTTTGCAGTTAGGGGCGAGTACCTTTGTGAGAGACAGCAACGCAGTTTCTACTTTTGTAACCCCACATGGGCTATATCAATTTAACTATATCAACTTTGGGATGAAAAATGCACTAGCCACTTTTCAAAGGGTCATGAACAGAATTGTTGCAGGATTGACCAATTGTGCTGTCTACATAGATGACTTAGTGATCTTTAGGCGTTCATGGAAAGATCACATGGAACCTTTGGCAGAGCTCTTTGAGAGACTATGGAAGTTTAGGTTGGTTGTAATCTTGGCAAAAATAGAATTTGCGAAGGTAGAAATGACATTCTTAGGGTACAATGTTGGATATGAATGGATGACACCAAGAAACGTGAAGACAAAGGCCAGTGAGGAATTTCCAAGACCATCCTCAAAGAAGGAAGTGCTACGATTTTTGAGCAGATTCTACAAGAAACTTGCACCAAACTTTTGTAACGTAGTGACACCATTGACGGATTTGTTAAAAAAGAACACAAAATTTTGGTGGACAAAACAATACCAGGAGGCATTTGAAAATTTGAAAGCAGTGTTAACCACCACGCCTGTTTTAGCCACACCAAATTTTTTGAAACCATTCAAAGTCGCCATCGACGCCAGCGATGCAGGAGTTAGAGCTATGTTGTTACAGGAGGAAGGTTGTGAAATTGAAAGGCCAATCAGCTATTTTTCGAAAAAACTCAATATTCACCAGACAAAATATCCCACAATTGAAAAGAAATTATTGAGTTTAGTAATGGCCATACAACATTGTAATGTTCACGTTACAAACAATGCATCAGAGACAACCACAATCCTTTGACATTTCTGGAAAGATTTAAAGACAAGAACACCAGATTATTTTGTTGGAGTCTCATGTTACAAGCATGTAATTTACAAATCGTACATGTTGTGGATCATGAAAATGTTTTTGCGGATGCTTGATTGCAAGTTTAAAAGAAAAAAAATTAAGCCATCATTTCATGATAGTTCATCATGCTTACAGTTTTTGAAATAATGCAAGTATACTGAGAGCCAAAATGAAACATTGTATCAAAGGCCATATAGTAGTGTTGCCAAGACAATAAGCTGTTTTAAATTTTAGCCAATCAGATTAAATTAGGCACTTAAATATCAGCAACCTGTCAGATTTGAAATTGATGTTTTGGTAACCAGAGAACTAATCCTATTGTGGGAAATATTGAGATGATATCAGGGGTATAAGAGAAGGAGGGGCAGTTAGTGAGACAAACCTGTCTCATTTGGAAGGAGAGCACCTGCCCAATGACAGCTTCGTTTAGTTCTCAGAAAGAGAGAGAGAGAGAGACTGGCTGGTTCTCATAGCTGCATTTATGTCTTGAAAGGAAGACACTCACTTGATAGTGAAGAAAACAGAAGAAGACAGAGGAGTCTGGAAGACGACAAACCTAGTTGTAATAGTAAGGGAAGACGCTGGTGGGTGTGGTCTATAGGCCCCCAAATAATAACTTAGAGGTGGGGTGGGCTATAAACAAGCAAATAAATGATGCGTGCAGAAATGGAATGGCGATAATTATGGGGGATTTTAATCTGCATGTTGATTGGTTGACCCAAGCCGGACGTGGTGGGCTTGAGGAAGAGTTCTTGGAATGCTGTCGGGATAGTTTCCTTGAACAGTGTGTGACGGAACCTACGAGGGAACGAGCTATCTTAGATCTGGTGTTGTGTAACGAGGCAGGTAGAATTAGAGACCTTATTGTGAGGGATCCTCTTGGGACGAGCGATCATTGAATGGTTCAGTTTTTGACGCAGATGGAGGATGAGAAAGTAGGGTCCCGAACCTGTGTCCTCTGTTTGAACAGAGGGGAGTACGATAGGATGAGAGAGGAATTGGCAAATGTAGATTGGGGGTGCAGGTTGGTTGGTAGGATAGCTGAGGAACAGTGGAGTATTTTAAGGAGATCTTTTTCGGTACTCAGCAGAAATATATTCCGATGGTAAAGAAGGACTGTAGGAGAAGTGATAACCAGCCGTGGTTATTGAAGGAATAGAGTATTAAATTAAAAGCTGATGCGTTCAGAGTGGCTAAAAGTAGTGGGCGATTAGAAGATTGGGAAAGGTTTAAAAATCACCAAAGAATGACGAAGAAGTTGATAAAGAAAGGAAGGATAGACTATGAAGCTAAACTAGCACTAAATATAAAAAAGGTCAGTAAGAGTTTTTACAAATATATAAAGAGGAGGAGGCTGGCTAGAGTGAATGTTGGACCCTTAGAGGATGAGAGGGGGGATTTAGTGGTGGGAAATGAGGAAATGGCTGAGGCCTTAAATAAGTTTTTTTGCCTCGGTCTTCATGGAGGAGGACGCGAATAGTTTGCCAGATATTAAAGATAGAAGGATGGTAGGAGTTGAGGGCCTGAATGCGATTACTGTCACTGGAGAGGTAGTACTTGATAGACTAATGGGACTGAAGGTGGACAAGTCCCCAGGACCAGATGGAATGCATCCCAGGGTTCTGAAGGAAATGGCAGAGGTGATAGTGGATGCCTTAGTAATTATTTACCAAGATTCGCTGGATTCTGGGGAAGTGCTGGAAGATTGGAAAACGGCTAATGTTACGCCGCTGTTTAAAAAAGGTAGCAGACAAAAGGCAGGGAATTATAGGCCGGTTAGTTTAACGTCTGTAGTTGGAAAAATGCTTGAATCCGTCATCAAAGAAGAGATAGCGAGGCACCTAGAAAGGAATGGTTTGATAGAGCAGACGCAGCACGGATTCGTTAAGGGGAAGTTGTGTTTGACAAATTTATTGGATTTCTATGAGGTTGTGACTATGGCGGTAGACAGAGGGGACCCGGTGGATGTGGTCTTTTTAGATTTTCAAAAGGCGTTTGATAAGGTGCCTCATAAAAAGTTGCTACAGAGGGTTAGGGTGCACAGAGTTGGGGGTAAGGTGTTAGAGTGGATAGAGGATTGGTTGTCTAATCAGAAGCAGAGAGTTGGTATCAGTGGATGCTATTCTGATTGGTGGTTGGTGACTAGTGGAGTGCCGCAGGGATCGGGGCTGGGGCCTCAGCTATTTACCATTTATATAGATGATCTGGAGGAGGGAGCTGAGTGTAGGGTGTCGAAATTTGCTGATGACACAAAGATAAGTGGAAAAGCAAATTGTGCGGAGGGTGTAGAAAGTCTGCAGAGGAATCTAGATAGGCTAAGCGAGTGGGCGAGGATCTGGCAGATGGAATACAATGTTGGCAAGTGTGAGGTTATCCACTTTGGCAGGAATAATAGTAGGAGGGACTACTATTTAAGGGGCGAAAAGCTGCAACATACTACGGTGCAGAGGGACCTGGGGGTCCTTGTGCATGAGTCGCAAAAACCCAGCCTACAGGTGCAGCAGGTGGTCAGGAAGGCAAATGGGATGCTGGCCTTCATAGCGAGGGGGATTGAACATAAAAGTAGGGAGGTCTTGCTGCAACTGTACAGGGCACTGGTGAGGCCGCAGCTGGAGTACTGTGTGCAGTTTTGGTCGCCGCACTTGTGCAAGGATATTTTGGCCATGGAGGGAGTGCAGAGGAGGTTCACTAGGCTGATACCGGAGTTGAGGGGGTTGAATTATGAAAAGAGGCTGAATAGACTGGGCTTGTACTCGTTAGAGTTTAGAAGGATGAGGGGGGATCTTATAGAGACGTATAAGATGATGAAGGGGAAGGATAGGGTAGAGGCTGAGAGGTTCTTCCCGCTCAGAAAGGACAGCAGGACTAGAGCCTCAAGATAAGGGGGGAGGGCAGTTTAGAACGGAGTTGAGGAAGAACTTCTTCACTCAAAGGGTGGTGAATCTCTGGAATTCTCTGCCCGTTGAAGTGGTGGAGGCTACCTCGCTAAATATATTTAAGACGCGGGTAGATAGGTTTTTGGTAGGCAAGGGGATTAAGGGTTATGGGGAGAAAGCGGGAAAGTGGAACTGATCCACATCAGATCAGCCATGATCTTATTGAATGACGGGGCAGGCTCGAGGGGCTAGATGGCCTACTCCTGCTCCTATTTCTTATGTTCTTATGTTAGAAAGGATAGCAGGACTAGAGGGCACAGCCTCAAGATAAGGGGGAGGGCAGTTTAGATCAGAGTTGAGGAGGAACTTCTTCATTCAAAGGGTGGTGAATCTCTGGAATTCTCTGCCCGTTAAGTGGTGGAGGCTACCTCGCTAAATATATTTAAGTCACGGGTAGATAGGTTTTTGACAGACAAGGGAATTAAGGGTTATGGGGAGAAAGCGGGAGAGTGGAACTGATCCACTTCAGATCAGCCATGATGTTATTGAATGGCGGAGCAGGCTTGAAGGGCTAGATGGCCTACTCCTGCTCCTATTTCTTATGTTCTTAATTTAGAGACTGACTAAGATTTTTTATTGTTAATAAGTGGGAAGTGTATTTATCTAAACAACATTCCATTAGAGTAATGTTTTATTTGGTTTGTTAATAGTTTGGTTAACCTGTTCACTGTTACTTGTTGATTTTACAAAGAGAATCTCAGGTAGTTATTTTGATTTAACCACTAAAAGTTGCTGAAGAGCAGCTCACACTACTACTCACACACTTTTAATAGATTATGAGGCAAGGTACTCCTGTTTGAGTGGTTAGATGTTAGTTCTCGGAGAAGCGATCAATCTCCGCTTCATAGCATGTATAACTGTGGAAAAATAGCAGGGAGGATGAAGTGGTGCTGAATGCTGAGAGGGCAAACTGGAATGAAGGAAAAAGCTGGATTGATGAAGTTTATATAATGTATGTATCAGCTCATTGTTATCTAGATTAGCAAAATAGCAGTAAATGCAAAGCGTGTGCTCCACCACTGGATGCTGACCTAAGTTTGTTCGGGAATTTATTTAGATACTTGCATTACCAAACACCATCGAAACATTATCACCATTCTATGTTTTGTCTGTATTATGATCTTTTAGTGAGGAAAAGAGAAGGAAGGCATAATGGGACTTTTAAAAAATGATCTTTGGCCAGAATTATATTGTACTGCAAGTAGAGAAACAGAGAAAGAAGTAGTCCATTTAGCCCCTCAAGCCTATTTCTTCATTCAGTGATATCATGTCATGCAGCCTACCTCCATCTACCTGTCTTTGCCTATATACCTGTTTTTGCCCATTATCCCTTAATACCTTTGTTTAAAACCTGTCAATCTCAGTTTAAAAATCAACAGTTGATATAGCATCAATTATCATTTGAGTGGGGGAGGCAGTGGCATAGTGGTATTGTTGCTGGACTAGTAATCCAGAGATCCAGGGTATTGCTGTTGGACTTGGGTTCAAATCCCACCATGGCACATGGTGAAATTTGAATTCAATAAAAAAAATTGAATTAAAGTCTAATGATGACCGTGAAACCATTGTCGATTGTTGTTCAGACCCATCTGGTTCACAAATGTCCTTTAGAGAAGGAAATCTGTCGACCTTACCTAGTCTGTCCTATATTTGACTCCAGATCTGCAGCAAAGTGGTTGACTGTTAAATGCCCTCAGTGATGAGCAACAAATGCTGGCCCAGCCAGTGATGTCTACATCCCATGAATGAACATAAGGAATATGAGAGTACCAAAACTGCTGCCATCATTTGTGTAGAATGGGTTTTCTTACTTCACTTCCAAAAGTTATGGTTCTTGTGTTTTAACTATTGTCACTAGTCCTAGTCTCCCAGTGATTAGAATTTGTTTATAACTCTCTACATTATATGTGTCCCTTAAATTCTTGAAAACTTTAATCAAGTCATCCTTAATCTTTTATGTTGCTAGTTTGTGTAATCTCTCTTCATAATTAACTCTTGGAGTTATGGCATCATTCTGGTAAATTTATGCTGCTCTTCCTCCAAGGCCAATGTGTATTTTCTAAGGAATTGTGACCAGTACTGTTCATAATAGTGGTGTGGCCTAACTAGGGCTTGATGCAGCTATGGAATGATTTCTGCCCTCTTGTATTCTTTTCCTCCAGATACAAAGGCCAACATTTCATTTGCCTTTTTGATTATATGTGGAGAACCATTGTGGCATTGGAGCAATGACCAAAGATGCCTTGTCAAATCTGCTCTGATTAATTGGATTTTCAACATTAAGTATGCTGAATTCTCCTTGTTGAAGGAAAGTTATAATAAACTCCCATGATATTTGTGTTTTTAATCTTCCCAGTAATTTCAACCTTATTGAAACTACGTGCATCGCAATATCACAGTGAATGTGCCCACGTTTGGTATGGGAAAAGGACCTTAAATTGCTGTTGGATTCACCAATTTCAATGCTCAGATGACTGGGCAAAGCAACTAAAATATGAATAGAAAGATATTACTTAGTCAATAGTACACATGTTTTCACTCTCGTACATTATGTTGGAGCTTTGCAGTTCATTGAGCTACCATCTTCAATTCTAGCCATCCTGCCTGAAGAAAGATGTATGAACATTGATGAAAGTATCAAACAAGTCAAAACTCTAGTCACAGGTTTAAAGCAGATAAACTATGAGAGAAGATTAGAAAATAATCTTGTCAGGGTGTGTATACATGACATACCATATCTCAAATGAAACAGGAATATTTTAACTTTATGCCAGTTGGTTCTAGCTTAATTATATCAACGGAAAATAAATTTAATGCAGGTAATGAAAACTTCTCTCAAAAACAATGGTACAATTTTGTATTCATTTGCCAGATTTCTCCATGTTGAAGGAAAGTTATAGTAAACTCCCACGATAGTAAACTCCCAAAGAAACAAAAAGCACAAAGGTCGTTCAAAATTATGTATGCTAAAGAGTGTAGAAGAAACAAGCTTTGATGGGCCAAATAGCCAGTTTTTAACTCCTGGATTTTGTATTGTTAAATAAATAAAGATAACCCACTGCTCCAATAATCCTTTGGATGACCAATTGATAGTTGCGTTTCTGTGAACTTTTATGCTTTTATAGATCTGCATTATTTTAAACACGCATATTTTGACCATCTTTTGAAGGAAAACAGATTTAAGAATGAATTTTACTTTAAAAAAAACCCTTAGAATATTGCTTTTTAATTTAGGATTTAAGGCATTAAGATTTTATGATTTAAGACATTGAGACTTTATGACTTAAGACATTACTTAATAGATGTTTTCAGAAGTAATGTTTGCTCCAAATTTAAATTTGGCATGAAATGCAGCAATATTCTTCTGTCAGACTTTACTGAGTCAGAAAGATGGTGTTTTCACAGCAGAGCAGAAAATCACAGCTTTTCCTGGAACACGTTTGGCATTAAGGGGAGAAAATCACCAACTTTCTCAGTCAAGCCACATATATAAAGAGCAATTCAGCAACTACAGCACCAATTTTGTCAAACTTTTCTCTGTAACTTGCTCCATTATTCTCCAGTTATGATTGCTGGTGTGTAGTACCACAAGACGCTGTTTGTGTTCTGCAGTTTTAATTTAAATCAACACTTTTGCTGCTATCAGAAATTGACTGAGTGCAAAGTAATTGTTCCTTAAGAGATGCATTTTCAATGTAAAAACTGCTCCATGTTTTTGATGATAGCAATAAATGTCCAAATAGAATAATGAGAATATGTCTTTTGATGAGGGTTGTACATTTAAACTTACTTCTATTTTAACATTTTAATCTAAATGAGAATAGAAGGCTGTTTTGATCCTGAGATTTTAAAACTTTCTATCTAATCTGAGAACTTCTGCATTCCTTTTCTATTAAAATTAAACTTTGATGCATGTAGATTTAATTTAAAATATTTATTTCAATCTAGCCTCAATATTTTCAGCATTAAAATAAAGTATTGTGGATTCCCCAAATGTTCTTAAAAATAAAGCTGATACATCTGACAGCAGATTATTAAACAAACAATTGTCTGTTATAACAAAATACAACATTAATATACATCCAACTATTAGTTATAACTGTTTTTTGTTGGGTTACAATGTAATCTGGTTAAACTTGTGGCACACATCTAATGACTTCCTGTGTAAGAAATGAGTGTTTTCTTTAGGATGCTAGTTGTTCAACAGTACTAGTGAGCATTGAATACAGATGTACATAATAATGCCACATGGACCCTTGCTTTTTCCTGTAGCTTTTTAAAAGGTAATGAAACCATATATGTAGGTGCAATGTCAAGTGATTTTTCAATATTGTTAAACAAAATGCTTCCTTAACAAAGTACATGGCCTGCATTTGAAAGAATCTTACATTTTGATACTATGTTTTCATAGTTGTATCCCCTGGGGGTATGTGACATCTTCTTGACAGTGCTATTCAGGCTTGATCATCATTACCGTACTTTTCAGAGAGTAGGAACCCCCTCGAAATTCAGCCCAGTAAACTCCATCTTGATACTTGCTGCGATAATGACCTCCACGATACCACACTCCATTTAAATTAGAGTGTGCACAAGCATTGTACCACCAGCCACCTTTGTGGAAATGAGCACAGTTACCTAAGGAAGGAATAGAAAGTTTATATACATGTTCCTGCCAAAGCAATCCTGCCAATGTCTGCTTGACAATAAGCAAATAATCTGTTTTAGTGTTGTTCATTAAGCAATTGAGCACAGCACCAGCGGGAACTCTTCTTTGAATAATTCCATAAGATCTTGCCTATTTGAGAAAGAACACATGTCATGTCTACAAGTATCCTTTAAAAACGCATTTAATTATAAATTAAAAAAACTGAAGTTTTATGTAAAACTGAAGAACTGAGTGTATGATTTTAAAATGGGAACAAATCTGTGGGACCTGGTTCAATTATCTATTGTCTTCTAATCCTGCTACACCTATATAGTATAATTGATTCTTATTCTCCATGTGGAATTCAATGGAAGATCTACCAAGGAAATTTCAAGATGAATATTTGTTTGTTATCAAGATCACAGGCTTTAGAGAGGTTCCAAACTTCATATTTCAAATATTTACTTATTACATGGTTAATTTGCATTACACCTATGATAGCCAATTAACTTTGAATTAATGTGATAGGAAGTTATTTTGGGTGTGATCTTACCAGTGCGCTGCACCCATTGAGTAGTTTGGTGAGACCACAAAATAATGTGATGCTAAAAATTAGTTTTGTGCCTGGCATCAAGCAGTTTGGTATCTTCCCAGTCACAATTTTCTGGCTCAAACCACTTGGCGTCCAAAATGGGCGTGAAACTTATCAGCATGCATTTGAATGGATTATGGCTATTACGGTATGGCTGCTTCCCCCCTCCTGGGCAATTCCCATCTCTCCAGCATGACATTGCACTGGCGCAAACCACAGATGCACCATAAAAGTCTGGATTAGGTGTAGCAGTAACAAGGAGAAGGGAAGAAGTGAGTACCACTGAACACCAACACCTGAAATGTGGGGGCGATTCTCAGCCACGGCCATGTTGTGGGATGGGGTGGGGGGCTTGCATGGGTGCAGGAGTTTGGAGGGCTCATGTTGGCTTAGGGTCCTCAGGTCAGGGATTGCCACTAGTTTGGGCCTTGCATTGTGTGCATTTTCCCTGGCCACTGGCTGACTACCAACCCCAGGAATATCACTCAGGTTGCCCTGCCAGATGGCTGACAGCAGACATTCCATCCCAGATCCCACAAACAGTAATAAGAACCAGGGTTGGCAGTTGTTGCCCCAATCAAGAGAACTTTGCAACCTTTAACATGATTTCTCACACTGCATGGATTCTGTGGTACTGCCTTCGATTGGAACTCATCTTGTGATGGTCATAAAGGTGCCTCTCCACCCTTACCAGCTTGCCATGCCACAGATGTGTCAACGGTAGGTAAACACAGTAAAAAGTCTGACAACACCAGGTTTCAGTCCAACCGATTTATTTGATAGTAAATTCACTAGCTTTCGGGTTAGCCCCTTCATCAGGTGACACAGATGTGTCAATGGTAGGTAAACACAGTAAAAAGTCTGACAACACCAGGTTTCAGTCCAACCGATTTATTTGATAGTAAATTCACTAGCTTTCGGGTTAGCCCCTTCGTCAGGTGATGAAGGAGCTAACCCGAAAGCTAGTGAATTTACAATCAAATAAATCGGTTGGACTGAAACCTGGTGTTGTCAGACTTTTTACTGTGTTTACCCCAGTCCAACGCCGGCATATCCACATCAACGGTAGGTAACCCATTGAGGTGGCACATGACATCCTGGTGTCCAGACTCATGGGGACACCGGTTGTTGAGAGGGATTGAGGGCCCAGGATGGATAACCTTACTAACTGTTTCTCTCAGTTTGTTTTCTCTCTCTCTCCCTCTGCAACAAGGACAGAGGGTCGCCGGTCGGGGCCAGGATGTGGCTGCCTGTTAGTCCATGTGGGTGCCACTGTACAGGGGTGACAGAGACGTAGGACATGTTGGCTCCGCATGTCCTTCGATGGGCTGATGGATGCCAAGACCCTCGGCAGACTGCATCTAAGCAAAGAGACAGTGTGCCACCTCATGGGACAGGGGGACACCTACTCCCTGTGGCAGTGAAGGTCATGGTGGCCCTCAACTTCTATGCCATCAGGTCCTTCCAGGCCTTTGGTGGAGACCTTTGTGGCATTTCACAGCCCTTTGTGCACAGGTATATCCATGAGATGATGGATGCCCTGGCAATTACGTTCACTATGATGAGGGCTGGGCTCAACAGGAAACTCAGCTGTAGGCTTCGCTGTTATTGCCGGGATGCCCCATGTGAAGGGGGCTGTAGATGGCCTGCATGTTGCCCAGCAGTCCCTGCATGACTAGGTACTGCACTTCCTCATTAGAAAGGGGTTCCACTCCTGAACATGCAATTTGTGTGTAACTGCAGGATGAATATCATGCAGGTGTGTACACGCCACCCAAGAAGTGTACACGATAGCAACATCCTTAGGAGCTCGGACATTACTGGTCTCTTTGAGGACCAGCCTGTTGGAGAAATTCATATTGAGTTAAAAGAAATTTCAGATAATCAGGGATTTAAGATGCTTACAAAATACTAGCAATAACTGAAATGTGGCTCAGATTAGACTCAGCCTAACAGGGGAACTGTCTACATGAAAACGGTATGAACACAGTAAATGATTTACATAAATATTAGATTTGAACAAGTATTTCTGATTTAAATATGTATTTTGGTATTTTAAAATGTATTAGCTGTATTTTTAAAGTAATTGTACACTTTAGCCAAAAGCAATCTGCTGTGAGCGATGATGGGATGAAGCCTTAACAGACAGGACCACATTCTTTAGAACAATGAGACCACAGAATGTGCATTGTTTTATCAGCAAGAGTTACAAATAGTTTGGTTCCCAAAGCCACTTTCTGAATAGGGCTGTTCAAATGTCCTGATAAGATAGTGAGCTCCCGTGTTTTCTACATTACAATACTGTCAAAAGTTCAAATGGTATAATTAGCAATGGTGTGATGTGGATGGCCTGAGGTTGTAAAATGTGCTCTAGAAATGCAATTATTTCTATTGGCAGATAAATATTCTGACTGAAGGGCAGCATGGTGGCACAGTGATTAACACTGCTGCCTCACAGCACCAGGGACCTGGCTTCAATTTTGGCCTCAGATCACTATCTGTCTGGAGTTTGCACATTCTCTCCATGTCTGCGTGGGTTTCCTCCGGGTGCCCTGGTTTCCTCCCACAGTCCAAAGATGTGCTGGTTAGGTTGATTGGCCGTGCTAAATTGCCCCGTGGTGTCAGGGAGGTTAGCAGGGTTACAGGTATAGGAGCTCGGTGGGAATGTTGTCAGTACAGACTTGATGGGCCGAATGGCCTCCTTCTGCACTGTAGATTCTATGATTATTATTATAGTTCTCAAACGTGAGAATTTTAGCAGTCTGGTTCGGCCATTGACATTAATGAGAATTGGTGGAAACAATAACTTTGACCTTTTAGTTAAGCATCTGGGGTTGCTAAGCTACAGGGGGAAAAAGCTTCCGGATTCTACGGACCAATGAAACCCATGATGTCAGAGGGTAGAATGCTATTGTCTAAGGTAAATGACATCGCTGCTGTTGTCCAAGAGCCGCAACTCCAAACAGGCAAGGCGAGGTCTTTTCCTGCAACAAAGGACACATGGCTCGGTGCAAGGGAGGGACAAATATCGGGGCAGTATGCCACTTGAGATATGTCATAATAAGACTTTGTGGATCTTTTTGACAATTGTTAACAGCGATTGACTTGTACTAATAACTGGCTCATAACTACTGGACAGGTGGAAGAAGCAAACTTGAGAAATGTATAATTGTTTTGACGAATGTATTGCAACCTCAGAGTGTTATTGGACTGCTCAAGACCTTCTGTTGTAGTAAGGCATTTGGACTGTCCAATGGGGGACAAGATATACCAGCTGAGGTCCTGAATGATGGACAATTTGGAGACATGCTAAAGGAGGCCCTCGCTGCCATTGCTGTTCATCATCAAGCAGTGCATTGAACTCCTGAAGATGTGGTCCCACTGCCTGAACTGCTCTGGTGGTGCCTTCCAGTACAGGGGAGTCTCCCGCATCATTATGGTCTGCTGTGCACGTCACAACCTGACAACAGCAGTAGGAAGACATCCTGGAGGAGGAGGAGGAGAGCAACGTGGTGGTACCACTGAGAACAAGGCGGCCTAGGAGGATGTGGAGGAAGAGGCCAAGGAGGATGGAGGGCAGGCAGTGGTAGCAAGATTCCGGCAGGGCAGAGCGATGACGGAGGCCCTCTTCAGCAAGGCTCACCCTATAGCAGGTGTGGAACTCAGGAGCTCCCATCCCCACCACCCACCACATCTGGGAGCTTTAGTTACAGACTTGGTGGGCCGAAGGGCTTTTATCGTGCAGCACGACTCTGCGCCTTTATGTGTACAGCTGGGGTACAGTCATCCCTGTGGGAGGCGGATCACAGACAGATTAGTCACAGCTGTGGGATGCAATAACATTTATTACTTATTCTTAACAGCGCAATAACATTTATGTGATTCTTAACAGTACCTAATAATCTAACCGTTACTAGTGCAGTCCTTCTCCCCTGCCCTCTTGGTGACCTGAAAATGGCTTAATTTTATGTGGCCTACTGCTATGTCTAGCTGTCCTCCAAGATGTACTTCAGAAGTGGAGCATTCCACGCCCCATGGCCTGTGATACTCATGGTGGGCATCCCCAAGGTGGCTGGGACTTGAAGGGCACTAGCCAACTTTTGGGTGTCACAGATGTATCTGTGCCACGCTGATCAGCCCACTACCCATGAGATGCTTCATCAGAAGACCTGAGGACAGCTGGCATCCCAGGTGCAAGGCCCCGGCATGGGCTCTAGCCCTTGCTCCTCCCTTGGAGTGCCCATAGGCCCCTGGGACACTTCATTGGACACAGGGGCAGCTGGAATGAGCTCCAGAAGCCCCTTGGCTCTGCCAGTCCTGGAGGCCTAACTGCGTCTGCCCCATGGTGTGCGAGCCCTCAGCAATGGCCCACTGAAACTGGGTCAAGCTCTGAAGCCCCTCAGTGACAGCACTCTAAGATTGGGCCAAGCTCTGGAGCTCTTCAGCGTTTAGGTCTCTGAGACTGGTCCTAGCTCTCAAGGCCTGCAGCCATGGCCCACCATCTCCAGAATCCCTGTGAGGCCCTCAGTCATGTCCTGCTGTATCTCAAGAATGCTCCGAGACCCTCAGCATTGTCTGCTGTATCTCGAGCATGCCTTGAACCCTCCCATTTATGGTGACCATTTCATGACCCAGGCTTTCCACTGAAGAGGTCACCCTTGCAGTGTTTGCTTGGATGCCGCACAATGGTGGCACCATCTGCTGCGATGGAAGGCTGTGGGACTCCTCTAAACAGCCTCGCAGTTGCTGCAATGTTGCTGACAGTCCGTCCTGTAATCCCCAGCAATGTTGATGTATCTCCAGCAGTTTCAGAATGATGAATCCCAGTGGCCTAGCACCTGGCTTGGGCTCAGCTAATTCCTTATATCTGGCGTTCCTGCCTCCACCTGATGTGCATCTGCAGTTGTGTCATGCGCATTAGTATGTGACCCAGAAGCATCACCGGTAACATATCCCACAATGGTGACTGTATCTGCACTGGTGGATTGAATGGTTGATGCCTCTGTCAACTGTATGGTGCTGGCCTCAGAGGATCCCTTGGGGCCTTCCTCCAAGGTGTCATCACTGCTGTTGTCCAAGAGCAGCAGAGGGGCAGCAACTCCAAACAGGCAAGGCGAGGTCATTTCCTGCAACAAAGGACACATGGCTCAGTGCAAGGGAGGGACAAATATCGGGACAGTATGCCACTAGAGATATGTCATAATAAGACTTTGTGGACCTTTTTGCGACTTCCATAACATACGCTAACCTGGCTGTCATTCACTGTTCTTTCCGCTGCCACCCCCGACAGCTCTAGTGCTGTTTCCTCAAAGAGAATGAGGAGATGCAGCTTGGGGTACCCATCTCTTCTCCCATTCCCACCGGTAATGGGCTATCTTATCCTGTGGAGACAGAAGGAGAATTGTAAGCCTGGAAGGGCCAGAAATGTTGGTGTTGTTGATGGTGGGGATAGTTGGGTGGTGTATGTTGGAAACATGCTTCGGCAGGCTAGGGTTGTGATGGAGGATGCCAGAGTGTTGGAAGCAGGTGCTTGAGGTTTGGGTTTGAAGGCCACGGGGTGTTAGGGAGTGGATTGACGTGGACGTCCCAGGTGTGACGGAAAGGACTGACGCCAGGGTGGGATGGACACTCACCCTTCCTGACCGAAGCAGGTCATTCATCCTCTTGTGGCACTGGTCGCTGGTCCTCTGTGCCGATGCATTGCTGCTGCCACAGCCTCCCAAATTGCATTGGCAGCCTGACCTCTGGATCATCACCCATCTTAGGGGAACAATATGGTCCCCCTCTCAGTTCACGATGTCTAGCAGACAGTCCAGCTCTCACTCTGTGAAGCATGGTGCTGTTCATTGTGGCGCCATCTACCTGGCAAAACTGACTGTGAATCCATTGTTAACACTTATATATAGCTTGCCCTTGTTAACAGCGCTCAGCTGCAGCCAATTTTGGCAAGTTGCAAGTCTGGAAGGTTCATGGCAGCAATATTTACAAGGAGGCTCTTTCATTGCACTAAGTGTTGACTGGGGTGCACCAAAAAACCAGTGTGAATAACTCCCATTTTCTTGTCACTGCAGAACTTTGAATTTATTTGCTGAGATCAATCTCTTTGTGTTTGAATAAGGTTCATCAGTAGAATTGGGAAAAGAAAGTTGGGCTAAATGAAATTGAATCGAGCTGTTTAGAATAGAACCACGAGGTGTGATAGATTAATGGCTCTCTCAGTTAGAAGAATTGCAAAAAAGGCAAGAACTATATGCATAAAGGATATCTATAAAAGAATAGCTGAGCACACGTTTGAAATGTGGTAAGAATTTTTCTGAGGCATTAGATGACATTTGGTAGCTAAAGCGCAACAGAAAGATTGTTCTATTCATTAGCTTGGGTGCATTACAAATGTTCAACTCAATATCAAGGCTAGTGTAGATACACTCAAAAGACAAAGAGAATGGGACCCAAGGCTAAAGTCTTGAATACAGCAGTTTAGGGATGTGCAGCAAAATATTAGCTTTAACATTTAATTAAAATTCATGATGTCGCTTTTGTGATTAATTTTGCATATACTTTTGGCATTACTTTGGCTATCCACAAACACCTGGCCGTCAGTCTTGATAAAAAGAACTACTTGATCATGTCAACTACTTTTCAGATGTTATGCTGATCTGAATGTTGTTCTGTTGCTCAATAGGAAATGTGTATAAACCTTACATTACCTAACTATACTTTATTAATCTATTTTCATGAGCCCTCCAAATGCACAGCTGTATTTTTGAAAATTGTGGGATGCTTGTACAGAGTTGCAAGCACTTAAATAAAAATGCTTTTGATTTCTTTTCCAGACTGATTTCTCCACAAAACATGCTGAAACCATAAATTCCCCTGATGGAACATGCTGTTTTTCCATATATCCTGAGTCCTAAATTGCATATTTGGCTTTCAAATGCATGTGTGTTGTCATAGACACGAGGAGTTTAT
The DNA here is from genome assembly GCF_965287045.1 of Carcharhinus amblyrhynchos. NCBI lineage: Eukaryota > Metazoa > Chordata > Chondrichthyes > Carcharhiniformes > Carcharhinidae > Carcharhinus > Carcharhinus amblyrhynchos. The sequence goes on along the minus strand of NC_137332.1, from coordinate 85,350,730 downwards.
CTGTTAACCCTTTTAACAACCCATACTGTAAAGATGAGCCATGTGCTTCATTAATTTATAATACCCTCATGAATCATTGATCAATGAGTGTGTATATTTTAGTAAATATTTTCAGTTTCACCAAAATTAGATGGAAATCATTTACGGTCAACACCTTTATTCTTAAAATATGTAGGAAAATCAGTCGCTCACTTCAGTTCTGAGTCTCACCATTAAAAGTTTTGGATTGACAAGCCTGGGCTTGCAGTTTTTTTTAATGGTGTACATCTTTTGATCTAATAGTTTTGAAACTTCATCATGCTGATGCCTTTTGTGCTCATTTCACGTTGCAGTAGTTGTGCTGTGGTAACCATGATTCAGGCAGCATCAGAATATAAACAATATTGTGGGACCGCTAAAGGAGCAGATAACCACCTCCAGGCAGTTTTCTAAAGTGCCATAGTGGGCATTACTGCCAGTTTTAGCAATCTGTCCACTCCATCCTGTTGTTACCAATGCTTTGAAATCAGTCATCCAATATAAATGGAGTCAGGTCCCACAGTGCCGCGAATGCTTCAGAACCCATTTTGAGAAGAAAGGTCTGTGTAATGTAAGGAAGGACTTGGGGTAATGAAACAAATAAGTTTCTTTCACTACTAATTTAACTAATTTATATCATGAGTAACTTGCATCATATTTAGACTTCATATTTACATTGTCAAATATATCTTCTATACACAGTTGTTAAGTACTATTTCAAAATGGTACCTGAGTAAGAATCTCTGTCTCTGTCAAGTGTTGTAAACTGCTTGCCATTGTGCCATATTAATGAGTCTCCTGCATTCCCTTGATAGCTGCCAACTCGTAACCTGTAGTTATCATCTTCATCCTCTGTTCTGAAAGCACTGTACTCAGCAGAGACTTTCTTATCATTCCAGTCTTCCAATTTAATATATAGTTTGTAATTTCCCTGTGCAGTCAGCCTGTAAATATTCTCCAGTCCAAGCCAATGTTCCCCATCAATGTTGCCAAACCCTCTCTGAAATCAGACAAAATCTTATCAGATTACAGTCACAATTATATACTCCGTTTTCACACAGATGTGCTTTATCCTAATAGCTCATTAAATTGCTTCACAGTCTTTAGTTAGAAATTTTTTTATGTGGCATACCAACTATTTGCATTGCCCTCAGGTTTACAATGTTTTTGAGACAACACTGAAATGGTCAAGAAAATAACTTTACAAAGCAGGTGTGAGCTAATTATTTTTATGAGAACTTGAGCTCCTTAGTTACTACTTGGATAAACAGTATAGTAATATCTCATTGGCTTTAAACAGTGAATTAAGGATGCAAGGAATGTAGTTTTTATTTTCATTTCTCCATCCAAAGTTAAGGATTTAAGTCAACAATGAAAATGAAGACATTATGGTAAATCTTTGCCACATTTATTATTTAAAATTCTTTGAAAACTTTAACTCTGCAACATATACTCCAGTAAATTTATGCACTAAATAATTAATGTACATTGTTTTGCTAGTTCATATTTTGAGAGGCTAAGATACAATCAGTGATAAAACAGACAAATTGTCTGAACAATTGAATCATTTTTGATACTTGTGAAACCATAGTAAGGGTTCAGTTATCATTGTTAACTGAAGATTTATCCTTATCCTCACATATTACGGACCTACTCAACTGTTGGGAACCCACAACTAACATCACGCTATGGCTTCACATGTCCAGCCAGACTTGTACTCTCTTTCAGTTCTTTATCCCAAACAGAGACAGCTAAGTTTGGTGAATTCTTTGACTGACTAAAAGTCATGATGTGGAGATGCTGGCATTGGACTGGGGTAAACACAGTAAAAAGTCTCACACGCCAGGTTAAAGTCCAACCAATTTATTTGATAGTAAATCCACAAGCTTTTGGAAACACTGTTCCTTTGTCAGGTGTGTGGAAAGTTCTGATCAGAGAAGGGCACATAGAGGCACACACGGCTTACAGAATACTGATTAGAATGTGAATCTTTACAGCTAACCTTAAGTCTTAAAGATGCAGACAATGTGAGTGGAGATAGCATTAGACATAGGTTAAAGCGATGTGTATTGTCTGCAGACAGGACAGTAAGTGAGATGTTGCAATTTCAGGCAAGTCATGGGGGTTACAGATAATGTGACATGAGCCCAAGATTCCGGTCGAGGCCATCCTCATGTGTGCGGCACTTGGCTATCAGTCTCTGTTCAGCGACTCTGCGCTGTCGTGTGTCATGAAGGCCGCCTTGGAGAACGCTTACCTGAAGATCAGAGGCCAAATCATGGGCATTCAATGTTTTATAAGATTGGTTTAGATAGAATCAGAAAGATATGAGCATAAAAGAAGACATTTGATCTGATATCAATGATTTAGATTTCTGTTGATGGTGCTGTATTAATTAATTTTAAGCCCGAAATGACTTTGTGTCTTCGTAGACTTGGAATTCATGCCTGAGTTGAGCACTGAAACTTTTTGAGGACCAAAGCATTTCTAGATCAAAATCAAAGGGAGGAACAATGTTGCTTCTATAGTTGAACATTTTGGTGAGGCTTACTCTCCAGGCTCCATAATGGAAAATAGAAAGGCGTCTGAGAGGGCTGGAACTTGAGACTGTACCTCAGCATAGTCACAATCTTGAGAAGATATAATATTAGAAGTCTTCACAATAAGTTTGAAAATACTTGGTGAATCGTTGTGCCAAATTAAAATGCTCGTGTTCGCTTTAAAGAATTTCAAGGTCAACAATCTTCAACACCCAGTTTAATTTGGTCACTGTTTAATTCAAAGTTGCTTTTTCATGCAAATTTTGCATTTATTTTCTGATGTTTTGGTGCAGAATTAGAAGAACGTGGTTTGGGTGGTTAGCAGACCATTGTCTACTTGGTTGTCTACTTGGTGCACTATCTCTTGTCAGATTGTGGGAATAAAACATGCACTGGTCTTGTTCACAGTCACCTTGTTGAAGCCTAAGAGTACTATTCTTATTATGTTGCCTAAAAATGATGGCAAGGCTGGGCCTCTGGGATGAAGTGCTCGAATCCCCAAATTATATAATAGGAATGTAAAAATTAGGAGCAGAAGTAGGCAAATTCAACCCTTCAAGCCTTTTATTAGAAATATATATATTTCCTCCTTGAAACCATTCAACAGTTCAGACTCCCCTACTTATGGGGCAGTGAGTTCCATAAATTCACCATGCTCTGCAAGAAGTAGTTCCCCCTCATCTCAGTTTTAAACCTACTGCCTCTCAGCCTGTGACCTCTTGTTCTAGATTGGCTCACAAGAGGAAACATTTGGTTTAAATTTACTTTATCAATACATTTTCAAACTTTATACTTTGATCAGATTTCCTCTCATCCTTCTAAACTCCAGCGAGTATAAGCCCAAACGGTTTAATCTCTCCTCATAATATCAACCCTTTCATCCCCAGAATCAATTTAGTGAACCTCCTCTGAACTCCTCTAATGCCATCACATTCTTCCTCAAATAAGGAGACCAAAACAGGACACGGTTCTCCAGATGTGGTCTCACCAACACCCTATACAATTGCAACAGCACTTATCTATTTTTATACGTCAGTTTCTTTGCAATAAATTTCATTTGCCTTTTTTTATTACATGCTGTACCTGCATACCGACTTTCTGCAATTCATGAACATAGACACCCAAATCCCTTTGCCCGGATGCATTTTGAAACTGCTTTCTGGTTAGGTAATAATATTCCTTTTTTTGCCAAAATGGATAACCTCATACATACCCACATAAAACACCATCTGCCAAGTTTTGGCCCTTTCTCCTAATCTATCTGTATCCATCTGTAGAATCTTTATCTCCTCTTTACTGCCAGTTTTCCCACCTATTTTCGTATCTTCTGCAAATTTTGCTATGTTACACTCTGCCCCTCTTTGAAGGCCACTTACAAGGAACCCCCCACCAACTCCCCCCCCACCCCCGCAATCAGGGACCTCTTTCCCTACACAGAAATCGAGACCCACCCCCCCCACCTCAACTACTGCACGTGGAAGAAAATTCTACATCCTGAATTTATTCATAATAAGTTATTTTCATTACTTTCAGTTGTTCATGCAAGGCGAATGCATGTGTTATCTACCTTTGTTTTGCTGTGCTTTTTAATAGATATCGTGCGAGATCTAGAGATCCCGTTCACCATAGGTGTAAATCATGTAATGGCCACTTAATCTCGCAAGGGCTAAACTGGGATCATCGGGGTATCTCCCCCTTCCAGATTGTCACTGGGGTTCTTTCATTCCCCTGTTTGAAAACCAGTCGTGATTTGTGGCAGCTTGAAGTCATGCCACCAGGGAGAGAGGATACATCGTGAGTGGGTGCTATGACTCAAGCTCTTTAATTATATTGAAATTTTATTTAAATTTATTAAAACTCGTGGAAATCAAGTTTGCACCCTCGCAGAGCATGAACCTGATCGTATCACTGATGAAGCGGTGGGGAAGACCTAGTGCTGTGATTTTGCTGGTGGAAATCCCATTTTAGCCTTTGCGAGATTGAGTGGCTATTACATGATTTACACCTATGGCAAACGCGATCTCTAGATCTCGCACGATATCTATTGAAAAGCACAGCAAAACAAAGGTAGATAACAACACATGCATTCGCCTTGCATGAACAACTGAAAGTAATGAAAATAACTTATTATGAATAGAGTCAGGATGTAAAATTTTCTTCCACGTGCAGTAGTTGAGGTGAATAGTGTAACTGCATTTAAGGGGAAGCCAGACAAATACATAACAGAGAAAGGAATAGAAGAATATTCAAGACTAAATGGAGTAGATTGGGAGAAGGCTCATGTGAAGACTAACCAAATAGGCTGAATGAAGTGATGTAAATTTCATGTAATAGAAAAACTTCTTAAATAACATCAAGCGCTTCTTTTGGAGAGAATGATCTGGCCTCTCCAATCTCTTTGTAGGAATTATGTAATCACCTGATCATAAAGTTCAATGCCCTTGATAGTATTTTTCATCTTTAAAATGGTGATTGTGCCTTCTACCTCAAAGATAAATATTGCAGAGTGGAAGGTTCAGTTCTTGGGTGGTTAACCCTAAGCTTGTTGATTGTTTTGCAAAGTAGAACTGCAGTCAATCTATTTAACTTTACTTGCTCAAAGCCATTCCTTATTGCAATGAAAAGAGTCCACTGTAAGAAAAAAATGCCAAACATAATTTTAGGCAAACTAGCTAGAAACATCTCCTGCATGCAGGTTAAACCAGTTCTCAATGTTAAGATCTCTGTAGATTCCGATAACTTTTAAGAAGAGATTTGAGCTTCCAGATACTATCTGAAAGAATAAAACAAGATTTCATGTTTTAAAACTTTAACAAAAACACTATTGACCAAACCCTTTTTTTGGTAGGCAACTTGTACTTTAAATTGCATAAAGAAACATTCCGCTTTTATACTTATCACCCTTGACATTCTCCATGGAATTACAGTCCTTTTAGCAAACAGTCCACAGTTGCTCCTACCTTTCAGTGGTTTCTGTATCCTTGATTTGCCAAATAGTAACTTTAACTGACCATCTCCAGGTATGTTCCTCAGTTTTCGGAGAGTTTCTTGAATCCACCACCAGCAGTAAAGTCTGTTGCAAAAATTATTTACTTGACAAATCTCTCAGAATCCTTAGATGGTTGCAGGATTCCTCTGTTTGAAAAGAGACAGTCTCCCTCCCATTTCCAGCCATGGTAGCTCACAAAGTCAGTTAGCCTCTTCTCTCTGCTGACCATACAGAAAGTCTGCCTATGCAATTCATTGAAGCAGGGAAACCTGTAACCTGATCTCAAAGTTGGCTTCATCTGCCCTCTTCCTCATGGCAACATGAAATGCAGTAAACATGCATCTAGACAAAACTGCAGATTAGCTATTCTTGACCTCAACTGTCTTTCATCTTAGAAGTAAATGAACAATTAATGGCATAACTGTTTACACCCTACTTACTTCAACATTTTTCTGAGACTTTGAGAGGCCAGAGTCTACTGATTGTAAACTCAAGAGAGTACTATCATTGACCCAAAACCTTGGGTCATGCCAATCCCGGAGAATAGTGTGCGAGACCAAAAATTCAATTCATGCCTGGCGCGAAACAGTTTGCAATTCTCCCAGCCCCTTTCTAATGCAGAAAGGACATGAAGCTCATTAGATGAGATTGACTACATTTCAGTGTCATTTGTGAGTTTGGCACGTGACTGTCCTACCTCCCAGGATGCACCCATCTCTCTGGTGGGATATCACACAGATGTGAATCACTACTGGTCGTATAAAGTGTGGTTCAGGTGCAACAATTGTGAGCACAAGCGCGAGATGAGTACCACTGAGCACCAACCTCCAGGGTGCAAAATGGTGGGTCAGCCACTGTCATGGTGCAGAGACTTGGGTGGCTCGGGTTGGGCCAGGTGTCCTCAGGTCAGGAATCACCACTGGGTTGGGCCTCCCGTGGCGAGCATTCTCCCTGCCTGCTGAAAGCCCCCCACCGAGGAATTGCATATGAGGTTCAGTTCAAATTCCACTAATGTTGCATCCTTCACCCTGCTCCATGGTTTACCAGGAACTTCCCATCCCAAGCCCCAATAACCATCACAATACCAGGTCTGGCAGCTGTCGCTCCAGTCAAGGAAGCTTGGTAGGTGTGACACAGCTCTGAACACTGCATGAACTCTGCAGTACTCCCTACAATGGACACTTGCCGCAAGGAAGTCAGAAGGATGCCTCACTACCGTCTGTCTGATTGGCATGCCATGTCTGGTAGTCAATCCAGGTGGTGCACGTGTATTTATACTGTAAGTGTTCCTCAGTGAGGACCTCTGCACAGCTACCCTTATGCACAAGATGAATGCTCGGGCAGTGAGTCCAGCCTGCCTCATACTGCTGCCAATGGCCTCAGGATCATGGGTCCATATCCGCGGGGGTTGGCTGTCCGGGAGGTTAAAGTCGCAGATCACATCAGTGACTACGCGACTGCTCTGGAGGTGCAGAAGACACTGTGCCGCATCCTGTGAGGAGATGGTATATGTGGGATATCAGAGACAACCATGCTGGGGCATGGGCAGTGCCCATGGCCACTGAGGTGATGATGCAGTAATTGAGAAGTCACATGGCATGGATTGCCAAGGTTAGATGCATGGGAAAATAGAGTGCTGGGAGGGATTGAGGGGCCTGAGATGGATAACCTTATGGACAGCCCCTCCCTCTGTCCTTCCCACACCCAGCCCAGAGCAACTATGAATTTCAGTATAGAACTAGCAGATGTATTAGCGATCATCGTTGTTGCTGCAGCAGCCAACAGAGATTGCCCACCAAGGCAAGGCAAACCCAGGCCGGAGGCCACACCAGGAAAATGGGTCTGCTGATCTGGAATGTGACAGCAGGCCTGAACTTCTACGCCAGTGGGTCATTCCAGAGCTTGAGCTGGGACCGTATACCCCCCACCATCCCAACATGCCCCAGAGGGTCTCAGTGACATTTACGTCAGCGTGATGGGCCTAGGTTGGCTGTGCCAGCGAATGCTTATCCAGGCAGGAGGGTGCTAATGACTCACTCTGAGGCGAGCCGTGATGTTGCCCTGATGCTGCCAAAGTCTGATTCTTGCCTTCTCTGACTGCACACAGACATCTGGGCCCATGTCTGGGTGAGGGCTGGAGGCACCACCGTGCAATCCGCTGCTCAGAGGGTGGCGGAGGGGCTGGCAGGGAATGAACTAGGGGATTACAGATTGGTGAGTTGCAAGATAGCAATGGGGGCATTGTTGGAGAAGATTTAGAAGGGGAGCATGAGGCCCCAGTTGGAGAGGTGTGTGTTCTTCAGGATGAGCAGCATGACTTCGGCAGGGGAAATTCATGCCTGACAATTTCGATAGGTTTCGGAGAAGTAGTCAGATGTGTGGATGGGATGGTTGCAACATAGAGTCTGGGGGGTGCATATTGTCACTGTACGGAATATTGGTCAGGCTACAGCTGGAGTACTGTGTCTAGTTCAGTAGTTCACTATAGGGAGGTGCAGTTGCAATAGAGGGAGTACTGCAGGGTCACTAAGCTGCAGCCTGGGATGGAGCTTTGGTGCCATCAGGGGTGACGGGATGTAATTAGATTATGTTCTGTAGCACAGGGGAGGCTGAGAAGGGGGCCTTTGTCAGGGTACAAGGGTTCACAAGAGCTGCGGGTAGAGTGCATAGAGTGGCTAACCCCCTTGTTAATCACAAGGGAGCATAGTGGTAGGGCAGGAATCTCAGAGGCAGCATGTGGAGACATTCTGCACTCACGACTGTGGAGTGCAATAATCTTACAACGCATTCGACCTTATCTCTAACTACAGTGTCCGCATTCACCCTCTTGCTGACCCTACAACTTCTTAATCTTACATGGCCTGCTGCTACATCTAGATGATCCCCTGGGATGCACATCAGAGGTGGAAATGGTCTGCTGTGTCCCATGCCCCATGGCTAGTGATGCCCTTGGCGGATGTCCCCTGGAGAACCAGAAACCTGGGGGCACCAGCTGAATTTTGAGTGTCATGGATGTAGCCATGCCACTCTGTTAAGCCTGCTGGCCATGGGATGCACCGGTGTCAGGAAGAAGGGATTTGGGAGGGCTGGGGACAGCAGGGGACTCCTGGGTGGATAGCCCCAGCATGGGCTCCATTGCTTCCTCCTCTCTTGGAATGCTCATGGGCGTCTTGGACACTCCATTGGACAGCAGGACAACTAGAATAAGCTCCTGAAGCCTTTTGTCACTTGGTGCTGCCAATCCTGGTCCAACATTGTCTGCACCATGGTATGCAAGCCCTCAGTGATGACCTTTGGGTTTGGACAAAGCTCTGGATTACCTCTGCAATTGCCTACTGCAATGCTCCTGAGGCCTTCAGCCATAGTCCTCAGCAACTTGGTCATGTCTTGGACCCTGCCATCCATGGCTATCACCACCTGAACCAGGCTTTCACTGTGGGCACCATCCTTGCAGTGTTGACCTAGATGGCATGCAATGTCAGCACCATCTCCTGCGACTGAAGGCTGTGGGATTCTTCCAAACAACCTTACAGTTGCTGGAATGTCACGGGCACTTCCTCCTGCCGTCCCCAACTCCATTTGTGCATCTCCAGCAACTCTGTAAGGACTTTTTCCAGTGGCCCAACATCTGGCTGGGGGGGCCAGCTGTGTACTCCACCTGCCCGATTCCTTGAACAAGCCTCCACCTGATGTGCATCAGCTGCTGTATAGCGCTCATCAAAAAGTGACCCTGAAGCCTATCAGCTAGTTCTGCCCAATGAAGTGTGTCCCTGCACTGGTTGATGATACGGATAAAGTCTCAAACACCTGGTTGGTGCTCTCCTCAGAGGTGTTTGCGGGGGTCACAATGGTGGGGGCTTGTGGGGGGGGGTTGCAGGGGGTGGGGGGCTCAACTCCTAAGGGCCCGGCCTCATCCAATCTGCAAGAGAAGACGTACAGTTCAGCGAAAGGGAGGGACAAGTATCTGGACAGCTTGGAACTTAGTTGGGACAAGTCGTATAAAGGTTTTGTGGCACTTGCCAACCTCACAGTTTCTTACAGCCCTCTCAGGTGCCTCCCCTGTGAGCTCGTATCACTCGCTTTTCAAAGGGGTCTCAGGAGGCACAACTCGCGTATTCCACCGCCGGTCTTTTCCTGTACCTGTGGCTATGGGCCGTCTTTTCCTTTGGAAGCATAAGGAGATGACTGAGAGCTTTGATGGCTACGGACCTGGGGGCAGGGCACCGTACCTTGACAGGATGGCTTGCCTCTCCTCTTCCTCATCCACCATCTGTCCTAACTCTTCCTCTGTGAAGTGTGGGGCTAGTCTACATGTGACCATCCTCCTGGCATGACTAGCTTTAGGTACATTGGGGAGGTCTTTCTTATTAATGGTGCACAGCTGCAGCCACTTCAGACAACTCACACGCCTGGAAACTTCATGACTGGATGTTTTGTGTGGAGGCTTTTCCAGTGCACTAAGTGTCAGGATTGCAGTGTGGAGCGTGTGGATAAGACTGGTAGGGATCAGTCCATTATTCTCATTGTTTTGACATTTGGAAATATTTTGGGAGAATTCTGCCCCTTGAGTCTTCTTCTCAGTAGAGCAGTGTCAACTTTCCATCAGACAAAGGCAAACTACTGTGGATGCTGGAACCTGAACCAAAGACAAAAATGCTGGAGAAAATCAGCAGGTCTGACAGCACCTGTGGAGAGAGAATAGAGCTCCAATCTCTCTCCACAGGTGCTGTTTTTCTGTTTTGTATCAATCTTCCTTTGATCTCTCACAATAAAACCACCCAGGTTTACATTCAGGCAAACTGCATAATGGCTCACATGATTCTCTTCACATACCTTAAATATAAAGCTGCAGGCCCCAAATATAGTTATCTTATAAACCTCGTAATTATATCATCAAGAATTGGCCCAGTGTCATGATTTCAGAAACAATTATTTTTATTGCCTGCATTATTACAAATGTTGTTTGGACTAATCTGAAAGTTTCATTCAATCTAAATTTGCAGAAACAGGATTCGCTCCCTACTTAAGATTGGTAATTATGTAAGAAATCAGAGGTGTTACATATTTAATATGCAGTATCAATGGTTTCCGATCTGCACCTGTTAAGCATCTTTCAGGTGTTTCTTCAGACGTGTTTAATTTATATTTTCGTTTGTGTCTGATCAATTGGAGCTTTTTGTTTCCTGATCACTCTAAATTGTTTGCCTTGCATAGCCACTCACTTGCATATTTATTATACACAATTTATGTTTTGTATATATAATCTGAAACACTTCCAATATGTTGTCATTTTCAGTTAAGCTGTGAGCACTCACTGAATTGTAATCTTGATGAGTGTTCTGCATAGCTTATGTGGGACAAAATGGATTTTACTTTGGGTTGCGGTGTTTCCGTATGAAAATTCAGTGATTTAGCTGACAACTGGCTTAGTCTTGGAACTTGAGCGTACAGGCAAATTGTCCTATTATGTGGTACTTGGTTGCCTGACTTCTTGGTGGCTTGGTTGAGAGCTGGGACTCAACAATGACCTGGGTGCCAACAACAAAGGTAGGACTAAGGAAGAGGTTCTCCTTATAGAGTATGAACAGCTCAGAGCTAAACTTAAAAAAAAACTAAACAGAACAACTGGATTACAACCTGAGCCATGAGCAAATTAGCAAAGGGTATATAAGATCTGAGACTTGAATGCATTGCTCAATGTGGGAGAAATGAGGCATAAGAACACAAAAATTAGGAATAGGAGTTGGCCTTTTGTGTACTCCACCGTTTGATAAGATCATGACTCGTTTGATTGTGACTTCAACTCCACTTTTCTATGTGCCCTCCATAACCTTTGATTTTCTTGCTGATCAAACATCTGACTAACTCAGTTTTAAATATATTCAGTTACCCAGCCTCCAGTGCACTTTACCCAAGGGAATCCCACAGATTAACGGCCTTCTGAGAGAAAACAATTCTCCTTACCTCAGTCTTCAATCGGAGAAACCTAACTTTTCCCAGTTCTAAACCTCATCAAGTCCCCTCAAGATCTTGTATGTTTCAATGAGATTGCCCCTTATTTTCCGAAACTTCAGTGATTATAGGCCCAACCTACTCAACCTTCCCTCATCACAGGAATCAGTAGAGTGAACTTTCTTCAAACTGTTTCTAATGCAACCATATTGTTTCCTGAATCAGACGACCAAACCTGTGCAATACCCTAGATATGGTCTCATCAACAGCTGCAGCAAAACTTCTGTACTTTTAAATTGCACTCACTTTGCAATAAATGACAGTATGTCCATATGATACTCCAACTGCCATGTTTTTTGCCCACTCCCTTAACTTATCTATATTCCTCTGTGGACTCTTTATGTCCTCTTGACAACTTAACTTTCTTATCTGTCTTTGTGTCATTAGCAAATTTAGCTACCATATGTTCCGTCACCTAAGTCATTCATATAATGTAAGTGGTTGAGACAGTGCAGAGGTCTCTGGGTGCCCTGAAGCATGATTCACAAAAAGTTGGTATGCCGATACAGCAAATGATTAAGGAAGTAAATGGAACATTAGCATTTGTTGCTGCCCGCTCACCATAACCCTTAATTCCTTTACTGTTCAAAAATTTTATCTATTTTCTTTAAAATATTCAATGAAGTAGCCTCAACTGCTTAACTGGGCAGGGAATTCCACAGATTTACAACCCTTTGTGTGAAGAAGTTTCTTCTCAACTCTGTCCTAAATCTGCTTCCCTTTATTTTGAGGCTATGCCCCCTAGTTCTAGTTTCACCTGCCAGTGGAAACAACTTCCCTGCTTCTATCTTATCTGTTCCCTTCATAATCTTATATGTTTCTATAAGGTTTGCTCTCATTCTTCTGAATTTCAATGAGTATAGCCCCAGTCTACTCAGTCTCTCCTCATAAGCCAACCCCCTCAACTCCAGAGTCAACCTAGTGAATCTCCTCTGCACCTCCTCCAGTGCCAGAGTAGCCTTTCTCAAAACCGTACACAGTAGCCCAGGTGTGGCTTCACCAGCACCTTATACAGCTGCAACATAACTGTTTTTAAACTTCATCCCTCTAGCAATGAAGGACAAAATTCTATTTGCCTTCCTAATTACCTGCTGCACTTGCAAACCAACTCCTTGAGATTCCTGCACAAGGATGCCCGTTCCCTCTGCACAGCAGCATGCTGCAATTTTTTAGCATTTATCTTATGAGGAAAGGTTGAGCAGGTTGGGCCTATATCCATTGGAGCTGAGAAAGAAACAGAGGTGATATTATTGAAACATGTAAGACCCTGAGGGGTGGCACAGTGGTGAGCATTGCTGCCTCACAGCGCCAGGGACCCGGATTCAGTTCCAGTCTTGGGACACTATCTGTGTGGAGTTTGCACGTTCTCCAGGTGCACCGGTTTCCCCCCACAGTCCAAAGATGTGCAAATTAGGTTCATTGGCCATACTCAATTGCCCCTTAGTGTTACAGAGACTAGCAGGGGAGTGGGGTTACGGGGATAGGGCCTGGGTGGGATTGTTAATAGTGCAGGCTCAATGGGACGAATGGCCTCCTTCTGCACTGTAGGGATTCTATGATTAAGGTTGGTGTTCAGAGATAGATAGATGAACTAGCAACACAGATAGATCCAATTGCCATTACAAAGACAGGAGGAACAAGGGTTGTGATTCTCCCTTCCAACTGTGCTACAGTGCAGAAAGAGTCCAATTAGACCATCACGTTTCAGGATGTTTCATCAGCCCAGGATGTTTTCCTTCATGGGGGAGTCTAGAACTAGGATGCACAGTTTAAAAATTAGGGGTCTTCCATTTAAGACTGCGCTAAGGAAATATTTTTTCTGAGGGCTATTACTCTTAATTCTTTAACCCAGAGAGCAGCGGAGGCTGGTCATTATATTTATTCAAAGTTGAGTTAGATAGATTTTGGATTTGCAAGGGCAGCCAATGCAATGGGGCATAAACACGAAAATGAAATTGAGGCCACAATCAGATCAGCCAGGACTTTTTTTTAAAGGAGCGGCTGGAGGGGCAAAATGGCCTCCTCTTACTTCTAATTCTTGTGTTCTTAACTGGGACAGGAAGGAATAGAGAGATTAACAATGAAGTGCACCAGAAAGTAATGTCCCTGCAGGGAACTATCATTAAAATATAAAATTCAAGTCACTTCATTTGAATGTTCAACCAAAAGGTAGATGAACTAATAGTACAGATAGATCCAATTTTTTAGCACAGCAGGCCAGGAGAATCACACGGGTTCCTGCAAGCATTCATGCTGCGCTTACGTCTCCCAGTGCCAGATTTTCGGCACAGTCTGCTCCACACCGGAAATCGGCGGGGAGGCAGGGTCAGTATTTAAATAGTATTTAGCATACTATTTAAATGTTAAAGGAAAGTTAAAGTAAAGTTTATTTATAAGTGACAAGTAGGCTTACATTAACACTGCAATGAAGTTACTGTGAAAATAGCCTGGTCGCCACAATCTGGCATCTGGTAGGGAACATAAGAACATAAGAAATAGGAGCAGGAGTAGGCCATCTAGCCCTTTGAGCCTGCCCCATCATTCAATAAGATCACGGCTGATCTGTCGTGGCTCAGTTCCACATTCCCGCCCTCTCCCCATAACCCTTAATCCCCTCACTTATCAAAAACCCATCAACCCGTGTCTTAAAAATATTTAGCAAGGCAGCCTCCACCACTTCAACGGGCAGAGAATTCCAGAGATTCACCACCCTTTGAGTGAAGAAGTTCCTCCTCAACTCCGTTCTAAACCGCCCCCCCTTTATCTTGAGGCTGTGCCCCCAAGTCCTACTGTCCTTTCTGAGCGGGAAGAGTCTCTCCACCTCTATCCTATCCATCCCATTCATCATCTTATACGTCTCAATGAGATCTCCCCTCATTCTTCTAAACTCTAACGAGTACAAGCCTAGTTTATTCAGCCTCTCCTCATAGCTCAACCCCCTCAACTCCGGTATCAGCCTAGTAAACCTCCTCTGCACTCCCTCCAAGGCCAAAGTATCCTTGCGTAAGTGCGGCGACCAAAACTGCACACAGTACTCCAGCTGCGGCCTCACCAATGCCCTATACAGCTGCAGCAAGACCTCCCTACTTTTATATTCAATCCCCCTCGCTATGAAAGCCAGCATCCCATTAGCCTTCCTGACCACCTGCTGCACCTGCAGGCTGGGTTTTTGCGACTCATGCACAAGGACCCCGAGGTCCCTCTGCACCGTCGCCTACTGCAGTTTTTCGCCACGTAAGTAATAGTCCTGAAGGAGAATTTAACATGGCCAATGCACCTAACCAGCACCTCTTTTGGACTGTGGGAGGAGACAGGAGCACCCGGAGGAAACCCACACAGACATGGGGAGGGCATGCAAACTCAACATAGACAGCGACCCAAGCTGGAAACCGAACCCAGGGTCCTTGGCGTTGTGAGGCAGCTATGCTAACCACTGTGCCATTATGCAGCTCCAATAAAAAATGATGTCCATTGTAGGGCTCAAACCCATGACCTTGAGATTAAGAGTCTCATGCTGTACCAACTGAGCTAGGTAGGCACTGAGCTATTATCAGTCCGAAGAATGAATTCTCCAGGCCAGCTAGCATCTCCCACCCCGCCAGAGTGTTCCACTCCAGCAGGGATTACGCTTGATCTCCACTAATATGGACCCGGCGGCCTGATCTGGCTGGAGTGAAGGGGGTGGACAATCGGGGACCCCAGGGGTTTGTGTGTGGGGGCGTGCCCCCTGGGCATGGGCACCTTGGCAGTTCCAACCTATGCCCTCAGCACTGCCCAAGCGGCAAAGTGACCATGCCCAAATCATAAGCAAGAATCTTGAAATTCAACATAGCAATTTAAGCACGTTTGAGGAGAGAGCTGGCTACAGTTGATTTGGGTAAATAAATGAATGGTATGTCCATAAATAAACAATGGGAAACATTTGAAAAAGTGAAAAACAAAAGTGCAGCAAGAAAGATCCATCCATGTCTTACAAAGAAAGTTCAGGACAGTATTAGATTAAAAGAAGAGATTCGATTTGATTTGTTATTGTTACAGTAAAAAGTATTGTTTCTTACGCATTATACAGACAAAGTATACTGTCCATAGTGAAGGAAAGGAGAGAGTGCAGAATGTGGTGTTATAGTCACAGCTAAGGTGTAGAGAGAAATCAATTTAATGTGAGGTAGGTCCATTCAAAAGTCTGGTGGTCGCAGGGAAGAAGCTGTTTTTGAGTTGGTTGGTTATGTACCAACCCGGACATATTCATACAGTCTCTGGTTATGTACCAACCAACTCAAAAACAGAGACTGTATGAATATGTCCGGGGTACATGGGATCCTTGATTATGCTAGCTGCTTTTCCAAAGGAGCGGGAAATATAGGCAGAGTTAATGGATAGGAAGCTGGTGTGAGTGATGGACTGGGCTTCATTCACGACTCTTTGTAGTTTCTTGCGGCCTTTGACAGACCAGGAGTCATACCAAGTTGTGATACAACCAGAAAGAATGCTTTCTCTGGTGCTTTTGTAAAAGTTGGTAAGAGTCATAGTGGACGTGCAAAATTTCCTTAGCCTTCTGAGAAAGTGGAGGCACTGGTGGCCTTTCTTAACTATGGCGTCGGTGTGGAGGGACCAGGACAAGTTGTTGGTGATTTGGACACCATTTCATGCCTGTTGATGTATTAGGGCATGTTCTCTACTATGCTCTCTGAAGTCAATGGCTATCACCTTTGTTTTATTGACATTGAGAGAGAGATTATTATTGTCACACCAGTTCACCAGACCTCTTTCCTGTGCCCCGTCTCATCGTTGTTTGAGGTACAGCCGACTACAATGGTATGTATTAGTTCAGATCAGAAAGTCCAAAGTGTTATATGAAGCCCACCTGGATCATAAGTCTTGCACCTTGAATCTGGCTAGGATAAGCATGATATGTTTCATATCAGGTATGATTCAAATGATCATTAGTGAGCTTTTATCAAACAAAGTTTAATTAAGATTATAGTTAACGTGTATAGTAAGAATATTAGCAATATGTTTTATCACTTATGACCACAATAATGTATAGTCCTTAACAAATATATTATAGGCTGCTTTAATCAAACAAAGAACCCTTACCATCGACAAAACCCTTTCCATAGGTTTAACACAGCAAAAACTAATGCTGACATGATACTGGAACCGAGTCCTTTGGGTTAGAGAATTGAAAACTCTCAGTCTTGAAGTTCTAGTAGTCCTCCTGATACACGTATAACAGTTTGAAGTCAGAACAACTTCCCAGAACACCTGAGAGACTCTAGACAAGCTTCTAATAGCAGGTTCTTCCCTTCAGGAAGGCAAGATGCATTGCTTTCAGATAACCAGCATGATTTCCAAAACCAGGGAGAGTGTGTGTATGTGTGTGAGAGAGAGAGAGTTATTTTCAATTTTATGCCCCTTCTAAAACTAAAACCTGCAGCTCAGAACTGAAAATGAAACCTCAAAATCACTAGGAAGGCAAAAAAAAGTGTCCAGAACCCATGACCTTCCTCTGAACAATGCAGAGTCATAAAAGATCCCAAAGTAAAAATAAACAAACCCCATTTAAGGGGCAATAAAAAGACTCCTAGAGATAACTTGGCAGCAGTGAGAGCTACAAAGAACATGATTTTTAAAAAAAACTCTTAAAGGTACACTAACATCCCAGGTGTCATAAGAACATAAGAAATAGGAGCAGGAGTAGGCCACCTGGCCCCTCGAGCCTGCCCCGCCATTCAGTAAGATCATGGCAGATCTGTCGTGGCTCAGTTCCACATTCCCGCCCTCTCCCCATAACCCTTAATCCCCTCTCTTATCAAAAACCCATCAACCCGCGTCTTAAAAATATTTAGCGAGGTAGCCTCCACCACTTCAACGGGCAGAGAATTCCAGAGATTCACCACCCTTTGAGTGAAGAAGTTCTTCCTCAACTCCGTTCTAAACCGCCCCCCCCCCCCGCCCCCTTTATCTTGAGGCTGTGCCCCCTAGTCCTACTGTCCTTTCTGAGCGGGAAGAGTCTCTCCTCAGTGTTGAGGATGATCATGGAGGAGATGTTGTTGTCTATCCTTACTGATTGCGGTCTGTGGGTTAGGAAGTCTAGGATACAGTCGCAGAGGGAGGAGCTGAGCCCTAGGCCACGGTGTTTGGAGATGGGTTTTGTAGGAAAAATGTTGTTGGAGGCTGAGCTGTAGTCAATAAATAGGAGTCTGACATAAGTGTCTTTGTTATCCAGGTGTTCCAGGGTTGAGTGTAGTGCCAGGTAGATGGCGTCTGGTGTGGACCTGTTGCTGCCATAGACAAACTGTAGTGGATCCAGGCAATCTGAGAAGCCAGAATTGATTCATGCCATGACTAACCTTTTGAAGCACTTCATAATGATAGATCTCAGAGCCACCGGGTAATAGTCATTAAGGCATGCTGCCTGGCTTTTCTTTGGTACAGGGATGATAGTTGTCTTCCTGAAGCAGACGAGGACCTCAGATTGGTGTAAAGAGAGGTTAAAGATATCAGCAAATAATCCCACCATTTGGTCCATGCAGGATCTAAGTGCTTGTCTGGGTACCCCATCTCGGCCAGTCACTTTCGTTGACTTTTAAGAAGGATGATCTGACGTCTGCGATGGTGACTTCGGATACCAGTGCAGCCGAGGCTTCCGGCTGAAAGGCACGCTCTCACTTACCTCTTGCTCTAAATGGGCATAGAATGCTTTGAGCTCATCTGGAGGGGTGCGTTGGTGCCGATGATTCTACATGCCTTCATCTTTTAGCCTGTTCTGTCTTGCAGACCATGCCATACTTGGTGGGAGTCTGTGTGGCTAGCCTGGGACTCTAGCTTGGTCCAGTACTATATTTTGATGGATTTCCATAGATCATATCTGGACTTCAGCAAGCAGTAGATATCCCTGTTCATCCATGGTTTCTGGTTGGGAAATACATGGATTTGCTTCTTTGCACAGAGTCTTCTACACTCTTACAAACAAGGTCAGTTACTGTTGTGGTGTACTTGTACAGGTCATTCATTGAGTTTTTAAATATTGACCAATCCACTGACTTGAAGCAGTCCTGTAGGAGATCATCCAATTCCTCAGCCCAACATTGCATGACTTTCTTTAACAAATTTTCCTATTTCAGATTTTTGATGTTGCAATGAATAATAGCCAACCTGAAGATGAGTATTTTAGAAAAGAGCAAAGGGCTACCAAAGTGTTGATCAGAATGGAAAAGGAGAATATGAGAGTAAACTAACCAGGAATGTAAGAGCTTTCACAAGTATGCCACAAGAGTATGTAATAACTAAAGTAAGTGCGTATCTCTTAGAAGCAGACATAGGTGAAATAATCATGGAGAATAAGGAAATGGCCAAGGCATTGAAACAGTTGTTTGTGTTTGTCTTCATGAAAACACAAGTTAGGTACCAGAAATAGAGGGTAATCTCGGGGATAATAAGAGGGAGAAAATAAAGGTAATTAATATCAATAGAGAAAAAGTACTGGAGAAACTCAAAGGACCAAACCTCAACAAATTCCCAGGACCTGATGGCGTACTTCTTAAGATTCTAAAAACAGCTGCAGAGATGGTGGATGCGCTAGCTATGATTTCCTAAAATTCCTTGAATTCAAGTCCCAGTGGATTAGAAGTTAACAAATGTAATGCTGCTTTTCAGAAAGGAAGGTGAAGGAAAACTGGGAACAATAAGCCAGTTACCATGACTTCAGTCATTGGGAAAGTGCTGGAGTCTATTATTAAGGAAGTCTTAACAATGAACTTAAAAAAGCATAGTATGATCAAAACAAGTCAGCATGATTTTACAAAAGGGAAATCGTGTTTGATAAGTTTATTAGAGTCTTTTGAGGATGTTACTAATGGGGTTGACCAAGGGGAACCAGTAGATATAGTGTGTTTGGGTTTCCAAAAGGCATCTGATAAGGTACTACGCAAAGAATTATGAAGTGAGATAAGGGCTTATGGAGTTGGGGACGATGTATTCTTCCTAATAGAAGATTTGTTAACAGACAAGAAATAGAGAATAGGGATGAATGGAACATTTTAACGTTGGTATGCTGTAACTATTGGAGTGCTGCAATGTTCATTGCTTGGACTCCGCCATGGTGATTGTCCCCTTAAGGGACTCTCAAGAGAGTAATGTATCTAAGTTTGCTGATGGTACAAAGTTAGGTGCATACGTAAGCTGTGAGAAGGGTATAAAGAGGCTCCAAAAGTGAGTGAGCAACAGGTTGTCAAATGAGTATAATATGCAGAAGTGTGAGGTTATTCACTTTGGCCGTAAGAATAGAAAAGCAAAATATTTTCTAAAAGATGTGAAACTTCTAAATGTTGATATTTAGAGAGACTTGGGTGCACTGGTTTAAGGAACACAAAAAATAGCATGTGGGTACAGCAATTAGAAAAGCAAATTTTATGTTGACCTTTATTGCAACAGCATTGGAGTATAAGAATAAATAAGTCTTGCTGCTGTTGTTTGGGCTTTGGTACAACCATACCTGAAACCATACCACATTTAAGCAAGAATATACCTGCATTGGAGGTGGTACAGTGAAGGTTCGCTAAAGTGGTCTCTGGGATGAGAAGGTTGTTTTGTTATGATAGCCTGAGCAATTTGGGTCCATATTCTCCTGAGTTTGGAAGAAGGAGAGGTGACCTCAAAGACGTGTTCAAGGTTGTGGAGGGACAGTTGGGACTAGCTGGGGGTGGGGGGGGAAGGGGGGAGTGCACCATGATTGGCATGAACCGGTTGGGTCAAAGGACTTCTTTCCACGCTGTATTGCTCTCTGATTGTATTACTATGACTAGACAGAGTAGACACTAAGATCTTCCTTCCCTGGCTGAGGAATCTACAACAAGGGGACTTATTTTAGAATAAAGAGTCAATCATTTAGGGGTGATATGAGGAGAATTTTCTTAACTCAAAATATTGTGAATCTCGAATTCTGTACCCCCAAAAACTTGTGAATGTGCCATCATTGAATATATTTAAGGCTTGATAGATAGATTTTTGGTGCCTCGGGGAACCAATTTGTGGGAAACAGGCAGAAAAATTAGTTGAAGCCCAAAATCAACCTTGATAATATTGAATGGTGCAGCATGTCAATGTGGTGCATGGTCAGCTCCAGCACATAATGTCTTATTTTCAAATCCCTTTTTCCTCCTGTGGTGATTTGAATGGAGCCATTCACTTAAAGGGAGATCTGCATAACGTCCGTTGTGGGGGCTGCTGTCTCATTTTAAGGTAATTAAATTTGAAAACCGGGTGCAGCTTTATCAGTGAGAACACAGGCATATTATTTGGTAACACTTCACAATTGGCATGAATGCTGTTTATTCTGTTCACAGCTCATGTGCCGTTCACAACCTATTCTGCTGTTGAAGACACTTACGACAGAGAATTCTAGAACGTGTAGTACGTTTTTGGTCATGATAGCTTTATTTTGCAATCTCTAAGTATAACTCAATGGCTTACATTGCAACATGAATTTGAAAGGAATTGGAAACGAAAACAAAATGCTGGATAAACTCAGCAGGTCTGACAGCAGCTGTGGAGAGAGAAACACATTTAACATTTTGAGGCCATTGATGTTTCTACAGAGAAATTGATAATCTTTGGAAAGTTGGTATTTGGTCATTTGGCTTTAACTGCAGCTTGGGGTTATTGCTTTATTTCCCCATCGCCTGCAGCCTCACCATCTCCTTAGTCAGTATTTTATTTTTAGTTTAGCTGGATAGTCATGTAGCTTTTTGTGATGCAGTGAACATATGTGACAGGCACACAATACAGAACTGCCCTGCTTTGGCACAAAAGAAGACCAAATTGTGAGAAGTTGTCAGAAAACAAAAATGTTATGCAGCAATGATATTCAAATTGAAGTCTACAAATGGTTCCCAAGGGGCCTGTGAGGCCTTAAACACAAAATCTGGATTTCTGTCAGTGCATCTGTAATTTGGCATTTCAAGCACAACATTTCTGTTGCCAAAACAAATGAAATACTTAACTTGTGGCTATGAAACTCTTTGCCATTTGGTAGTTATAGGTACCCTTTGGAAGTTTAGGATCAGGATTCCACTGGAGTGTTGTCAATATATGCAGGGTGTCATATGCACATGAAGGATTGAAAACACATGAGATCAGTAGTGTTGTCTATGACTGGAGTTTGGTATGTTTTCAGTGTGGTGGAAGGAAGTATATGGAGTACCTTGACAAATTTTGGCACATGGGCTATCCATAATGTTGTCAATGCAAAATGTGTGGTTATATCTTGATGAACACAAATGCTCGCTAAACAAAATAAGCAAAGTTCTTGACACATTTACCTTGTAGTTCTCCCAGTTTCTGAAGAAGTTGACTGCCCCATCAACCCTACGCTGGATTACTGTCCAGCCTCCCTGATCATGGCTGTGGTCACACCAAACTTGCATTAGCTTATCGGTGCCTTCTGGTTTGATTAGGTACATGCCACTGTTTGAATATCCAGCCTGCCGGACATGGTAGCAATCCTTCCATGGACCTGTGTAAAGGGACAGTGATCACCAATCCTATATATTTGTACAAAGCATAACCAGTTATCTCTCATAACCAGCTAATTATATCATCCTGTTTATTTTTAATGAATTTGTGACCAGAAAGGATATTCCATGAGAGGATGGATAGACGTGGGTTGTTTTTGTTGAAAGGGAGAAGAATGAGGGGTGACCTGATCGAGGTATATAAGATTATGAGGGGCATGGACAGGGTGGTTAGGGAGCAGCTGTTAACCTTAGTTGAAGGGTTAGTCACAGGGAAACACAAGCTCAAGGTGAAGGACAGGGCGATGTGTGGAAAACCTTTTTACCTAGTGGGTGGTGATGTTCTGGAATGCACTGTCTGGGAGGATGATAGAGGCAGGTTACCTCACATTCTTTGAAAGTACCTGGATGAGCACTTGGCATATCATTACATTCAACGCTATGGACCAAGTGTTGCCAAATGGGAATAAGCAGGTAGGTTAGGTGTTTCACATGTCAGTGAGCTGAAGGGCCTCTTCTGTATTCTGTGATTCTGTGAAAATGTTTTAGGACAGCAGATTGACTTTTTTTTAAAAGTTTAGTTAAAAGTTTCTTAGAAATGTAACTTTTCGCTTCATCAACTGCATGTCAAAAGCTCTCACATTATTTTATTGGAAATATACACTGACTTCACTTTTTTTGTTTGTTTTTAAATGTTGTTCTTAGTACATTGAGTTGGAAAGCATACACTCCCAAGAAAAATATCAACAAAGCTTTACAGAGTCATACATTCATAATGGCAGTGTGGGGCTAGTCTTAACAGAGACCAGTTCAAGTAGTGTCCAATCTATGTCAAATAGTTGTAGGCGATGACGGGAAACATGGGGAAATACCAGAACCACCAACTGAATGAGGACGAAGTGTTCCCTCTGCGCTGGGAATTTACTCAACACAAATGTATATCCAGAATTTTGAAGAGACTTGGACTGCATTCCAACTACTTGATGATAGACGGCGAGTACACTGATGCATTCATAAGTGAGAAATTCCTCAAAGATTGACCAAACTAAATATTTCCTGCACTCTGCTTTGCTCATTCTGTTTATTTTACTATTTAATTAGATTAAAATCGCTTTTTTAAAGCAATTTATTTTTAAAGCTCAGCGCTTATGAAATATTAGTCAGGAAGCATCTGTGACTTCAGACTAGCAGTAGCATATGGAAAAAGTTAGTTTACAGAGTGTAGCACAAATTCATCATGCTGCTGTGCCTTTCGCAACAATATGCAAGAATACAAACTTGAAACTGTGAACACAAGTAACATGAATGTACTCTGTGCACTTGCATTTCCCGATTTTTGTGTTCTCTTTTGTTAATAAACCAGCAGCACTTTTTTTGTAATTCTTTCATGGGGTGTGGGTGCTATTGTCTTTTTGTCTTCTGGTTCCCCATATAAGTTTAAAAAGTGAGATCAAATTTTGATTTTCACCTTCAGTTTTTTCTGTCCTTAGCTTTGGTGCTGTAGCAAGGTTGATGGGGTATAACAGCAAGCCTTTATCCAAGTTGGATTTTCTCATTGTTGAGAATACACTAGTTCTGGGTTAAAACAGCCCCATGCTCTGTTGTTTGAGCTGCATTGTTTCTGCAGTAGACGAGCATTTACTCTGCAGCAGTGAGCTTCCCAGTCCTCTTTGATTCTGGACGATTTATCATCTATCGCTTCTTATTTGGATTTCAAGAAGCGAAATATTACATCACTGTTTATACAAATCATTTATTTTATTTAAATTGCTAGTGAGTAGAATGTAACAATTGGGGTGTGAGTAATGATGAACTTTTGTTCACAATGTATCTCGTAAAATAATAGATCAGTGGAGAAAAAAATAATCTGAGTGCTGAAGTGCAAAAGCCAAAATTGACCAAAATTTGTTCTTAAGTCCTTACGGAAGCTCACTGGATGTTGTATTTACTTTTGGAAATCTGATTTTTTTTACTCCATTAATAAAACCAGATTAACAAATGGTCACTAGTTTTAGTTGGTGGACAAACTATAATCTACAGAACTTTCCTCTAAGATTTTTGTGTTCCTTTTTTGTTAATAAACCATCAGCACTTTTTTTGTAATTCTTTCATGGGATATGGCTGTCCCTGGCTAGAGCAGCATTTCTGTTGCCCATCCCTAATTGCTCTTGAGAGGTGGTATGGCATCTTAAAGACAGTTGATGGCGCTTTGAATTACAGCGACATATTGCTAGATTGCTATTTGTACTCATTTTTTATAAGGACATACCATTAAATAACCAAAACAATGAAGTACAGAAAAGGAAGTTCTTTTTCCCTAATTCTTCAGAGTAAAGCAGAAAGTAGAAAAAAGCATAACTGAAGTTTAAGGATGTGATCAGTGGTGTTTAATCAGGGACAGCAAAGTATTCTCAGTGACAGAATTTAGAGACTCAATCAGTATTTGGTACAAAGACTTATGACGATATCAGAATGGAAAATAACTTCACTTAATGTATCATTAGACTTCAGCTGGTGCTGATATCAGCTTAGGTATTAACCTGTGTATTGTGATTTTGGGCTCCATGTTACCAGCTCGCAGCACTGGTCGATCAGCATGGTGAGCCTGGAAGGTTATGGGCAAGGATAAGCAACCTCCTGACCTCTCTGATCAGTTGAACGTTTTCAAGGTGTTCAGTCACTCAATGCTTGGTTATAGAATCTCTTAATTTCCTACCGCCAGATGTTAGGGTATCTGGTCAATAATGCCCTGGTTTCCCTTCCACCTTTCTTGAATAGTAGAGTGACATGCAATTTTCTAAACTAAAAGAATTGTTCTTGAGGTGTGTGAACTTGGGAAGATCCCAAGGCATCTGCAATGTTTTCACCAATTTAACTTTAAAATTCTGGGATGAAAGTCATCTGATCCTAGAAATTTGTTACCCTTTAGCGTCATCATTTGCTCCTTCACTTTTAATTTGCTTACATTAATTATGTTGAGGTCCTGCTCCAGATTTAGTATTAGTGTTTTCGGGATGTCCTACATGCTATCTACTGTAACCATAGCTCAAAGTAATCGCTTAATGTGTCCATCATTTTCTTATTTTCATGTAAATATTGTGGCTACAAGAGCAAGTCAGAGGCTTGGACTCCTGCTACAAGCAACTTACCTCCAGGTCCCCAGCGCTTGTCCATCAGCTACAAGACATACGTCAAGGGTATGAAGGAGTATTCTCCATTTGCCATGATGAGTGCGGCTAAGTAGCACTTAGAAGCTTGACACCAGGCAGGACATAGCAGACTGCTTTTTTGGTATCCAATCCACAAATGTTCACTTCCTCCACCACCAACATGCAATGACATCAGAGTGTATTATCTACAAGATGCACTGCAGGAACTCGCCAGGATTCCTTAGGCAGTACCTTCTAAACTCACATCACTACCATCTAGAAGGACGTGGGAATACCACAACCTGGAAGTTTCCATTCAAGCTACTCACGAGCCTGAGTTGGAAATAAATTGCAATTCCTTCAGAGTTATTGTGTCAACATCCCAGAACTCCCTCCTGAATAGCATAATGGACTCCCTGTACCATATGAACTGCAGCAGTTCAAGAGGCAACTCACCACCACCTTCTCAAGGCCAATTAGGGATGGGCAATAAATGCTGGCTGAATCAGCAACACCCACATCACATCAATTAATTTCAAAGAATTATCTTCTCACATCCTCCTCCATCCTCCCAACACAGGAATGAACTCCTGTGTATTCTCCTTAACCTTCAAATGAAGGACCAATATTCTGCTCATTCTACTTGATCTTCAAATAAGGGGCTAATGTTGTACTCATCTTCTTTCATGATTATGACATGCAAGATATTTGCAGAAAAATGCTTCTGTGATTGAGAGAGAGGTCAAAAACTCCTGGTGGTCTTGCACCTTCACAATCAGAAGCATGTCCAAGTGTGTCTATATCCAATGAAACAAATTTCCAGCTGTATTGATCGCTACTCAGACTTTCAGCTGTCTTTTGATTCAATAACTCCTCTCACATGAAAGTAAAATACTGCAGATGCTGGGAAACTGAAATAAAAACTCAGCAGATCTGGCAGCATCTAAAGTGAGAAAAACAGGCTTAATATTTTTATTCTAATATGGCTTCTTCAGAAGACAGAACTGAAGACTCTGAAGAAGAGACATATTGGACCTGAAACATTAACACTGTTTCTCTTTCCACATGGTGGCACAATGGTTAGCACTGCTGCCTCACAATGCCTGGGACCCAGTTTGATTTCTGGCCTGGGTCACTGTCTCTGCGGAGTCTGCATGTTTTCCCGGTGCCTGCGTATGTTTCTTCAGGGTGCTCCAGTTTCCTCCCACTGTCTGAAAGATGTGCAGGTTAGGTGCATTGGCCATGCTAAATTCTCCCTCAGTGTACCTGACAGGCACCGTAGTGCGGCGACAAGGAGATTTTCACAGTAATCATTGCAGTTGTAATGTAAGCCTACTTGTGACACCAGAAAATACTTTTAAAATTTAGATGCTGCCAGACTTTGAGTTTTTCCAGCACTTTCTGTTTATTTACCACCTGTCTCTGTTACTTACATCTCTAATTTTGATTTATCCACAAATCTTGCAGGCATAAGTCCTTTTAGATATAGTTCATTGAGGTGCGTGGGTCTTGTTGAGCAGTTCACAGGAAGGGCCCAATGAATAACAACACAGTGCTTCCTAGCCCTGACAGCAGCATTCTATAACCTCTAAGAAACACCTAACCTTTAAACTCAATATCTAGTTTCAGTCTTCACAAATGGTCACCCAGTTGGAACGTAGTACAAAATGACTCTGTTTGCAGTATGTACAAACAGGTAACTTTTCAAGTTCAGCATAACAAATCATTTTGTACCATTGGCAACCACGGATTTCCAATTGTATTGGTCCATGAAGTACTGCAGTGGTTTGCTGATGCCTTCTGCAGTATGGCCGACCAGGAAACTTTGCCTGCCATCAACCTGTTTGACCTAGGTCGACATCTTCCTTTGCAACTCTAATGTAGGACTTGAATCTGGAGTTTCTAATCCTCAGATAGGGATGTTACCACTGCACTACAAAGCTTAGTGATTATTTTCCAAACCTCGCTGGATTCCGGGGAAGTGCCGGAAGATTGGAAAATGACTAATGTTACGCCGCTGTTTAAAAAGGGTAGCAGGCAAAAGGCAGGGAATTATAGGCTGGTTAGTTTAACGTCTGTTGTAGGAAAAATGCTTGAATCCGTCATCAAAGAGGAAATAACGAGGCATCTTGAGAAGAATTGTTTGATAGAGCAGACGCAGCACGGATTCGTTAAGGGGAAGTCATGTCTGACGAATTTATTGGAATTCTATGAGGATGTGTCTAGTGCGGTGGATAGAGGGGAACCGGTAGATGTGGTGTTTCTCGATTTTCAGAAGGCGTTTGATAAGGTGCCGCACAAAAGGTTGTTGCAGAAGGTTAGGGGGCATGGAGTTGGGGGTAAGGTGTTAGTGTGGATAGGGGATTGGCTGTCAAATAGGAGGCAGAGAGTGGGTGTCAATGGGTGCTATTCGGATTGGTGGTTGGTGACTGGGGGAGTGCCCCAGAGATTGGTGCTGGGGCCTCAGCTATTTACCATTTATATAGATGATCTGGAGGAGGGAGCCGAGTGTAAGGTGTCGAAATTTGCTGATGACACAAAGATAAGTGGAACAGCAAATTGTGCGGAGGGTGTAGAAAGTCTGCAGAGGGATCTAGATAGGCTGAGCGAGTGGGCGAGGACCTGGCAGATGGAATACAATGTTGGCAAGTGTGAGGTTATCCACTTTGGTAGGAATAATAGTAGGAAGGACTATTACTTACAGGGCGAAAAGCTGCAGCATGCTACGGTGCAGAGGGACCTGGGGGTCCTTGTGCATGAGTCGCAAAAACCCAGCCTACAGGTGCAGCAGGTGGTCAGGAAGGCAAATGGGATGCTGGCCTTCATAGCGAGGGGGATTGAATATAAAAGTAGGGAGGTCTTGCTGCAACTGTACAGGGCACTGGTGAGGCTGCAGTTGGAGTACTGTGTGCAGTTTTGGTCGCCACACTTGTGCAAGGATATTTTGGCCTTGGAGGGAGTGCAGAGGAGGTTCACTAGGCTGATACCGGAGTTGAGGGAGTTGAGCTATGAGGAGAGGCTGAATAGACTGGGCTTGTACTCGTTGGAGTTTAGAAGGATGAGACGTATAAGATGATGAAAGGGATGGATAGGGTAGAGGTGGAGAGGTTCTTCCTGCTCAGAAAGGACAGCAGGACTAGAGGGCACAGCCTCAAGATAAGGGGGGGGGATGCAGTTTAGAACAGAGTTGAGGAGGAACTTCTTCACTCAAAGGGTGGTGAATCTCTGGAATTCTCTGCCCATTGAAGTGGTGGAGGCTACCTCGCTAAATATATTTAAGACGCGGGTAGATAAGTTTTTGGTAGGTAAGGGGATTAAGGGTTATGGGGGGAAAGCGGGAAAGTGGAACTGATCCACTTCAGATCAGCCATGATCTTATTGAATGGCAGGGCAGGCTCGAAGGGCTAGATGGCCTACTCCTGCTCCTATTTCTTATGTTCTTATGTTCTTCCCTACCCAGAACAATAACTTTTTATATTTCTTGAAAAACAAATTCCTTCATTTCATCTTCTCTTATGAACACACTGCAAAAAATCCTAACGTGAAAACTTATTGGGCTTAAAAACACAAGCTTTTAGTATTAAGTCCGCACTATAATAAGTAATCAGACTTTTGCTTAGTGAAAACTTTTCATAGCAAGATAGAATCATTTTATTTTCCCTCAATGATTCTCAATTATGGTTGTGAAAGAGACAACTTCCTGGATATCAATCAATGTCTGTACTGCTCACGTAAATTGTATCTCAATTGTGTTAATTTTTATGAAGATGTTGAGTGTTAATTAGTGATTCCGTTGAATCCCTATAAATAGACATTGACTGAAACAGGTTAATGGATTAAGAGAGGTGTGTTAATAACATGTAACTTTGAAAATAATTATAAGAGTGTGTAAAGATGGATTTCAGTTCTGTCTCTTCCCAACTGGTTTTCAAGAGTATAAAGGGTCAAGGGCCTCAAGTTATTAGGTGTCCAGATCACCAATAACCTGTCCTGGTCCCCCCCACCCTGACACTATAGTTAAGAAGGCCCACCAACACCTCTACTTTCTCAGAAAACTAAGGAAATTTGGTATATCAGCTATGACGCTCACCAACTTTTACAGGTGCACCATAGGAAACATTCTTTCTGGTTGTATCACAGCTTGGTATGGCTCCTGCTCTGCCCAAGAACTGCAAGGAACTACAAAAGATCGTGAATGTAGCCCAATCCATCATGCAAACCAGCCTCCCATCCATTGATTCTGTCTACACTTCCTGCTGCTTCGGCAAAGCAGCCAGCATAATTAAGGACTCCACGCACCCTGGACGTTCTCTCTTCCACCTTCTTCCTTTGGGAAAAAGATACAAAAGCCTGAGGTCACGTACCAACCAACTCAAGAACAGCTTCTCCCCTGCTGCTTTCAGACTTTTGAATGGACTTACCTTTAATTAAGTTGATCTTTTTCTACACCCTAGCTATGACTGTAACACTACTTTCTGCACTCTTTCATTTCCTTCTCTATGAACAGTATGTTCTTGTCTGTATAGCGCGCAAGAAACAATACTTTTCACTGTATGTTAATACATGTGACAATAGTAAATCAAATCAAACAGCCCATATCTAATTATTCAATGCCGTAACTGCAGCTGCTGCCTGAATCCCGACAACCCGCTGAATCAGGCCTCGGCGGCAAACCTGTCACCCTTCACCTGGCCTGCCCCACTGCCCCATCCAGTGATTTTGAGTTTCATTAGCGGGCTGGAAACCTGATTCAGCAGCCTCCTACGAGGCATCCACCTCTTATTGGGAACTGCACTGGGTAAGCTTTGGTGATGGTCCTGACATGGACCCAGTGGTGGAATCGAGATAAGTGCAGTGCCCATTTGCCCCTGTGCTGCTGTTAGGCTGCAGAGGGAGGGTCCTCCAAGGCACCTGAAGGTTTTGAGGAGATTTGGACTGAGATGGAAGTCTTATGCCTGGATTGCCCCTGTTAGCTGTGGGAAACCAGAATTTCACCCTTGGAATGGTGATTTTTGATCACAACCTTCATTTTGCTCTGCAGAGTATGAAAACTTTAAAGTAACCTGCTCCATTTAATCTTCATGCCCCCTGGACACCCAGAAGCCTTCCAAATCATAACAGCACTCCAATCTGCAGAAGGGATCCCCTTTCACTCTGTAAGAAGCTACAGGTGCCAGAAGTCTTTGAACCCCTCTAACTCACTTTAACTATGGGGGGCAGGGGGTGGGTGCAGCGATGGCGGGGCAGCGTGGGATTCTCTTCCCCATAGTTGCTCATTCAACTCATTCTTGTTACATGGCATTTGTTTCTAAACCTTCCTAGAAAGAACAAATCTATTGCTAGCCCTTGAAGTATTCTGAAATCCATTGGAGACCTTTGAACATCTTTGTTCTCATTCAGTTTCATAGTCCAGTTGAATTAGCCTTTGATTCACAGTTTAATGGTTCTTTTCACAGCATACTCAAGGTTTGTTTATTAATCATTTCCTTCACAGTAGAATGCATCTGAAGAAGCCCCTATTGTTTCTACCACAACATTCTAGTTCAGCTTGACCGTTATAGGCAACCTCGAAGTAGCTAAGTGCATTTACTTCCACTCTACTATAAACACTACTGTCCCGAAGTCAACCCCTTCCCCTCAGCCTGAACACCCCAACCCCCAGATTTCTTGGGGAACCCTCACTCTGTAACATGGCAGTGGCAGAGGGCACATGGGCACTGCACTTAGCTCCTTGCCCTCTGAGCCCAATATGCCAGATCAAGGTGTCACTGCCAAGGGGACAGGGACCTGGAGGTGCCGAGGGGATGGGACCTGAGGGGAGTCTATATCAGAATCCTTGTCTGGTGGGGTGTAGATCAGGCCACCCACATGCCTGTGTGATGTGGGGGAGGGTCCCCTGTCTGCTGAGGAGTTGTGGGTGCTCCCCTGGTCAGCAGGGGTGTGTAGCGCTTTTTTTCATTGTGTGGGGGAGGGGTAGGGGGCCTGTGTCTGAACACTGAGATCAGAGTGTCCTTTAAAAATAACATCCTAACTTCAGAAATGCTGGTTTGTTCAGCCTGTTTCCCATGATGCATAAATCTGGCTGAATCCTATTGGTTGGGTGCTGCCAGCGGAAATGCTGATTTTCCCACTGGTGTGGTGGGCACTTCATGTCAACTTGAGTGAATCGTGGCCCATTTCTTTCACATATGCCCTCGCTTTTCACATGTTTCAGAAAGTTCTTTGGAGAACAGTACTGTGAGATGATACCAAATCTGCATCAGTAACTTTTTATTAATGCTAACAATTGATTGTAACAATTAAACCTTACTTATTATATTCAGTGCCACTATTTAAAAAAAGGAGAGAAAAATAATTCACATACTGCTGCTTTTATTGAATGACTGACATTTTTTGGTACTACCTTTGGGCACCATCTATCTACAGAAAACTGGCTCCTGCTCTTTGATCTCTGGCTCTTTGAAGTTGTTGCAAGTCAGGTCAGATACTTCAAAGTGTTCTATGAAGCTCGCCTGACCTGTAACGTTTTATGTTGAATTTGGCTAGGATGAGTATGAGAGGTTTCACTTCAGGTGTGATTCAACTGACCTATGAGGAGCTTTTATCAAAATCAAAGTTTAATTAAGAATATTGCTGATAGGTATAGTAAGATAATTAGCAAGAATTTTTAACAATTACAAACAAGAAACACAATAACCACTACAATGTACAACACTTAAGTAATATCTCTAATGTGTTCCAACCAAAGCCCAACATCTAATGTTCACAAAATCCTCCAATAAGCACAATACAGCAGAAGTTAATACCCACTTGTTAGAGGAATCCAGCCTACTGGACTGAATGCTAAAAATCAGAGGAAGTTGTGGTCAAATCTGTAGCCAAAACACAGCTCCTTTAAGACAGAATGGCAATATGCCTCTCCTTCAGCTAACTGATAATAGTTTCAAACAAACAAGAACATGGAGAGGGAAAGGCTGTTTCTTAGCTTGCTGCTGAAGTGCTTCCAGCATACCCCCCAAAACCAAAGCCCAAAGGAAAACCCATCACCTGACTGCCACAAATGAAACTAAAGGCCCTATCACCTGACTGCCACAGCTTAGCACTATTGTCCGCTAAAGCTGTAAGATGCAAGCTTTTTTAAAAAAACTTCCTTAAAGATACACTCACATGACAAAGTTTTCTGTTTAAAACCTGACTGATGCCCATGTCTGTTTTAAATTCATCTCACAGGAAATAGGAAGATGTTGCTTAAACTCCTTCTCCATTCTGACCCAAGGAGAACAAGTAGATGTGGTTTATTTAGACTTTCAGAAGTATCACATAACAGACTACTATATAAAGTTAAAGCACATGAGATTTCAGGTAATGTCTTGCGATGGATAGAAAGCTAGCTAGCAGATAAGAAGCAAAGGATTGGCATAAGTGGGTCTTCTTGTGATTGGCAGTCAGTGACTAGTGAGGTTCTGCAGAGATCTGTGCTAGGACCCCAACTGTTCACATTATATATTAATGATTTGGAAGAGGGAAATTAATGTATTATCTCCAAATTTGCAGATGGTACAAAGTTGGGTGGAAGGGTGAGCTGTAAGGAGGATGCAGGGATGCTTCAGCATGATTTGCACAAGTTGAGTGTGTGAGCATCTGCATGGCAGATGCAGTATAATGTGGATATATGTGAGATTATCCACTTTGATAGCAATAATAGAAAGACAAATTATTACTTGAATGGATGTAAATTGAGAGAGGTAGATACTCAATGAGACCTTCGAGTCCTTTTGTATCAGTCGCTGAAAGTAAGCGTGCAGGTACAGCAGGCAGTAAAGAAGGCAAAGTAGGGTCTGTCATATAAAGAGAGACTAAGTCGGCTACGATTATATTCACTGGAGTTTAGAAGAATGAGAGAAATTCATAAAATTCTAACAGGGTTAAACAGGGTAGATTCATAAAGAATATTCCCAATGGTGGGGGTGTCCAGAACTAGGGGTCATAGTTTGAAAATAAGGGGTAAAACTGAGGTGAGGAGAAATTTCTTCACCCAGGGTGTGGTGAATGTGTGGAATTCACTACCACAGAGTGTAGTTGAGTCCAAAGTGTTGTCTGATTTCGAAAAGGAATTAGATAGAGCTGTTGGGGCTAAAGGAATCAAGCAATATGGGGGGGAAGAAGGAACCAGGATATTGAATTCGATGATCAGCCATGATCAAGATGAATGGCGGAGCAAGTTCAAAGGGCTGAATGGCCTACTCCTGCTTCTAGTAACTACGTTTACGTTTCTATGACCCAAGCGTATATGCTCAGCAGACATCATGCTGATCTTACATGATTAAAATTACCCTCACCATAATTGACATGATTCTGTTGTTAAATAACTGCTAGGAGATCATTTCGTAATTTCCCCAGCTGTTGTTGACTGGTAAAGATAGCTTGCTCACGAACAATCCGGAAGGATCATCTTTATCCAAAAAGTGGTTAAAATGTGAAATTCCCTTCCACAGGGTGTGGTTGAAGTAAATCGTGTAGATATATTTAAGGGGATGCTAGACCAGCATTTGAGAAAAATTACACTGATGGCGCGAGGCTTGAGTGAAGTATAAACATCGGCATGTGCTGTAACTCCTATGAAAATCAGATTCACTTTTTTCCAACCTGTTTTCTCAGTGGCTGCAAGAGTGGCTTTTTAAACCAGTGCAAATTTATTGACACAACACTTGAACATAGCTCATTCCTAATTCTTACCTTGTTGGACTAATCAGATGAAAATCCCAAAATGTCATACTGTAGTACTTTACAGCAAAATAGTTAAGCACAATTGGATGTAATTAAGGAATAAGGACATAAGAATATAAGAACTAGGAGCACAAGTAGGCCATCTGGCCCCTTGAGCCTGTGCCGCCATTCAGTAAGATCATGGCTGATCTTTTTGTGGACTCAGTTTCACTTACCCGCCTGCTCATCATAACCCTTAATTCCTTTACTGTTCAAAAATTTATCTATCCTTGCCTTAAAAACATGTAGTTGAGGCTACCTCACTGGTTCACTGGGCAGGGAATTCCACAGATGTCTTTCTGCACAGCAGCATGCTGCAATTTTTTACTGTTTAAATAATAGTCCATTTTGCTGTTACTCCTACCAAAATGGATGACATCACATTTATCAACATTGTATTCCATCTGCCGGACCCTCACCCATTCACTTAGACTATCTATGTCCCTTCGCAGACTTTCACCGTCCTCTGCACACTTTGCTCTGCCATCCATTTTAGTGTCATCTGCGAATTTTGACACATTACGCTTGGTCTCACATGCCAAATCATCTATGTAAATAGTAAACAATTGCAGTCCCAACATTGATCCCTAAGGCACACCATTGATCGCCAACCAGAAAAACAACCATTTACCCCCACTCTTTATTTTCTGTTAGTTAACCAATGCTCTATCCATGCTAATACATTACCCGTAGCATGGTGCACCTTTATCTTATGTAGCAGTCTTTGGTGCGGCACCTTATTAAATGCCTTCTGGAAATCCAGATACACCACATCCACAGGTTGCCCATTGTCCAATGCACATGTAATGTTCTCAAAGCATTCCACCAAATTAGTCAAACATGACCTGCCCTTCATGAACTCACGCTGCGTCCTACCAATGGGACAGTTTATGTCAAGATGTCTGGCTATTTCTTCCATGATGATAAATTCAAGCATTTTCCCTACTACAGAAGTTAAGCTAACCGGCCTATAGTTACCCACCTTTTGTCTACCTCCCTTTTTAAACAGTGGTATCATGTTTGCTGTTTTCTAATCTGTGGGAACCACCCCAGACTCCAGCAAATTTTGGTAAATTGCCACTAGTGCATTTGCTATTTCTCCCGCCATCTCTTTTAGTGTCATGGGATGCATTCCAGGAGACTTGTCTACCTTTAAGCCCATTAACTTGCCCAACACTACCTCTTTCATGATAGCTTCTAGGTTCTCACCTGCCATGACCTTCCTGTCATCAATTTTTGGCATATTATTTGTGTCTTCCACTGTGAAGACCGACACAAAATACTTGTTCAGTGCCTCAGCCATTTTCTCATTTCCAGTTATTACATCCCCTTTCTCATCCTCTAAAGGACCAATGTTTACTTTCGGCACCCTTTTTCGTTTTATATATTTGTAGAAACTTTTGCTATCCGTTTTTATATTTTGAGCTAGTTTACTTTCATAGTCCATCTTACCTTTCTTTATAGATTTTTTTGTGGTTTTCTGCTGATCTTTAAAGATTTCCCAATCCTCTAGGTTCCCACTAATCTTTCCCACTTTGTATGTGTTTTCTTCCAATTTGATACCCTCCTTTATTCCCTGAGATATCCATGGCAGATTATCTCTTTTTCTACAGTCCTTCCTTACCACTAGTGTATACTTTTGCTGAGCACTGTGAAAGATTGCTTTGAAGGTCCTCCACTGTTCCTCAATTGTCCCACCATAAAGTTTTTGCTCCCAGTCTACCTTAGCCAATTCCCCCCTCATCCCTTTATAGTCTCCTTCATTTAAGCACAAGACACTGGTATTGGATTTTACCTTCTCACACTCCATCCATATTTTAAATTCAACCATACTGTGACTGCTTCTTCCAAGAGGATCCGTAACTGCAAGATCATTAATTATTTCCATCTCAGCCTTCAAAACAACATTTAAAGTTTATAGTTCACTCTCCCACTCTTACAAAAATTCACAGATTTCACTTTTCTCTCTTAGTAAGGCAAGTTATTTGAGAGGTCATTAAAAATTCCATAGGAAATCACCAGAACATGTCCATGACAAGAAACAGTGCGTGTAAAATATTGCTCCCTACTTGCCCGATGGCTGTGTTTCCCATCTTGGAGATTCCCTGTTTATCCTCTAGAATGGGAAAACATGTCTATTAATGTGTTTTTTCTCTGGTGATGCACATCAATGGTCACTGTACCTTCTGTCAGCTCTGCATATCCCCACCGGAAATAGTACATAGAAGAGTAGAATGAATGATATATTCAAGTACTATCCAATGATGTACAAATATATGAATTAGATGTTAGCTCAACCTGATGGAAAATGTTCTTTACTGCAATTTCTCTCAGCTACCTTACTTTTCCTCTCTTGACAAAGACAGTTATCAATAAAATTCACAGTATCCTTGGAATAAAATGATCCTAGCTATATTAACCACAAAGTTAGTTAATGAACAGTTGATTTGAAGTAATTTGTAAAACAGTCTGGATTTTGTGTAGCATTTCCTATCCATCTACGAACTTACACCATTTTTACTTAGGTTAAAGTTGCACGACTTTATTGCAGAAACCTGAAATCAGTTGATTCTGCCTTTTCACTTGCCACTGTTCAAATGTATCTGTAGAAGGCTGCCATGTGAACTCTGATTATCCTGTGCTTATAATTTGCCTGCTGTGCAATAGATGTATTATTCTTTGTCCATACCCAAAGACACATATTGTTCATTTATAATCATGTCTTAAGATTAACTATCAGAAGTAACATCTGCTTTTAAAGCAGATCTTCTGTGTCAATGTTTCTTTTATTGGA
This sequence comes from Carcharhinus amblyrhynchos, assembly GCF_965287045.1. Lineage (NCBI taxonomy): Eukaryota > Metazoa > Chordata > Chondrichthyes > Carcharhiniformes > Carcharhinidae > Carcharhinus > Carcharhinus amblyrhynchos. The sequence goes on along the minus strand of NC_137332.1, from coordinate 85,313,948 downwards.
ACTCCACTGTTTGTGGTCTTCTAAAGAATAATTGAATATAATACCATTTTAAAGCCCGATTGATGATCAGAGATATTATGGGCAATATTTCATATTCAATAAAATATTATCTTGAATGAAAGCAATATGCATAGTAGTGTAATGACTTACTTGTGTGTGGAGGGGTGAAGATAAGTATGTTATGAATTAAGTGTAATATTACAAACAAACTGGCATAACATTTCATAAGTTTAATACCATTAGCATGGTTTGCATTACCTGCAGGTACTGTTTCGTAACCTGGAAATAAATATATTATATGGTAGCCTTGCATTAATAAACCCCATTATTTTAATTAAACAAACCTACCATCAAACTCTTCAGTAACTGGTGATTCTGTAATGGTAGCCGTTGTAGTTGAAGGTTCATGTGAGGGGGCTCTTGAGCGAAGCCCTCGTTCCCGTGCAAATGCAGGATTTTGATCCCTCTGTATTTCATTACTGCCAAATAAATTTTTCTGGTATTGCCTGCTATGAGGAATGGATTGTGGTACTACTTGTACAAGTGGTGGTGGTTCATATTCCTTTGGAGCAAGACTACGTATGCATTCCTGCTCTAGTTTGGTTATGATCACAGACTGATTATTAACAAGAGCAGACAGTACTGCATACTTCTGTTCCAGTTGCCTGTATCTGGTGGCCATTCGCAGAACCTCAGCTGTAGAATTAAGAACTTTGTTCTCCAACTGAGAGATTTCGAGTGAGTTGTCCCTTTTGCGAATAATCTCATGTAAGAGTTGCATATAAAGCTGTGTTACACGTGAGTTCATATTCCGACTTTCCTTTCGCAATAGTTTCACTTCATTTACTATTCCTCCGTCCACTTCCACTAATAACTGAAGGTTTTCAATTTGTCGCTTCTGTTTGGACATAATCTCCTTCAGCTCCTCCACATCCACTTTAGTTATCCCACTGTTGTCTGTTTCTGGACCCTTCGAACTTACACAAATAGGACCTGTTATTCTTTGATGTGGGACCAAGAAGGTGTAAGAGCATTTGTTGCTGGTATCTGGTGAACGTCTGTATCGATTATGAACAACAGTATGGGTTGCAGTGTTACTTTTGGCTTGGAGTTGTTGTCTCTTGCTTCCTGCAGACATGAGACTAATTAGCAGCAGACACAAAGTCCAGGTGAGTGAGTTCATGTTGGCTAGGAGAAAGCTGAGAGGAAATCTCTGGGCTGCAAGAAAATTATTCTGTAAAACAAGAGTTGCTATTAAATACATTGCTGACATACAAATAAAATAGGGCTGTTGAATGACTTAAATCACTGATCATGATTAATTTTGCAAGAAATAAGTTTTACTCTGTTAATCTTGGATAAATATTTTTAACAGTCATAATACACTTCCTTTAAAAGTCTTGTAGCATTCTTAAGAGCTATGAATAAAATAAGAAATGGAATGAGAAAAGGATTGAATTTTGGTTGAAACCCAGCTGGGATAAGTTATACCACAATTTTAAGATTCTTATCCTTGTTTTCAATCTCCTCCACGGCCTTATCCCTCCCTATCGTTAATCTTTTCCAGATTTACAGACTTTAGAGGTTTTTTGTGCTTCACCATTTCTGTCCCTTGAGCATTATTGAGTTAATCACTCCACATTAGTGGACAGACCTTTAGCTGCCTAGATCCCATGCTTTGGAATTGCCATCCTACATTTCTCTGCTCTCAAGCTCTTTCCTACTTTAGCCTACTCTTTGTGCAAAGTTTAGATAATATGGTCTTATATCTCCTCATGGCTTGCTGTGAAATTTTGTTTGATAAAGCTTGCAAAAGCACTTTGGGATGTTTTATTATGTTAATTGCAGTAGAAATGCAAGTGGACATTGAGGTCGTGAGGAAGGATCAGGAAATAGGATTGAGGTCAGGAAACCCCATTAACAGCCTCATTATAAAACTTAAATTACTGCATGTCCTTTCCTACCTCCATTACATCCAGAAGTTGGCAAGTTAGAAGAGAGTTGGGTCATGATTGAGATTCTTAATATTTTAATTTGTTATCTAATCAAAATACCCTTTTTTGGGTTTACATTCTCCCAATGCATATAAAAAAGAGATCTAAACCTCTGCCAACTACTATTAATCACACTGTAGGCAGCATGTTTTTTCAAAAAGGCTTTTATTGAAACTTTAATCTTTACATTCAGAAACTGTATAACCTGTGTGCTTTGAGCTCAAGCCTAACTTGTGGAACAGTCAGTGACTTTTTTCTCTCTCAATGCTTTACTGAAGATTTTTCATTTTCCACAAGACACAACAAAACCCCAAAATTCAGTACAGCACGGAATAATCATCATTCCATATTTGCATACAGAAAAGACCAGCAAATGTCATTACAATTGGTTTGGATTATCAATTATAATTAGCTGCAATCATTGTAATTGGTGCCTCTCTTTATATCGATAATGAAAAGATATTATAAATAGTGAAGGATAACGACATAATGTTATGAGCACATCCATGTACACAGGATAACAAGGCCAGAGCTATACAACATAAAGGCACTCCAGTGGAGTCAAATACAACCAATTGGAGCGTAAAACAACATCCCAAAACCTGTGAACAATGAAAGGATACCCCAAAAGAAGGGGAAACATCAAGATACAATCACAAACACAAGACAAAGCAGCCTTGCAAACAAGATAACAGGATGAGTGGGGGTAAAACAGAGCCCAGCATCTGAACTTGCCCTCAGGCCCTACGGATAACAGGATACCTTCCACTTGGGATACTTAAATGGTGGTATGGTGGCACAGTGGTTAGCACTGCTGCATCACAGCACTAGGGACCTGAGTTTGATTCCAGTCTTGGGTCACTGTGTGGAATTTACATGTTCTCCCTGTCTCTGTGTGGGTTTCCTCCAGGTGTTCCAGTTTCCTCCCACTGATGTGCGGGTTAGGTGGATTGGCCTTGCTAAATTGTCCCTTAGTGTCCCTTACATATATAGGTTAGGAGGATTAATGGATTAAATATGTGGGTACTGGGATGGGCAGAGGCCTGGGTAAGATGCTCTGTCGTTGCAGACTTGATGGGCTGAATGGCCTCCTTCTGCACTGTAGGAATTCTATGATCTTAAGAAAAGTAGCTAGCCAGATGTCCCTCAGTTGGGGTGGGAGGGCCATCTCGGGAGGAAAGACTATTCTTTGCCCCTTTTAATAATAAAATCTCCATACCTTCTAAATACGAATGATCAAAATAGCTGCTACCCTTTCCAACACAGCCAAAGAATGTAAGGGACATTGACAAAAGAAGACGCAATAAGCCAAAGACGCTTACACCATGTTTAGGCTCACAACAAAACTAATTTACAACCACACCAGAGGCTCAGGTCAAACCCCACTATCAAGCAGAAGGTTTTACCCATTTTCCCACAAAGGAGACAAACAACAGGAACAACAAGGATCGTCAACACATTCACAGACAGGGTATTTCAAGCAAAGACACAATCTTCCTGCTCCTGACAAGATGAGCGAAACACGATGGGAACAAATTGGAGCCTATATCCGCACCACATCTATTCAAATAATGAAAGGGAACCTCAGAGGAACACCAGAATAAGACCATAGAAACAAGATATGGTTTGACAGTCTACATATTCATATGCAGGATATTAGGAACAGAGCTACATAATCCCAAAGATACCCCTACAATGCGGAGCCTGAGTATCTGGGCTCACAACAGGCCCTGTGGATCATTAAATATTACCCCCCCACCCCCTCCTCCATTAAATTCCTTTTCTTTCAGCTATCTTCCAATTCATCAAAGTGAGCGCAAATGATCTTTGCTAAGAAGCCAAGACCATCATCCAAAACTTTAGTCACAATCTCCAGTGCAGTCACACAACTTTTTTTAAATTAATTGCTTTAGATGGTATTCTTTGATATATTTCTTGTGGTAACCTGGGACAGTTTGCTTAATACAACTAAAAATAGGTTTTAATAATCAATTTCAATGCACGTCCTTTCCAAGTGACTTGATTTGAAATGAATGAAAATGACTTTTAAAAGCAGATCGTGGTACAGTAATGAGTTCCTTACTAAATGTTTTAAAAATTGAAAATCTCTCAAAATTTACTTGCTTTGACCTTGTGCCTAAAAGAGTTGGCATAATTTTTGGAACCTTCTCAAAGGTGTGCAAACAAATGCTTAACATGGATAAAAGAACACTCATTGAATGGTAATGATTTTCTGCAATCAATTCATGTTCATTTTCCTGGAAAAGTATAATCTGAACGCTTTCATGGGTTTTGTCATGTCTGTAAATGTACTGCAACAAATGTTCTTTCAAACACCAGTTTAGATAGCAGCACAATGTCCAATGTGTTTGTTCTTTCCACTAAATGACTGCACATCTCTGATTTATAGTTTGCTAGCAACAACAATCCAAGCTAATGTTTTTGTTATAACCTCATATCTGACCAAGAGCTTAACATGTCTAGGTCAGAGAAACTTAATGAGAATTGGATGATTAATTATTGACCTGTGCTTCAACTCTCTGTTGAAGCTGGAAGAATTTTTTTGAAAAGCAGCAATTATTTAGTTGTTAAGTATTGTGATAGATGCATTACTCATCAGGTTATGCGATAATTTGTAATTATTTTGCATAATAACTGTAATACAGTTTGTAAGAAATACTTTTGGAAGATTAAAGAATTGGGAAAACACAGGCCAGAATTTTCCACTCCTGTTTACGTTGGTTAATATCGCAATAAGAGCAAAGTTGTGCTTTATGTTGGCATGATGCAATTATCCTCTTTCCTTCATTCCCACCGCCCCCCACCCCAATCACTGATAGAGGGTTGATTCCCGGTGTTCATAGTTGGGATCTCATTTGAATATATTAAAATGTCATTATGAGACCCATATACAGGAATCCCCTCCACACAGCCTCCCTCTACATGACAAAAAAATCCATCAGTGGCAGTGTGGTGACAAAACAGTGTGAAGCCCAACTGGTATCCGAGGGTGTGCACCTGGTGGGCAAATCTTCCAGGGGTGCTCAGGTGAGTGCAGCGCGTGGGGGAGAGCCTTACCCTGGCACAACTTGGGCATCCCACTCAGCATTGCCTGTGCAATACACTGGCATTCCTGCATTGCCAGTCAGTGCCATCGGTGCCGTAGTAGTGTCCAAGCAGTGTCAGGGGATGATTGGACAGTGCCAGAAGGTGCACACGCACTGTCAGGAAAGTGTCGGGTAGTGTCAAAGGTTGCCAGGAGCAGTTTCAGAGTTAACTGATTTGTTCGCTGTGCGCCATTAAATAGGGTGCCCCATTCCTCAAGTTTCATTGGCAGGCCAGGTAAATTAAAGGTCCCCAGGACCTGGTCCTTGGAGTTTGTTTTTCCCCAAGTCCTGGACTATATGGCGGAGAAAGCTGCTATTGCCATCTTCCGCTTCAACGCCACTTTTCTCGAACAACATCAACCTTTACCAGTATGCGGGAAAATCTCGCCCATAGTATCATCATGACTTATGTTTAAAGCTGCAATATGCTAGCTTTACATGTCACTATTGTGACATTTTCTTAGGATGACCCATGTGGTATAGCTATGCAAGTATATTCGTAAGATTTGCAACTGCGTAACATATTCTCTTGGTATGGAGGAAGAATGGTATCATTTGGGATAGGTTGTCCTTAAACCTAGATGCTTTCACTTGTAGGAATAATGGTGGGAAGGACTATTACTTACGTGGCGAAAAACTGCAGCATGCTACGGTGCAGAGGGACCTCGGGGTCCTTGTGCATGAGTCGCAAAAACCCAGCCTGCAGGTGCAGCAGGTGGTCAGGAAGGCGAATGGGATCCTGGCCTTCATAGCGAGGGGGATTGAATATAAAAGTAGGGAGGTCTTGCTGCAGCTGTATAGGACACTGGTGAGGCCGCAACTGGAGTACTGTGTGCAGTTTTGGTCGCCGCATTTGCGTAAGGATATTTTGGCCTTGGAGGGAGTGCAGAAGAGGTTTACTAGGCTGATACTGGAGTTGAGGGGGTTGAACTATGAGGAGAGGCTGAATAAACTAGGCTTGTACTCGTTAGAGTTTAGAAGAATGAGGGGAGATCTCATTGAGACATATAAGATGATGAATGGGATGGATAGGATAGAGGCGGAGAGGCTCTTCCCGCTCAGAAAGGACAGTAGGACTAGAGGGCACAGCCTCAAGATAAAGGGGGGGCGGTTTAGAATGGAGTTGAGGAGGAACTTCTTCACTCAAAGGGTGGTGAATCTCTGGAATTTTCTGTCCGTTGAAGTGGTGGAGGCTGCCTCGCTAAATATTTTTAAGACGCGGGTTGATAGGTTTTTGATAGGCAAGGGGATTAAGGGTTATGGGGAGAGGGCGGGAATGTGGAACTGAGCCACGACAGATCAGCCATGATCTTATTGAATGGCGGGGCAGGCTCGAGGGGCTAGATGGCCTACTCCTGCTCCTATTTCTTATGTTCTTATGTCATGCTCTTTTGAAAGCCAAGTTTTCCAATTGCCATTATTTTAAACTTGTTTAAAATTAATGTATTAATGCTAGCATTAAATGAAAATCTTGGTGTATGTATCTAATGGAAGTATGCTGATCAAAACTTCATCAGTTCAGTGTACTTCCTTACGATACAATATTTAATGCACAGGTTTCATGAAAGCAACAACCTTCATTTATCTAGCTTCATTAATATTGCAAAGAGTCTCCAGGCACTTCACAATCCGCATTTGGGAAGTTGGGGACTGGTGGCATCAGGCATATTCAAAAGGTGTATTTAAAAGAGACTTTGGAAGATGAGGGATACAGGAAGGTCCATATATTTGGGGAGTGAATTCTGGAATGTGGGACTATAATGGCTGAAGGTTCTTCCTTAGTTATTACTGGGGAAGAGGGAATGCAAGTAAATTAGAGTTGGAAGAGTAGGAGAGCAGGGAAGAGGACGTTGCAGAAACAGGATTGAACAAGACCCTGCAGGGGTTAATAAAAAAGGAGAGCCAGTGAATGCCAGCAGGAATTCATATAACATTGAGCAGGTCTTTCATGCTTTCTTGAATAGAATATGGGAGAATGGACTTGCATTAGTGATGAGTTGGAATTTACTAGCTATCAGATTGGAAAAATAACAGAATTGCTCTGTTGGTTTGAACTGTAGTGGGGTAATGATGAGGCTATGATTTTGGCTGGATTGTTTTTATGTTAATCTGCTCCTGGTAGTAGAATAATGTTAACCTGTCATTAGTCAGGTTAACATTAGCCGTCTTAATTTCAGTGATGATAGTATGCAGTTGGATGAACTACTGTGGACATGTGACTATCCCTTTTCATTCGCTGAAGTTGCAGCAGGATGGGAGGATTGAATTTTGCAAAATATTTGCTGTTTTTTGTGAAGTATAAACATTGGTTTTTTTGTAAAACGAAAATGTTTACAGATTTCTGCCTAAGCAACTTGGGCCAAACTTATTCCTGTAAGTGCCGTCAGTAACAGAAAGTTGATGGCACTCAACTTGATTGCATTAAGACAGATCAAGCTCCGTAAACTTCTCAACTTCAGGAATTAAGTTTACACTGAAATCTCATTGAAGACTGGTTGGCATTTTCTACTGGCAGACTATCTAATGTATTGCCTTCATCTTCTGATTTGCTTTGCCAAAATGACAGAAGCATCATGTTTCATTGTCATGCTCAATTTCTATCATTTTCGGATTAAGATGAAGACACAATTAATATTAAATCTTTAAAAAAAACAGAAGTAACTAAAATCAAGATAGTTTCAAAAGTCTGAGTTTTCAAAGTGTGAGCTTCCTGCAGAATAAACACCTGGCCTAGTAAAATTAAATCACTGATAAAGCCAAAGTGATAAAATGCAACAATTAGCTGTTGAAATAATTTGTGACTTTCCATTAAAAATTTGTTTGAATACATTTTGTTGTTGCTATTTTCCTTTTTGAATCTGTTATGTGATGGTGAGAAGGGAATTCACTACAGCAGTGGCTTTTTTTTGCATCTTTTCAAATTTGTTCAAGGTATTTTAGATTTTTATTCTCAATCTGGACCTAAGCTTTGCTGAAAAAAAATTTATGTGAACAATGCACACCATTATTCATCTATAAATCAGCCAGCTGCTAGTTGATGTGCAGCATTCCAACTTTGTGGGAGTAGGATGTTCTGCACAATCCTCCTGTGATTTTCATGATGTTGCAGCATTTGCATATTAATTTTCCATTAAATTCAACACAAAGCTAAGTAATTAAATAACAAAAGTATCCTTCCAACCATGTAGTAATTATTAATAACTCCCAACCAAGTTCTGTGACTCACAAACTAGGCAATTATGTGCAGTCTCATTCCTTCAGATTTGTTCATTTCAGGAAATCTTATAAATGTAAGATTTCAAATTTCCAAATTTATTAAACTTCTCCTTTGTCTTTTCCTCTTCCACCATAATTTTGCTTTCCCTCTGTTTCTCTTTCTTTTTTGATTCTGACATTGAATTCACCCACTTTAATTCACTTTCCTTTTCTGTCATTCCTCTTGTTTATTTCTCAAACCTAAAATCTTATTGATTAAAAGCATATACTGTTTGACAGTTTGTTCACCAAGATTGTAGCTGTCTTGTTGGCCTCATACGCTGTTATCAGCTCACACAGCAACTAGTAAGGGGGAGAAAAGCTTAATAAGTGTACACTAATTCTAATTAACATGGACCACCATGAGATGTGAAGTCTGCCCCCTAATGTATTCTGGTTGAGAGCACTGATGGCTGGACATGAATATCATCTTCTCTATTTTAAATATTAGTCATCTTCTTCCTTTTCCCTAATCTATAAGCTGGTTAGAATCACAACACATGATTAGAAATCAAGTGAACTCTCCTCATATTGTGTTTGATATATAGGATTTGATTTTAAATGACACCTTAAACTATGTTTATTTCCAGATCTAATTGTGGTATTTAATATTGCAATGATTGGGAATGACTTTATAAGTGGACTCTTCAACTTTTAATACAAGTTCACCTTTCCCAAATTGACTAATTATCCTGGCCAGATAAGAAATACAACGAACTGATATTAACTGTTGTTGCATGTTTCAGGTAATGTTGTCAGAAGGCCTGCTATGCACAGTGGGTTTTCCGATACGTTATTTGGATTTGCGTCCAAAGTTGATGATCAAGTCATCAAATATTCTGCAAAAATAGAAAGTAGTTATAAGTGAACAGCCTTAGAGATGAAGTATCAGTGTTGTCCAATGTCTCTAATGGTGGTTAGGTAGTGCTTCCTCCTTATTATTCCTGGCATGTATTCTGACTCTAACTCTGCCATGGTATGGAGTTGGCAAGCCAAGATTTCCTACTTCAATAGAAGGAGGGAAGGACAATTTGAGGAAAGCAGTGAGCAGGGCTGCTTTTTGTGATCTCTGGCAAGTAGCTGCAAAGAAGTATGGGTGGGAAGTTAAGAACAGGTTTTCAAAATGTCCTTTCAGTCTTGGCGTAAGGAGATTCCTTGAAAGGAAAGAGGCAAAAAAAAATCAGATTCTGAAAAATGTGTATTATGGGTTCACTTTATAAGTTTCCATTGTGTGTCTTGGCTTATAATATGTTTTTAAAATAAAATATTTTAAGATGAAATGCCAGCATTTTTAATAAACTTGGAAAATACGTGCTCAGTATTATTTAGCGTTGGTCAAGAGGGGAAAGGGTGCTTTAAATTTAGCTAAGTGTGTCTTTTTATCTAGGAGGTGGAAATGCCTTCACTATTAATAAGATTATTTGTACTGAAGTAACTGGATTTAATTATTCACTTGAAACTCTTGGTAAGTGTTCAGAGATTTATAAATGTATTATTTTAAAAGAATGCAAAGGATTCCTTCAAAGACCACCACTGTTTCATTCCACGAACTGAAGACCAACAATAATTAAAGAGATCGCCTTCGAGACAACCTACTGTAGAATAGTGGAATGACCTTCTTAAAGATGCTTGCGCAATTTTTTATTTCATGGTGTTTTCCAGACCTATTCCATTGTTCATTAATCAGCACAAAAAGCCCTGTGACACAAATTTGATGTAACCTATCACAGATTTGTATCTATCTATAAAGAGTAACAAACTTATATTTGTACTCCGCCTTTCACCACCACAGTATGTCCTGAAGTACTTTACAGCCACTGAAGTACTTTGAACTGTAGTCACTGTTGTAATGTAGAAAGCATGGAAACCATTTTGCATGCACCAAACCTCCATCAATTGCAATGAGATAAATGGCCAGATACTCTGCTTTTTCAGTGTTGCTATTTGAGGGATAAACATTGAAAATGTTGCGGGGAGCTCTGCTCATCTTCCTTGAGTAGTACCATGAAAAGCTTTACATCCAGTGAAGAGGGCACATTGTCTTATAGATGAATATCCATTTACCAAATTAAGCAGCAGAAGACATTCAGATAATTCACAACTGTTTTATGTGATACTATAGTTCAGTATATACACTGGTTTCCTCTCTTTCTGGATCTTCTCCCTGTTCAGCATCTCCCAAATGCTGAAAAACCTAGTGTTAAGTACAAGCATCAATGAGCATCATCTGCTCTCAATTCACCCCGAAGCAAGACCTAGTTTACTGTTAAAGGGACCTGCATTTTTAACTTTGTCACAGATGGCATCCCTGACAGTGCAACACCCTGTCAAAAATGACATCACTGACAATGCAACACCCCCTTAGTACTGCCTAATGTCACCTACATCATTGATTTAAGTGTCTGCAATGAGACTTGATCCCAGGGCCTTCATACTCAAGCAGAAGTGCGACTACTAAACCAAGGCTCATACTATTAGGTTAATTTCTACTTTAAACACACTATAGTTTGTAATCTGAGAACAGGCATGATGATGGTGACAATACCAAATTCTTATTGGGCTAAAAAAAAACCCTAATGTCATATCAAATGACATTGAGTCAATGAGACATTACATTGACCTTAGTTGGAGTGAAAATAAGATTTGTTTTTTTATGGACAATTGAGACCATTTATTTCTCATAATTTTTAATTAACTTACTCTTTGTAACTAAGTTGCAAACAGTTACAGAAAAATGGGCCATACGGGCTATGTACACTCACCCTGTTGCTCCAGTGGGAAACCAAAATCAGTTTTGTGATTGTATTGTAAATATTTTGAATGAGCTACCAACACTCAGTCAGCACACATAGGCAGCTCACCATTGCAGGATATTGGGGAACTTCATTTGGAACTAAGCTATTCATTGCATCTTATAGAAGCGTGTGGGTCTTAAAGTTTATCGTGTGACCAGAAGGAGCTTTCATGCTTAATCCCTGCTTCACTTTGACATATCTTTTGGAGCTATGTTACGAGTTGTGTTTCAGTGTTCCTGTGGAATCGCTGTTAAAAGCTGCTCAACATTTGGTAGCAACCCGTCGAGCCCACACTCAGTTCATTGGTATGTGAAAATAGCATCAGAGTCCTACAACTAGACTAAGACTCGCATTTTATTACTTTGATTAAATTCCCACCTCTGTTGCCTCTGAGCAATATTGGATAGTTTGAAGCCTGCTTTAAAATCACACCAGTGTGCCCTCTGCAGCCAAGGAGCAGGCATTGTTTTCCTCTTCAAGACTGAACTCCCAACTGCAATGTTGGGAGTTCACTTCAAGGTTGAACTCCCAACAAGAACAGGCAATATTTGAAAATTCCTAAAGTGCCCTCAAGATATTTGTCTGCCTCTGAGAAGGCACAGGATGAATGAGAAAGGGAGTTTCAGCCGCCGTCAATTCCCTTCTCTTCCTCATTCCCCTGTTTGCATATTAAGTGCAGTGATCCAAACAGAATTTCTTCTCAGCACAAGATCACATTAAGAATTTTTGGCAAAAGGATTTGTTTGTAGCAAAATTATTGAAACTACTCTTTTTGAAAACATAGTTGGAACTGTTTAACTTGCATCAACTCCTAATAATTTCCAATGAAATGTGCTTTAGGCATTGCATTTCAATCTAAAATCAGATGAGCAAAATCCATAATTCTCAAAGTACAGTTACCAGATGGAGATTAGTGCTAAACATTTGTCTTTGAGTACATTGTTGTCTTAAGAAACGGAAAATTCAGTGTAGATTTTACTCTTAGTGAAAATATATTGCTCTTATTCTCATAAACCTAAGCTGTCGTGGTATTTATTTCGAGTGAAGGGAATGATTTTTTTTCCCTTGTACAATCTCATGCTTAAGCCATTTTATGAACAGCTGTCTGTCTCATTAAAGAATATTTATGGAGGGAGGAAGGGACAATCTTTTTTGCTATAAATTTGGAAAATGTTCTAGGTTGTTTAAATCATCAAAATTTTCCTTGCTGCTTAGTCATTATTGACTACCAAATATACTGCTGTAATAAATAAATTAAATCATGTTTATCACAGTTTTTTTTCAGAAACCACGAAAGACATGATCCTGTATGTATAATCATTAGTAATGGAGCTAGTACCTCACCAGTCAATGAAATTTTTAAAATTATGAGAGCAGAGTTTTTTTTAGAAAGCCTGGAAACGTCAGGATATTTAAAATCTGAATTTTCAAAAGCAATTTTTGTGCTTTTGAATATCATAATGCATTGAATTAAAGGAGAAAGACAGAAACTGGAATTTTCCTGTCACTCCCGCCAGCAGAATCTTCCAGTCCCACTGATGGCAAATCCCTGCTGCAGATTTTCCAGCAATGGAGGGTGCATACAATGGGAGACCCCCGTTAGCAATGCAGGACCAGAAGAAGATGCTGTTGACAGTGGCAAAACCAGAAGAGTCCATCACTGGCCAATTGTTGGGTGGGGAAGGAGGAGGGGGGGCGGTGGTCTGTGGACAATCAGCAAAAATGATTGGTAGGATGGAATACATCCTAAGAAGCATATCTTGACATTCCTCATACCACAAATAACTTTTGAAAATTATTGAAATTTTTCACATGTATGCAGTGTGCCAATTCTGCGCTACAAAGCTCCATAACATAACTGACCAGTTTTGGTGCCTTAGTATGAGTTAAGGAAAGAATATTGGCTTGGCTGTGGCCAGAACTACTTATTACAAATATTGCCATGGATCTTAACTATTGCATTAAACTATTGGAATTGGCAGTTCGAGCTTTAATTTTGAATCTTACCTAAAGGCCAGTGATAATGTAGTACTGCAATGTAATGCAAGTTTATATTTTAAGCTCAAGCATGCCTCAACACTAAAAGTGAGTGTGCTACCAATTGACTCAAATGGATGCATTTTTCAGAATTTCACTATATTAAAGAGGCACTGATGACAGCACTGTGATTCTTGATAAGAAAATTTTAAAACCGTGTAATTAATATTTCCTAGTTATTCTGATATTCTGCCATCAAAATTAAAGTTAATGGCCGTGTTTTTCCTTTGCTCACTTTCATAATGGTCGAGCAGCTCACTACTATTTTTCTGATGTTTTTCCTGCCATCAAGTTCTTGTTTTTCTTCCAATTGGATAAAATTCGAGTTTGCCACCACCAGTGCTGTTCAATGCCTGTAACCGCAACAGCTTTGATATTATTCATTCCCGTTTCTTGAAGGTGACTCCCTTACTGCTAAGATTACCTTCAATCCAAAGTTAAACATTGCCTAATAAAGTCTAAGATTACCACAAAATGCTGCCCCCTCAGAAGCATTAAATGTGTTTGGTACATAACCACAATTCTAATCCAGTTTTCAAATGTTCATTTCTCACGTCTTTTTAACAATGGACCTGAGTTTCCCCTGATATCTAAGTGAGTAAGAACATAACTGAGTGTAGTACCGAACTATACGGTTCAGAGGCACCAGGCTGGATTCTTGGTTGATCTCCAAGTTCTTAATAAAAAGAGAAAGAAAGAACTTGCATTTATACAACATATTTGACTTTGGAATATCCCAAAGTGCTTCACAGCTAATCATTCATAAAATATAAGAAACAACCATTCTTTGGGAAAAATTACAATGAACAATGTCCACATGATCAGTTTTAGTGGTTTTGGTTGAGGAATGCAATTTGGTCGCAAGACCAGGAGAACTCTTCTGGTCTACTCAAAAAGCAAGAGAGAATTGCACCCATTTTTGGACAGGCTCTCAGATGCAATTATATGGCATTTAGTGCAAAAAAGAAGCAAAGTGTGATTCACACTAGTACTGGGAATGGAAGGAGTCTGTTCTCTCTGGGAAACTAGCTGCTGACTGTGAGGGACACTATTGTGCATGCACCTTGATCTCTCAATGTTCTCTGTACAAGTATACACAGATCTGTCTTTACCCCCATCCTGCCTGGATATCCATGAGACCATTGGACATAGAAGCAGAATTAGACCACTCGGCCCATCAAGCTTTGCCATTCAATCAAGGCTGATATTTTTCTCATCCCCATTCTTCTGCATTTTCTCCCCTGATCCCCTTATTAATCAGGAACCTATCTATCTCTGTCTTAAAGATAGTCAATGACCTGACCTCTACAGCTTTCAGCAGCAAAGAATTCCTCAGATTCACTATTCTATGGCTGAAGAAATTCCTCCTCATACTCTGTTTTAAAGGATCATCCCTTTAGCCTGAGGTTGTACCCTCTGGTTCTAGTTTTTCCTACTCGTGGAAACATCCTCTCCATGTCCACTCTATCCGGCCCCCGCAGTCTCCTGTAAATTTCAATAAGATCCCCCCTTTTCCTTCTAAGCTCCAACAAGTACAGACCCAAGATCCTCAGTTGTTCCTCAGACGACAAGCTCTTCATTCCAGGGATCATTCTTGTGAACCTCCTCTAGACCCTTTCCAAAGCCAGCACATCCTTCCTTAGATATGGGGTCCAAAGCTGCTCACAATACTCCAAATGGGGTCTGACCAGAGCCTTTTACAACCTCAGAAGTATATCTCTGCTCTGTACTCTAGCCCTCTTGACATGAATGCTAACATTACATTTGCCTTCCCAACAGCTGACTGAACCTGCACATCAACCTCAAGAAAATCTTGAACAAGGACTCCCAAGTCCCTTTGTGTTTCTGATTCCCAAATCATTTTCCCATTTAGAATATAGCCTATACCTCCATTCCTCCTTCCAAAGTGCATAACCTCACACTTTTCCACATTGTATTCCATCTGCCACCTCTTTGCCCACTCTCCAAACCAATCCATGTCCTTCTGCAGCCCTTCTGCTTCCTCAATACTATCTGTTCCATTACATATCTTTTGTATCATCTGCAAATTTAGCAAGTGTCTTCAGTTCCTTTCTCCAGATCATTAATTTATATTGTGAAAAGTTGTGATCCCAGCACTGACCCTGAGGCACACACTAAGTCACCGGCTGCCATCCTGAAAAAGACCTCTTTATCTTCTGCCAGTCAGCCAATCCTCTATCCAAGCCAAGGTCTTACCCTTAACACCATGGGCACTTAACTTATTTAACAGTCTCCTTTGGGGCACGTTGTCAAAGACCTTGTACAAATCTAAATAAATCACATCCACTGGTTCTCCTTTATCTAACTTTCTTGTTACCTCCTCAAAGAACTCTGACAGATTTGTCAGACTTGACCTCCCCTTGACAAAGCTGTGTTGACTCAATCCCTCTTTATCATGCACTTGCAAGTGCTCTGCGATGTCATTTTTAATAATGGACTCTGAAATCTTGCCAATGACCGAAGTCAGGCTAATCGGCCTATAATTTCCCATCTGCTGCCGCCCTCCTTTCTTAAACATTAGCTACTTTCTAGTCCCCTGCCTCCAGTGATTCCTGAAAGATCACCACCAATGCCTCCACAATTTTCTCAGCTATCTCTTTTAGAACCCTGGACTCACTAATTGTATTAAAATAAGAATTTAAGTATTAAAATATTAAAATCTTCTTGGGTGCGAGGCTGATCACATTGGCAATCCAGGGCTAGTAAGATCACAAAAGGTGAGAAACCGGGCACGAACCCTGATTTTTCATCTCTTTCGTGAACTTAACAGCTGGCCACGTGGCAAGCTGGTTAAGATCTCCCACAATGTGTTTGGCAGTGATTTTAGATCATTCACTCATCATTTAATAAGAACTCTTGTTTAAACATGCCACAGTAAATAAATTACTAAGGGTCTGACAATTTAGCTATTTTGTGACTGACATTAAAAGTTGCCAAAGAAAAATGACCAAAACAATGGATTTCCTTGGAATTTTTTGCAGCTATCTTGCTTAATAAGAACATAAGAAATAGGAGCAGGAGTAGGCCATCTAGCCCTTCGAGCCTCCCCCGCCATTCAATAAGATCATGGCTGATCTGAAGTGGATCAGTTCCACTTTCCCGCTTTCTCCCCATAACCCTTAATTCCCTTGTCTATCAAAAACCTATCTACCCGTGAATTAAATATATTTAGCGAGGTAGCCTCCACCACTTCAACGGGCAGAGAATTCCAGAGATTCACCAGCCTTTGAGTGAAGAAGTTCCTCCTCAACTCTCATCTGAACTGCCCCCCCCTTATCTTGAGGCTGCTATCCTTTCTAAGCGGGAAGAATCTCTCTACCTCTACCCTATCCATCCCTTTCATTATCTTATACGTCTCTATAAGATCTATAAATCTATAAAGATCTTTCTATATAAGATCTATAAATTTGCTTACAATACAGTTAACATGAAACTTTGTTGTAAAATCATCTGAAAATACCATTTGCAATTCTCTAAACAAGAAGTTTAACATGCTACCAAACCTCTGCTACTCTTGAATCAATTGCAAACTGCTTAGCATTAGATTGACAGACTTGCACTGTCAAGCCGGCTGGAAATTTTATCCAAGTGTCGTCTCAAGTAAAAAATGTATGTATATTTTTACATTAACAGTTTCTGGAAGTTTTTTTAAATAACGATTCACTTCTCCAGCCAATTCCTACTCCATCCACTTCAATTAAGTGCAGCGGGGAAAATCCAATTTGTGTAAGAATGTGACCCTACTTATTTTACGTCCTTGCCCTTACCCTCTATATTTCTTAAATAAATACATTTAAATTCATTCTGATTATACAATTTTAAAAGTTTTTAGAACCTGAGTTGCTTAAGACAATGAAAAGGATATCAATGAGGAAACCCATGCTACACTACCATTTCTATTTCTGCTGTTGCATATTGCAATCATGACCTACATTGAATCGTCAGTTCTGTAATGTTGCTATTTCTGTTCAGTATTCACATTGCAATGTGTTACAATGATGTCCATTTTGTTTTGCAAATTTGACTACAATGCTTATTGTTTTTTAATGGGATATTACTGAGGAGAGCACAAGCAAAGAAGCAGTATAAGATATTTATTCATTTTAGCTGCAACCTATGTTTAATTAGATCTTCTCTTTTAAGCTCATTGTTCTATTAAGTCCTATGAAGAGAGTATCCAATCAAGCATCCGTGACAAACATTAAAAATTATTGCTTTGCTCAGAGAAATATGACTACATTGGCAGCTTCCAGTAAATTTTTAGCTCCTCCTCTTGTATGATTGAGGTGAGTAGAAACTCAAAGTGGGCGATCTTACGGGATTGTCACGCAGGTCAATGGGTATGGTGAGCCAGTAAGATTGTGTGAAAAAATCAGGTCATGCCCCTTTTCTCACCTCTCGCACTCTTAGCGATCCTGGAATTCTGGCATGATCAGCCTTGTACCTGGGAAGAGCGTGAGGCTGATTTAGACATTAAAATCCTCATTTGCACAGAATTAGTGAGTCTGGGACTCAATTTCACACTTAATTGTCTGCTGTGGAAATTTCAAAAAGCAGATTGATCATGATGATCCATGAAATCTATGGAATAAATAGATTATTAATAATAGTATAATAATTATTATATTATTGTATATAATATTATATATAATATTTTTAAAAATATATTTTATATATTTTATAATATATATTTTTTTAATTTTCCAGTTCTAAAGCTGAATTAAAACTTCTAATTATTTATCCATGAGCTATTTCTGTTGTTGGTTTTACAGTAAAATGAGAACATAAAACAATCAATAATGAAATTGGGTCCTGAGATTCAACATTTTAGGATGCCAAAAATGTTCATTTCTGAAAAGTTATTCTTAAAGTAATAAATTGAATGGTCAGATTTTACCACAACTCAACTAGTGCTCAGAAACTATTTAACTGCTTTGAATGTTGCAAATGCAGTTGAAACAGATGAATGTACTGTAATAATGAATAGATGCATTTGTGATTAACAGATTTAATAGTGATTAGCTGTGCAGTCACATTGTGATCTTGTAATGTTTGTAATGAGAACTAACTTTTTTCCTTCATAAATTAGCAAAACAAATGTTAACATGGGACATCACTTGGTTGTGATGCTGATACTAAAAAAAAAGTTTCAGACCTCAGCCCCATTATCACAGCTAGGCAGTAGGCAGTCACTAAACACTTCCCTTGAAATAGGTGAAATTCACAACAGGCTGAATTTTATTGTTTTCAAAACGAGAAATGTTTTGTAACCTATACTTCTAAGACTTTGAAAAAAATGCAATATACTTGTATCTTCTATCTTTGCATGTTCTGTGCGGCTTAGATTGCAACACGTACACTTAATTGGCTAAGGTACTTTCGCAGAAAATCACAATCTAATCCAAAGGAATGTTTTTGGGGATGATCTTACCAAGAAAATTCTAAGTACCAAACAAGTGTGAAATCGGGAGACTTTCAGATCCGGTTTTTCGGCAAGGTCAAAAATGAAATTCTATGGCATTTAGTGCAACAAAAAAGGCACAATTTGATTCCTGCCAGTGAGGGGAGAGGGGCAGGGCCTAAGCTTGCCAGAAAGCTGGATTTTCACACTAGATGGCGCAATTGCGCATTCACAGATCTGTCAATCACTTCCTCCTATCTGCTTCCCACTTTCCTGGATATCATGCACCTCTCTCCCTCACTCCTGACCTCGTGGGAAACTTCAATGGCCTCCGGTCCTACTGGTAAGGCCACCATGTCCCCCTTGACGGGGATCATAACGTGATCCTCTTACTGGCTCACCATACCCGATCCTCTTACTGGCTCACCATACCCATTGACATGCGTGATAAGCTCATAAGATCGCCCACTTTGAGGTTCTGCTAATCTTAATCGTATAAGGGAAGGAGCTAAAAATTTACTGTAAGCTGCCAATGTAGTCATATTTCTCTGAGCAAAGCAATAATTTTTAATGTTTATCACAGATGCTTGATTGGATACTTTCTTCGTAGGACTTAATAGAACAATGACATTAAAAGAGACAGATCTAATTAAACATAGGTTGCGGCTAAAATGAATGAATATCTTGCTGGTTGTATGTTGTCTGAGAAATGCCATGGGAAATAAGCTTGTATTAAAAAATGATTACATTTAATTGAATTTCTGTCAGGTAACTTTTAACCAGCTCATAGCTAAGGCAAATCATGCCAACAGGGCGCTACACAGCTTTGCTTTGAGAATGCAAATCAGAGGCTTTAAAAAATAAACTATGTCTCAGTGACTGAATAACATTCATATACCTAAGATGTGAGCATGTTATGTCTAAACCCACTAGTCTCCAATGTTTATTCATCAGAGATTATTACTTTTTTTTACTTTTTCCCATTCCTTTCACTACGTTTATTGCGGCTGCAGCTTTTGTACTGTACCAGACTAGCAACCTTGTAATTTGAATTTTCGCCATGACAAGTGGTGAAACTGTAATTTGTTTATTTGGACAGTTGTGGGCTTGCAGAAGGTGAACATGAAAGCTACCAAATTGTCACAAAACCCAACTGGTGGATTCATGTCCTTCAAGAGAGGGAACCTACAACCGCCTACTTTTGGTCTACACAGAATTTCATTCACAGAATTATATATTTGATCCTTAATGTTCATTGTAAATGGAATAGATTCTAAAACTGTTGTTGCCAAAACATCCCAAGAGCCAAAAAAGATACTTTATCAGCAGAAAAACATCAAAATACTTGTGTTGTTCAGAAAAAAGGTTTGATCAATTTCTAAACAAAATGTCTATGTTTTCCTTCAATTTTATTTAAAATCAAATACTGTTGGTGCTTCAGTCAAAGCATCGTCTACAGACCATAAATACGTGTTACATGGAAAATTGATTACTTTGGTTGTGCAGTTCCTGTAAGTTAGGAGACTGGCCTATGTTACTTGTAATAACAGACTAGTTTGTTGGCCAGGCAATTCACACCTGTATTTTATTAACTAGAAAATGTAATCTGAAGGAGGAGTACTTCAGGCAGCATGATGTCACCACACAAACCAGTAAAATATTTAATGTCTGTTAAATCAGCAAGTTGTGCCATTTTGATGTATTCGTATGTTTGATCAGCTGGCAGAAAATTGATATTACTAAATGGCCTCCTGCTCTGTAGGGATTCTGTGATTCAATTTCTGTAATAATTTGGGCATAGTCTGAAAGAATAAGTGTATACTAATCCCTCTTATCATCCACATGCTGCCCACTGGCAGCATTATCCAAAAACAATGAGTTCAGACATCTGTTGCACATTGACCTCACCCAACACTTTGTTTCCACTTACTCCATGTTATCAGACTGTTTGTCTAGCATACAATCCTTGTTGAACAATAGTTTCCTATAGATGAAAATTAGGAAGACAGAAGCTATTGAATCCAGGCTCCATCGCAGGATGCGCCTTGCATGCAGTTCTACTCCCCTTGCTGCCCATTGACACAAATTGAACCAGATTGTTCAAAATCAGAGCCTTAGTTCATCCTGTACTGAGTTTACAACTTAAAATACTCTTATCATAAACATCACCTATTTCCACAAAATTACTGTGGATGCTGGAGTCTGAAACTAAATGCTGGAAAATCTCAACAGGCCTGCAGAGAAAGGTCATCCAGACAGCAGATGTTAACTTTATTCTCACTCCACAGGTGCTGTCAGACCTGCTGAGATAATCTATTTCCACCCCTGTTACATTGACTACCTCTGCCTATCCTTAAACCTATCTTGTATTGAAACAGTAGTCATCTCTCAGCTTGACTATTCCATTATCCTTACAGCTGATCCCCATTTTCCACCTCGAGAAACTTCAGCTCATCAAAAACTCTTCTGCATATCCTGACCCATTTCAAGCTCCATTAACCCATTACCCCTATATTCACTACATTATTTCACGTTCCTCCAATCAATCCTAAGATTTGAAAGTGGCATCCCCTTGTTTAGTCTCTCCTTATTTCTGATAAATTCTCTAAAATTTGCCTCTTATGCAGTCTTTACTTGCTTTGCCTCTCTCACCATTAATACCTGTGTTTTTAGCCATTTAAACTACTACACACTCTGGAATTTCCTCCGTGAACCTCTTTCATTCTTGTAAGAACCCTATTTAAACACGCCTCTTTGACCATATTTTCATTGATCTCTACTAATATCATCTTAATTGACTTGGGTTTTTTTTGTCTTAATGCACATCTGTGAGGTGCCATGGAATGTCTTAGTGTGTGAGAGAGTCAGTTTTTTTTTCCCAGTTTCAGGATACTTACTCACCTTGGGGTGAAGGTGAACCCAAGAGACTACATGTGCTCACGCACTCATACTTTGTCACTCACACAAGCACATACGCAAACACATCATACACTCAAACTCTCACACACGCACAGACATACTCCCACCTCTCCCTGCACAGCAGCTGCGTTTCCCTGCCCAGCAGCCACCGTCCATTACTGCCCAGCAACCGCTTTCTCCCTTCTCAGTAACTACTTGCCCCCGCCTGGCAGCCATTCGCTTCTACTTGCCCAGTGACTACTCCTTTCCCCTTGCAGGGTAGTTGTTCTCAGCCCTTGGGTAACAGATCCTTTCACCCTTGTTCGATAGTTGGTCTCTCCTCACCTCAGTTTTACTCCTTATTCTCAAACTATGACCCTAGCTCTGGACTCCCCACCATTGGGAACATTCTTTCTGAATCTACCCTGTTTAATCCTGTTAGAATTTTTAAAATTTCTGTGAGATCCCCCTTCACTCTTCTAAACTCCAGTGAATATAATCCTAGCTGATTTAGTCTCTCCACAGATGACAGACCTGCCATCCCAAGAATCAGCCTGGTAAACCTTCATTGTACTGCCCCTATAGCAAGGACATCCATCCTCAGATAAGGACACCAAAACGGCACACAATACTCAATTGCAGCAAAACTTCCCTATCCTTATCAAATCCCCTTGCCAAAAAGGCCAACATGCCATTTATCTTCTTTACTGCCTGCTGTACCTGTGTGCTTGCTTTCAGTGACTGATGCACGAGGACTCCAAGGTCTCATTGAGTATCTATCTCTCTCAATTTACACCCATTCAAGTAATAATCTCTCTTTCTATTATTGCCACAAAAGTGGATAACCTCGCATATATCCACATTGTACTGCATTTCCATGCAAATGCCCACACACTGAGCCTGTCCAAATCACGCTGAAGCGTTTCTGCATCATCCTCACAGCTCACCCTCCCATCCAACTTTGTATCATCTGCAAATTTGGAGATAATACATTCAGTTCCCTCTTCCAGATCATTAATGTATAATGTGAACAGTTGGAGTCCTAGCACAGATCTCTGCAGAACCCCCCTAGTCACTGACTGCCAATCAGAAAAAGACCCATTTATGCCAACTCTTTGTTTCCTCTCTGCTAACCAACTTTCTGTCCATCTGAAGACATTATCTGCAATCCCATGTGCTTTAACTTTACATAGCTATAATTCTGTCTTTAAGCAATGCTATGAGGATGGATGATGTAATAGAAGAACCATTAAATGAGGCCAGATGGGTTGAACTGAAAAACTACAAAGGAACTGTCACACGGAGATGGAAGACCAAATATGTAGGCAAACTTCTAATAAATGCAAAAATTAAAGAATAGTGAGAGTGGGTGATTTCACCAAACCTCAAATAAACTTGGATAGAGTTAGTGTGAAAGGCAGAGTGGGAGCAGTATTCCTAAAATGCATTCAGGGAAACCTGAACTTTAGCCGGTACATAGCAAGCCAACAAGGGTGCTTCTGGACTTAGTTTTAAGCAATCAGCTGAGGACCATTTTGGTGAAAGTGATCATCATCTGGTTAAATTTAGAATATTTATCGGAAAGGAAAAATATAGACCAGGAATAATAATTCTCAATTGGGGAAATGTAAAGTTGTATTAAATTATGAGGGGTTTAGGTAAAGAAGGGATTCCTGGTTGAGAGATCCATAACCAGGGGCATGGATTTGGGATAGGAGACTTGGAGAGGAACACTGTACATGTTTTGATATTTGCTTTATCCAGAGTTGATTATTTAAGTATTTTCACAGGCAATGCTAAAGAAAATAAGTAAATGAAATGTTGGTGATTCTGGAGAGTGATCGCCCACAGCGAGTATTCAATGCTCACAATACATGACCACTACTCCCCCACCCTTAACTCAGATGAATTACTGATATTGTGCTGCTTATTATTCTGAAGCACACATTTCAAACCACAATCCAATTAAGTTGTAACACGGGCTACAGTGTTAAGTTTTTCTTATTCCTGAAGCTCTTAGTAGTTATTTTTTAGAATTAGCAAAGGAAGAAGTGTAAAAAGAATCTGGAAGAATGGTACCATCTTCCAAATGTTTACTTTTTAAAACAACCCCTGTAAGGAGCTCCCCCACAGTCCTGAGCACTAATGCCAGCAGCGCTAGTCATTATCTCATAAAAACATGACTCCTTTTGGTGGGTATTGCGATGACCTTGATTAACCATTGTCAACATATTCTATTTCATAGGTGTATTAATTGAGGGTTTATAATTGCTATTATTCATGTGTAACCATTGAAATTGATATTACTCGAGATACATTCTAAATTCTACAATATTATTATGCATACTTACTAAGTACTGCTGAAACTGCCCATGCTCTGTAATTTAATATTAATTGAAAATTGTACTATCTGCAGGAGACACCATATTACGTAAGCACTATTTAAACATTAACAGCCAATTGAACCAATGCTTCAACATTTAAAGCTACCGAGGTGAAATTTTAGCCTTCTCATGTTCCCATGGCAGTTGACAAAGCTGGCTGTGATTTGAGCTATAATTTAATTTAATATTCAAAACCTTGGCTCCAAACCAAGGGGTAGAACATTGATCCTGATGTGGACTAAAACAACTAATTTTAGTGCTCAAGCAGGAGGAGGGTTTATTATTCTGTTACCTAAATTTGTTCTGTCTCACAATTTTTATCAATTTGAGAAATGTGATTTTAAAAAATTGCAACCGTATACAATATGGAGTTCTTTTTACTGATATTAGTATGTTGAACATGAGAAGAATGAAGATTTTCTGAAGACTTGATGAATATATTAACAGCATTAAACAAGTTTAGGCAAAGTAATACTGGGATACTGGGATTTAGTATGAATTTCCTCTGTAAGTCAGATACTGCTACCTGTGAATCTTGCATGTTGCCTATAAATGGAAAATAATAAACTTCTGTCTCATTTAAACTACTTCATGTTAAATCAAAGGACCCATTTCAGAAAACAGCAGATAAATGAAATGTAATACCTTCATTTGCTCGTTCTTTAAGTCAAAAAGTTACTCCAAATGAATTTTCTGATGAGCAAGAATATAATCTGAACTAATTGGTATTATCAGTCAACTGGAGGATTGCATTATTGTTTCATGTTATACTTCAATTCATGCGCAATAAAATAAATCTTAAACTGGATAAACAAAGCAAGTCTCATGTGAACATCAAAAAGAAAGCTCACTTAACTTTCATGCATTATACAAACCTGATTCCTTTCTTGTGTATGTCTTGCAGTAAAGCTCCAAGGTCAGGTAAAAAGATTCCAAGTTAAATGCACTTCTATTTGTGATAATATCACATGAATATCTGAAGCAATAAATGGATTAATGAATGTCCCATGTTGTTAAAGATCCATAAGCATTGTATTCTGACAAAGCTGTCTGCATACAGTGACTTGCAGTAGTAAGTCTGAAGGAATGTGCTGCTCTCTGCCAGACTTGAAACTCCAGGTTCTGCTTTCAGTTAACAAAAGATCATGCGACTCTTTGCTGTTGCTGATGCCACTGTCTGTGCTATTTTTACTGCTTCAGGGCCAGACTGTTGGATGGTGGGTGTGCAGTTGGTATACACAGAATCTCAACATAAGGCAGACTGGCAGTCTCCTTAAAAACACAAGCCTGAAGTTTGTGGGATCAGCCCACCTATGATGTCATGGCAGTTAGAACTAATCAAGTGAGACGTTTCCTTACTCCTCCCAGGATATAATTCTGGGTTCTTGGTGAAACTAGATGAACTAGTGATAAAGTTCTGTATTGTTTAGAAACTCACAGTGGATGTGAACCAAAGGAATGTGTCGATGCTTATGCCATATATTTTCAATATTAAAATTCACTTCATCCTCTTAAAAGCAAACCCAAATGTGGGAAATCAGAACACATGGTTCATATCTGATGCCTTTCAAATAATACTTATGGCCTAGAATATGAATTGCTCACGTAAACTGACCAGAGCACCAATAAAGTAGCTTCATGGCCAAAGTTCTCATGTGATCATCTATAATTTTCCCTTATTATTTCTGGTAATCAGTTTTTGGACTTTGTTTATAAAATTGCAAATTTTTGTTTTAAATTCAGTTTAAGCATCATTATGTGTTGATTATGTTGTGTGCAGTCTGCAATATCTCAAAATCTTTGTGCGTTGGAGATGCAAGATGCAGAATAATCTCCTCTCAAGCATTTTGTGTGCTTTAAAAACAATTAATTCCCTCAGTGTCTTATTCACATTTGTTTCTGACTATTGAATGTTGTTTTCTTGTAATCTTCAACATGAATCCACACCTATCCAATCCACCTCTACAAAATGTTTGAGGCTGAATTCCTTTCTTCTGGGTGTGATTCAAACTGGGCAAAACTGACCTGCATCTCTGAATCTGACCCAAACAATAACCCTGGGTTAAATGTCCTTTACTATACACAGTGGCCTCCTACCCGAACTTCCAATTCTCCTCAGTACATGTGAAAACAAGAATCCTGACAAACACAGCAATAGGTTCATTGCCGCTGCACCTGAAGAGACCCAACAGTCAAGTAAAGTGGCAGAAGAGCCCCAATAATTGACTAGAACTCTTGTTGCAGGCCTCAGTTGAGACCTTAACCTTTAGTAAGCTGAGGACTGGTTATGCACCACGGGAAGCAGAGACCTCTATCCAGATGTGGCTTTGTTTGATAATCTTTGGGTTGCTGCTTAATGTGTCTTGAGGCATGCTTCAACCTTGAACATGGTAGCCATGGAAAGTGGGGCAGGTGTTCATTAAAGTGCTAGGGATGGTGCCATGCTTTGCCCACTCCCTGGCCACAATTTGTACTTGGGTGAGAAAGGAAAAGCTAGCCATCGATTCAAGCGTAGAAAAGGAAAAGGAAATGTAACTAAGAAAGGTGAATCAGCTTTGACCTCATCACAAAATTTTCCTTCAGTTTCTCCTGGTGTTCTACCGAATTTTGATCAGGATTGTGAAAGATAATCTAGCTCTTAATTTTACATATAAAATAGATAAATGTTGTAGATATGGCGTAGAACATGCAACAGGATTAATATAGGGATTCAGTTTCAAAGTTGAAATAAACATTGGCATGAAAATTTACCAGGAAGATGCATCTTCTGTAAACCACTAATTCAACAGTGTTACTGTAGGCATTTTTTTAATGCAGGATATGGATGCCATTTCTGCACCAGTCCAACCTCTTGACTGTGCAAACATGAAGAATACAATTCTTCCTAGCATCCATATAGAGGTTTATTAACCGAACTAGAAATACTTTGTTTTGATAGCAGTTATCAGAACTTAGTTGTATTTCCTTCCTTTTTTTTAACCAGTACGTTTTACCCACATCAATTTGTGACCAATAACATGTCCTCTCATTCGCTTTCTTAAAATAAATCTTTCTAATTTTATATCAATTTCTTCAACTTCATACCTTTGTCAAACAATGGGGTCCCTTACAAAAATCGTCTCACTGAAATGTAGACATTTTACGAGGCTTTAACCAAACTTCCTCTCCTTCGGTCCTGGGTTCCTTTTGCAAACTGACATGAGGAACTGCCTCTGTGAATTCAGGCTCCAGAATACAATTGTGAACTTATGTCAAATAGCACCAACATGTGGAATGTAGTTTTTAAATGTAGATGTGCAATTAATGGCTTGTTGTACAGCTCAGCAATTGCACTATAACAGTGTTATCCTCAAGACAAATGATGTAAGCAGATTCTAACAACCCAGACAGTGTGCCATAAAATGAAGTCCCTGGCTCTCACATCTGTGGGAAATTTGGACAAAAGGTCTCCCTATTTAGCATAAATTGCTCTAACTTTAATATTTTTTTCTGTTCTGTTTGTCTTTGATTCTTCAGTTTATAGTTTTATTTTTGTTATTACTGTGGATTTTAAAAGCATTATGGATGCAATTTTTTTTGTAGGTTGCAATTACAGTCTCATTAGGAGTCATGCTTATTTATGAACTCATTGTTAGATTTCGCTTTCAGAAATTCTTCTACTGGGGCTATTTTGAGAGAAAAGACCAGGTGGATTATATATTACTTAATTGAAAAGAACATTTTTCAAAATTACAAATTAGTACTGTTGTTTTGCTTGGGTTTCTCCTCTTCCCCCCGCTCCAGTTCCTCGAAAACTTAATCACAATTGGTTGTTGCTTTGATTGGTGACAAGGCATACTGCTCACACAATATGGTTTGGATAAATTGGAAACTTGAACCACAGAAGACACTGTTCATGCAAAGCATGTCATTTGCAGTTATGAGAACTTGGGAATCCCAAGCTACTTGGGACTGTCCACCACAATGCAGAAGGTGGCTTGAGTATACTTGTTGACGTTTTGGGTGGGATTTTGCAGCCTCGCTCATCCCAAAACCATAAAATCCCACCCAAGGTCAACGGACGTTCCCATAGTCCGCCTCTCATCTGCTCCGATGCCTGTGGTGGGCGATAAAATTCCAGCCCTAGAATTTTATGTGTCTTGGTTGGACGCACAGCCTACCTGGAAGTATGCAAAGTCTTGCAAGAAGATATGATGAACAGCAGGATTCTGGGAAGCACAGAAGATTAGAGGGACCTTCATGTAGATCTACACTGGTCGCTTAAGGTAGCAGTTCAGGTGGATGAAATGATTAAGAAGGCATGTGGCTTTATTAGCGAATGTATAGAGTTTAAGAGCAAGGAGGTTATGCTGGAACTATATAAAACATTGTTTATTATTTATTATTGTCGCAAGTAGGCTTACGTCAACATTGAAGTTACTCCTAGTTGCCACACTCCGCCTGTTTGGGTATACAGAGGGATAATTTAAGCATGGTCAGTGTGGAATGGGATAGTACTGGTTAGAGTGCAGAGGAGATTTACTAGGATGTTGCCTGGGCTGGAGAGTTTTAGTTACGAAAAGAGATTGGATGGATTGGCATTGTTTTCCTTGGAGCAGAGGAGACATGATTGAGATGTATAAAAATATGCAGGCTACAGATAGAGTAAACAGGAATAAATTTTGCCCCTTGATGGAGGGATCAGTGACCAGGTGGCATAGATTTGAGGTAAGGGACAGGATCGTCAGAGGGGATAGAACATAGAACAGTATAGCACAGGAACAGGTCCTTCAGCCCACAATGTTGTACCAAACATGACGCCAAATTAAACCTACTTGTCTGTCTGCCGTTGTCCCATATCCTTCTATTCCTTACATGTTTATGTGCTTATCTAAAAGCCCTTTAATTGCCTTTATTGTATCTACCTGCATCACTACCCCTGGCAGCGCGTTCTAGAACACCTACCACTCTCTGCATAGAAAAAATGCCCCTCGCAATTCCTTTCAACTTTCCCCCTCTCATCTTAAGTGCATGTCCCCTAGTATTAGACATTTCAATCTGGGGAAAAGATTCTGACAGTCAATCCTACCTATGCACCTCATAATTTTATACACTTCTATCAGGTCTCCCCTCAGCCACTGCCACTCTAGAGAAAGCAACCCTAGTTTGTCCAGCTTCTCCTTATACCTCACACCCTCTAATACAGGCTGCATCCTGATAAATCTCTTCTGTACCCTCTCCAAAGCCTCCACGCCCTTTCTGTAAGTTGGCAACTAGAATTGGATGCAATACTCTTAACTGCAGCCTAACCAAAGTTTTATAAAACTGCAACATGACATCCTGACTCTTGCACTCAATGCCCCGACTAATAAAGGAAATTGCCACCCTATCTACTTGTGTGGCCACTTTCAGGGAGCAATGGACTTGAACCCGAAGATTCCTCTGTACATCAGGATAGTCCAGGGTCCTGCCATTAACTACCTACTTACCCTTAACATTTCATCATGCAGCACCTCACACTTGACCGGATTAAACTCCTCTGTCATTTCTCTACCCATATTTTCAACTGATCTATGTACCATTGTATCCTTTGATAACCTTCTACACTATCCACAACTCAACCTATCTTTGTATCATCTGCAAACTTACTAACCTACCCATCTCATTTTCATCCAAGTCATTTATGTGTGTGTATATATACATGAGATCCCAGTACAGATCCCTGCGGAACACCATTTGTCACGGACCTCCAGCCAGAAACCCACCCTCTCTGACTTCTATGGCAAGCAGATTGAGAATCCAAGCAGCCAAGCCACTATGAATCCCATTCATCTTGCTGTGCTGGATGAGCCTACCATGACGTAGAAACATTAAGGTAGATAATAATATAATATTCTAGAAGGGATATATCTAGAATACTGAGAGAGACAAGGGAGGAAATTGCGGGGACCTTGAGAGAAATCTTTATATTCTTACTGACTACAGGGGAGGTCCAGAGGATTGGAGAATAGCCAATGTTATCCCTTTGTTTAAGAAGGGTAGCAAGAATAATCCAGGTAATTAGAGGCCGGTAAGCCTTACATCAGTGGTAGGGTAATTATTGAAGAAAATTCTTCGAGACCAGATTTATTCCCACTTGGAAAAAAGTGGATATGTTAGTGAGAGGCAGTATGGTTTTGTGAAGAGGAGGTCGTGTCTCACCAACTTGATTGAGTTTTTCAAGGAAGTGATGAAGGTGATTGATGAGGGTAGAGCAGTGGATGTTGTCAACATGAACTTCAGTAAGGCCTTTGAGAAGGACCCTCATGGCAGACTGTCTCATGGCAGAAGGTGAAGTTGCTTGGGATCAGAGATGAGCTGGCAAGGTGGATACAGAATAAAGACAGAGGGTAGCAGTGGAAGGGTGCGTTTCTGAATGGAGGGCTGTGACAAGTGCGCTCCTCAAGTATCAGTGCTGGGATCTTTGCTGATTGTAATATATATAAATGATCTGGTGGAAAATGATTAGTAAGTTTGCAGACGACACAAAGATTGGTGGATTTGCAGATAGCGATGAAGACCATTAGAGGATACAGCAGGATATAGATCAGTTGGCGACTTGGACAGAGAGATGGCAGATGGAGTTTAATCTGGACAAATGTGAGGTAACATATTTTGGAAGGTCTAGTACAGATAGGAAATATATAGTAAATAGCAGAACCTTTAAGAATATTGATAGGCGAAAGGATCTGGGTGTACAGGTACAGAGGTCACTGAAAGTGGCAATGTAGGTGAAGAAGGTAATCGAGGTGGCATACAGCATGCTTACCTTCATCGGCCGGGGCATTGTGTTAAAAATTGGCAAGTCATGTTGCAACTTTATAGAACCTTAGTTAGGCTGCACTTCGAATACAGTGGTGAATTCTGGATGCCACATTACCAGTGGTTGGAGAGGGCACAGAAAAGATTTACTAGGATGTTGCCTGGAACGGAGGGCATTAGCTATGAAGAGATGTTGGAGAAACTTGGTTTGTTCTGACTGGAATGACGGAGGTTGAAGGGCGACCTGATAGAAGTCTACAAGATTATGAGGGGCGTGGACAGAGTGGATAGTCAGAAGCTTTTGCCCAGGGTGGAGGAGTCAATTAATAGGGGGCACAGGTTTAAGGTGTGAGAGGCAAGGTTTAAAGGAGATGTACAAGGCAAATTTTTTACAGAGGGTGGTGGATACCTGGAATTCGTTGCCAGAAGAGGTAGTGGAAGCAGATACGGTAGTGACTTTTAAGGGGTATCTTGACAAATACGTGAATAGGATGGGAGTAGAGGGATATGGTCCCTGAAGGGCAGGGGATTTTAGTTAAGTTGGGCAGTGTGGTCGATGCAGGCTTGGAAGGCCAAAGGCCTGTTTCTGTGCTGTAATTTTCTTTGTATTTTTGAGGACCTTGTCGAAGGTTGGAGTAAAATCCATGAACACAACATCCACTGCTGTACCGTCATCAATCACCTTCGTCACCTCCTCGTAAAAAATCAATCAAGCTAATAAGACATGATCTGCCCCACACAAAGCCATGCTGACTTTCCCTAATTAGGCCTCGCTTTTCCAAATACTAGTAAATCCTATCCGTAAGAATGCTCTCCAATAGCTCCCCAGCCACCAATGTGAGACTCACCAGTCTAATCTCCTGGATTATCCCTTTTTCTTTTCTTGAACACAGGATGTGAGGAGAAGTTTTTCACCCACAGAGTGATGGGAAATCTGAAACTCTGCCTGAAAAAGTGGTGGAAGCTCAGACCCTCGTAACTTTTAATAAGCGTTTAAATGTGCACTTGCAATGCCAAGCAAACAAGGCTGTGGACCAAGTGCTGAAAAATGGGATTAGAATATTGTTTTGTTTGTTCTATGGCTGGT
Source organism: Carcharhinus amblyrhynchos (assembly GCF_965287045.1). Taxonomy (NCBI): domain Eukaryota; kingdom Metazoa; phylum Chordata; class Chondrichthyes; order Carcharhiniformes; family Carcharhinidae; genus Carcharhinus; species Carcharhinus amblyrhynchos. The sequence goes on along the minus strand of NC_137332.1, from coordinate 85,282,189 downwards.
GCAGATTCAATTCAATAGTCCAAAGTGATATAGACCTCTGACAGTAAAACATTGGGAGCGTTTCCTGATGACATCACGCGTGCACATTGGTGGGTGAGTGTGCTATTCGGATGCACGCCCATTGAACAATTAAAGGACCAATTAAGGTCTATAAAAGTCTATTTGACTGTAATTTATGCCGCCTGTGCTATTTTTAGCTCATTGCAAAGGGGATACAGGGGGTACCCATTACACTTTTTGTATTTTCTCATGCAAGGGCAGGATTAAAGTCTGTTATAATTCTGGTCAGAAACTCCAAGACATTTCATGAAGTCAGCCTCGACCATAAGTTATGCACTTTGAATTTGATGCAGTTAAGCATAAGATGTTACACTCTAGGTATGATTCAAATGACCCACAGGGGAGCTTCTGTCAAAGTTTATTTAAGAATACAATTAACGTTTAATAAGAAAATTTGCAATAATTTACCAATTATAAACAAGAAAAAAACAATTTTGTATAAAGCTTAGCAGCTACGAATATTGTTCAACACAATATTGTTCCTGCAAACATACCCCCATCCTAAGTTTAGCACAGAAAATAAGAATGCTCACATGATGCTGGATTTTGCAGCTCTGCCATGCCTGGTGTGAATCACTCCTTTGGATGGACAATTGAAACTCAGACTTCCACACTCTGGAGCTCCCAGCATCCCTGAAAATAGAGATAGAACCACTGCTTACCTCTAGCTAACAAACCACCAACAGCAAAATTTCACTCCAGAGATGCAAAAAAGATTGCTTCCAACTAGCCAGCAGAATTTCTAATACCAGGGAGAGTGATTAAAAAAAAACTGCATCCAGCCTGGATTCCAAACACCTTCTAACTAGCCAGCAGCCAAAACTGTAAGTAAAGAACTCTTGGGGAAAAAAACTGTCCCATCTGACCTGTCAATCATTCTTCCCCCAACAATACAAAATGGGTGTAAAACTTATAAAACTCCAGAACATTGCATTAGGCCCAGATTAAAAATAAACAAAAAGCCTGTTACATGACTCTAGCAACAATAAAATATGCCACTCAGACCTCAAGATGCCAATAACAAAAAAAAAGCTTGTTTACAAACTGCAGAGAACATGATTAAGCATACACTTCTTAAAGGAACAGTAGCATAAGAACATAAGAAGTAGGAGCAGGAGTAGGCCATCTAGCCCTTCGAGCCTGCCCTGCCATTCAATAAGATCATGGCTTATCTGAAGTGGCTCAGTTCCACTTTCCCGCTTTCTCCCCATAACCCTTAATTCCCTTGCCTACCAAAAACCTATCTACCCGTGTCTTAAATATATTTAGCGAGGTAGCCTCCACCACTTCAATTGGCAGAAGTGGTGGAGGTTACCTCGCTAAATATATTTAAGACGCGGGTAGATAGGTTTTTGGTAGCGTCATAAATTCTTCCAGAGCTCATAGCTGTGTGAATGTAGAGTTATGCTTGAGTTTCTTTGTTGTTTAGCAGTTGAGGTGTGATTCTCAGCATTTTTCCCTGGAAGGCTTCCGTCGGGTTTGGCTGACAATATCCCTCATTTCCAAGGCACTGGACCTCTGCATCCCATTCATGGAGATAGTGTATTCTGCTGATAGGACCTCCTCGGAAGAGAGAGAGGGGCAGGAGGGAGAGAAGGCAGGGTGAACACCGGCACCCAAGCAGTGATCTGTAAGAGGAGAGGTAAAAGCTCTGTTGGTGCACAACCACCAGGGAGGCCATGGTGGGAGGGGATACCAAAGATGCCACTACGCAGCAGCTATGGTGTACAGGCAGTGTACCAACTACCACAGGCAACTCTGCCTCTCTAGGGGCACATTGAAATCAATCTGTGACATGAAAAATGCCTTCAAGTGCACAGTGGGTCACCCCACATTGGTGGCGTTGCAAGTTAACAGTGGCCCTTAGCTTCTACATCACTGGTTTATTTCAGGGCTCCGTGGGGATCTGTGCAGCATCTCTGAATCAGTTGCATCAAGTTAGTGACTGATGCCATCTTTAGACATACATTCATCCACTACCAGACAGACGATAGCATTGAGTGAAAAGAACACAAGGGTTTGCGGCGATGGCTAGGCTTCCCTGCATCCAAGGTGCTATACACTGTATGTATGTGACCATTATGGCATCAGCAAGAGAGCTGAGAGCTTTCATCAACGGGAAGGGATACCATTCAATGAATGTGTGGATTGTCTGTGACCACAGGATTCAGATTCCACAAGTATGTGCCTGTTATCCAGGTAACTCACAGGATTCATATATCTTGAAGCATTCCCTGGTACCAAGGCTGTTTGCAGACTCTGAAAAATTGGATGAATGGATCCTGGGTGACAAAGGCTATCCCTTCAAGAGGTGACTGATGACCCCACTCTGTCACTGAGGCGTGGAGAAACATAATACAAGTCATGCATCCACAGAAGTGATGGTGGAGAGCGTAATTGCTATGTTTGATCTGGGATATTCTCCAGAAAATGGCTGTATCATTATTGTTGTGTGCTGTGCCCTACACAATCTAGCTTTGTGAAGTCTAAGGAAAGTGAAGCAGGACTACAGGCCAAGGAAGATGACTCCAGTGATGGGTCTGGAGACAAGCATGGGATCACACGGGATAAGGCTTTGAAGTGGACATGAACGTTCAGGAGACAGATATAAGGAATGCATTTAATAAACAAACTTTCAGTTCAACATCCAAGGTATGGAGACCGACTCAATCCAATGACAATGTTTCGCTCGCAATAAAATTTAGTAGCCCAAATTTTGTACCACACAAAACCCTCTTCCAACAAGCCTTTGAAACATTTGGCTAATGTACAAAGCATGCAGCCAACTCAGCCCATTGAATTGAGAAAAGTGCTTATGTGGCTTACAATAAGAACAGTTTATACATGTGCCAAAGCTAACAAAAAACTCAAAGTAATGAATGCAAATAACGTAGCTCATGGCATGCCCTTATTGCACTTTGCCTTAAACTGATGGTGCCTGTTGGTGCTTCCCCCCACTCTTGCTGGCAGTGGCATTGGAGGCAGCTTGTAGATTTTGCTGTCGTGGCAGTTGTGACGACTTTGGCTACAAGTGTCTGAGCTGGCTCCAGCTGGGCACTCATGAGATGCCCTAAGAGAACCCACAGAAATGACAGACAGCTAGTCTGTCAGTGTGAGATGTGTTTGCATCTCCCTGCTCACCATTGATGGATGGGCACCTAGCAGAGAGAGATGTGAAACCTCATCTATTTCTCACACTGGTAGTGACTTCCAGAGGTTACAGCTAGTGTACTGCTTGCTGGCCTCAGGGTGTACCAGAAGCAGCATCCCCCTTCTCTCAATGCTCAAGGTCAACACAATGTTCATGTTTCACATGGATTCCTCAATGATGAAAGCTGTGGTGCACATTATTCTCCACCAGGTCTCTCCACCCTCAACATGAAGAATCTGCCACCTGATGGATGTCTCCAGAGATCTGTTGCCTGTCTCCGACTCAGTATTGTCCTGGTCCCAGCTGAGAGCACTGTGGTGCATTTGCAAGGCTGGCACGTTTGTGGATCGCACGTTTCAGGATTGATCACCCTGCACCTTAAGAAAGTTCAAGCAGAGAGGGAATGAGTGATCACTAGTCAGAGCAAAGGGGACGGGCAGGTAGCAAGGGAATCTCGCAATTGCATCCCACTTGTGAGCCATTTTTTGGTTTTAGAATATGGTGTGAATGATTGTTCCTCTGTAGGGACCAACCAGAGCCAAAGCCATGGCACTATGAGTGGTCCAGCTGCTCAGTGAGGGAGGAAGTGTGGAAGGTCAATAATGGTAGGGGATTCATTAGTGAGGGGAGTAGTGCTTCAGTGACCATAGACGTGCCTCCTGGGTGTCATGGTCAAGGATGTCATGGAACTGCTGCACGGCATTCTGAAGGGGGTGGGTGAACACCCACAGGTTGTTTGGGAGGAAACTGGAGCACCCGAAGCAAACCCATGCATACATAGTGAGAATATGCAAAGTTCACACAGGCAGTCACTCAAAGCCGTTATTGAACCCGGGTCCCAGGTGCAGTGAGGCAGCAGTGCTAACCACTATAGCGCTATGCCATTTGGGCCTAAGATTCAGAGGTGAGCCCGGCATATCAGTAGGTGAGCATTTTGGAGATAGTGACCATAATTCAGTTCAATTTAGGATAGCTATGGGAAAGAGTAAGGATGGGCTGGGAATAAAGATTCTTAACTGGAGAATGTCTGATTTTACTAAGATAAGATATGATTTATCCCAAGACTGGGAGTAGCTACTTGCAGACAAAACTGTGTCAGAGCAGTGAGAGACCTTCGAGGAGGAGATGGCAAGAGGACAGGACAAATATGTTCATATAAAGACAAAGGGTGGGACCAAGACCAAAGAACCCTGAATGTCAAGGGACATAAAGGTCAGAATTAAGAAAAAAGAGAAGCTTATTGCCAGATACTGAGTGCTCAATACAGTAGAGGCCCTAGAGGAGTGTTAAAAATGCAAGAGGAAACTTTGAAAAAATTAGGAAAGCTCAGAGTTTGCATGTAAAAGCTTCAATGGGTAGAAGAAAGGACAACCCAAAGGGTTTTTTTCAAATATCTAAAAGAGCAAGAGAATAACTAGGGAAAAGGATAACTAGGGAAAATTAGGGATCATATAGGTAATCTGTATCTGGACCCGGAAGACATGGCTACAATCCCCAATGAATACTTTGCATTGGTTTTCACAATGGAAAAGGACAAGGCAGGTGTAGATGTCCGTTGGGGGGCGGGGGTAGGGGAGGGACTGTGAAATATTAAAGGAACTTAATATCGAGGGAGAGGAGATATCAGCAGGGTTAGAGGCTTGAAAGTGGATAAATCCGCAGGCCTGGATAAGATATATTCCAGGCTATTGAGATAGTCAAATGAGGAGATATCAGGAGCGCCGGCAGGAATCTTCAGATCCTTTCTGGCCACAGGTGAGGTGTAAGAGGACTGGCAACCTGCTAATATTGTCCCATTATTAACAAAGGAAGGTAGGGATAGAACAAGATATTATAGGCCAGTCAGTCCAATCTCTCATTGGTGTGAAAATTACCAGAAAGAATTCTGAGCGATGGAATATATCTGCACTTGGATTAATTCGAGACTTGGATTAATCTGCACAGATTAAGAACATAAGAAATAGGACCAGAAGTAGGCCATCTAGCCCCTCGAACCTGCCTCGCCATTCAATAAGATCATGACTGATCTGATAGTGGTTCAGTTCCACTTACCTGCCTGCTCCCCATAACCCTTAATTCCCTTATTGATCAGAAACCTTTCTACCTGTGACTTAAACACATTTAACGAGGTAGCCTCCACTGCTTCAATGGGCAGAGTATTCCAAAGATTCACTACCCTCTGAGAGAAGAAGTTCCTCCTCAACTCTGTTCTAAATTGACTTCCCCTTACTTTAGGCTGTGCCTTCTAGTTCTTGTTTCCTTTCTAAGTGGAAATAATCTCTCTGCCTCCACCCTGTCTAGTCCTTCACTATCTTATATGTCTCTATAAGATCCCCCTTCAGCCTTCTAAACTCCAACGAGTACTGGCCCAATCTACTCAATCTCTCCTCATAAGCTAACCCCCTCATCTCCGATATCAATCTGGTGAACCTTCTCTGCACTCCCTCTAAGGCCAATATACCCTTTCACAAATAAGGGGACCAAAATTGCACACAGTACTCTAGTTGCAGCCTCACCAGTACCTTGCACAATTGCAGCAAGACCTCCCTGCTTTTATACTCCATCCCCCTCGCGATAAAAGCTGACATTCCATTTGCCTTCTTGATCACCTGCTGCACCTGCAAACTGAGTTTTTGCAATTCATGCACAAGGACCCCCAGGTCCCTCTGCACAGTAACATGTTGTAATCTTTCACCATTTAAATAATAGTCCATTTTATTATTATTCCTTCCAAAGTGGATATCCTTACACTTGCCAACGTTATACTCCATCTGCCAGATCCTCACCCACTCACAGCCTATCCAAATCTCTCTGCAGACTTTCTGCGTCCTCCGCGCAATTCGCTTTCCCACTCATCTTTGTGTCATTAGCAAACTTTGTTACCCTACACTTGGTCCCCTCCTCCAGATCATCTATGTATATGGTAAACAGTTGAGGCCCCAGCACCGATCCCTGTGGCACACCACTAGTCACCAACTGCCAACCGGAAAAGCACCCATTTATTCCAACTCTCTGTTCCCTGTTAGATAGCCAATCCTCAATCCACACTAGCACTTTACCCCCAACTCCATGTACCTTAATTTTTTGCAGCAACCTTTTGTGAGGCACCTTATCAAACGTCCCCGGAAATCTAAAAACACCACATCCACCGGTTTCCCTCTGTCAACCGCACTCACTACATCTTCATTAAAAATCCAGTAAATTCGTCAAACACAACTTTCCCTTCATGACTCCATGCTGCGTCTGCTTGATTGAACCATTTTTTTCCAGGTGTCCTGCTATTTCTTCTTTAATGATGGATTCCAGCATTTTCCCAACTATGGACGTTAAGCTACCCCGCCTTTGGTCTACCTCCTTTTTTAAACCGTGGCGCCATATTAACTGTTTTCCAATCAGCAGGCACCTCCCCAGAGTCCAGCGAATTTTGATAAATTACAGTTAACGCATTTGCTATTACTTCTGCCATTTCGTTTAGTACCCTGGGATGCATTCCATCCGGGCCCAGGGACTTGTCTACCTTTAGTCCCATTAGCCTACCAAGCATTACCTCTTCAGTAATAATAATCGTTTTAAGGTCCTCACCCCCTACAGTCCCACGACCGTCAATTTTCAGTAAGCTATTTGTGTCCTCTACCATGAAGACCGACTCAAAAAACTTGTTTAAGGCCTCGGCCATTTCCTCGTTTCCCGTTATTAATTCCCCCTTCTTGTCTTCTAAGGGTCCAACATTTACTTTAGTCACTCTTTCCCTTTTTATATATTTGTAAAAACTTTTACTATCAGTTTTTATATTTTGTGCTAGTTTAGTTTCATATTGTATCTTTCTTTATTGCTTTCTTAGTTGTTAGTTTCTTAGTTGCTTTATTGTTTTTTAAAGCTTTCCCAATCTTCTAATTCCCCACTAATTTTGGCCACTCTGTATGCATTGATTTTTAATTTGATTCTCTCCTTTATTTCCTTAGTTATCCACGGCTGGTTATCCCTTTTCTTACATTCCTTCTTTATCTTACATTCCTTCGTAATCAGGGATAGTCAGCATGAATTTGTTAAGCGAAGATTGTATTTGACAAATTTAATCAAATTTTTTAAGGAGATAACCAGGATTGTTATGAGGGCACTGCATTTGATGTGATCTATATGGACTTTATCAAAGCTTTTGATAAAGTGTCTCCTGGCAGACTGGTGAAGAAAATAAGAGCCCATGAGATCCAAGACAAAGTGGCATGTTGGATCCAAAATTAACTGAGAAGCATAAGGTGATAGTAGGGCAATGTTTCTGGTAGGAAGTCTGTTTCCAGTGGGGTTCTGCAGGACTCAGTGCTGGGGCCCTTGCTATTTGTTGTGCACATTCATGATTTGGACTTAAATGTAGGGGGTATAATCAAGAAGTTCACGGATGACTTGGAAATTAGAAGGATAGTAGACAGTAAGGAGGATGGCATAAGACTGCAAGTGGCCAGAATAAATAGAATTCAACCCGGAAAAGTGTGAGGTAATGAACTTGGAGAAGGCTAACAAGGCTAAGGATTATTCTATGAACGAATGACAGTAGAAAAGAAAGCATTTGCAGCAACACGGGCATGGGAAACATTTTCAGACTGTGTCATGGGATTACGTTTCAAAATAGAAGCAGACTGTAAGACACGGCCACCCTTTTGAACATGGAAGAAATTGTGAGGAATCCCAGAATCCAACAATTCAGATCAAGTTTGATGAGGTATGACTCCATTACAGTGTTTATGCAAGGCAAGTATCAAACAACAGCAGACATGCTGCCATGAGAAGGAACTGAAAAAGAGGATTTACACGATTGAGGACATTGAAGCATACACATACTTAATGACCTAGCACATACCAACTATCGCAGGACGTTTGCAGAAAAGAAAACAAGCTTAGCAATGAAATGAAGAATGGCTCCAAGTCAGAAAATATTATTTGGAAGGATGGCCAGTCTATGTACACACTAATCTGATACTATGGCAATATTTTGAACAGCACGTGCACCTATCAGTCGTTTATGACTTACTAGTCTTCAACAAGAGAATAGTCATACCAAGAACACTTCCACCTGATGTTCTTCGAAGACATAACTGAGGTCATCTAGGACTAACAAAATGTCATGCAAGATCACAGCAATCAGATTGGTGGCCAGACATTATTCGCTCAATAGAATAAATTATTTCCAATTGTGTTTCATAGAATCCCTAATGCAGAGGGGGTCATTCAGCCCATGGAGTCTACACTGACAACAATCCCACCCAGGCCCTATCCCCATAACTGCACATATTTACGCTGCTAATCCCTCTAAGCTACACTTTCTGGGATGTTAAGAGGCAATTTAGAATGGCTAATCAACCTAACCCACACAGCTTTGGACTGCGGGAGGAAACCGGAGAACCCAGAGGGAACCCACACAGACACGGGAAGAATGTGCAAACTCCACACAGACAGTGACCCAAGCTGGGAATCGAACCCGGGTCCTTGGAGCCGTGAGGCAGCAGTGCTAACCACCGTGCCACCGTGTCTTACTAACGTTCTAAACAGACGAGAGCAAAATGAATCACTATCACCTATTTTTACATCAAGGCTGTGGGAGCACTTGGAAATAGACTCTTGAATTAAATGGAAAACCTTTGATTGTGTTTAATGGTGGATTGAAGTAAACAGAATCTTGATAGTGCAGAAGGAAGCTAATCAATCCATTAAGTCTGCACTGATGCAAGAGCATTCTGTCTAATCCTAATCTCCTTTTTTATCTCCATAACCTTGCATGTTCATTCTTTTCAGATAGTAATCCAATTCCCTTTTGAATACATCAATCAAACCTTCTTTCCACCACCCCATCAGGAAGTTTGTTCCAGACACCGAACACCCTCTGGATGAAAAAATTGTTCCTCACATCACTTCTACCTATTTTGCCCATGATTTTGAATATGTGACCGCCAGTTCTTCATGTACTCTTGATAGGGAACATTTTCTCTCTACCGACTCTGCCCATACCAGAGTTTTGATACCACTATCACTTCTTCTCTCAGCCTTCTTTTTTCCCTGGAGAACAAACCTAACTGTTCTAATCTATTCCCTTAGCTACATTTGCTTATCCCTGGAATCCAGTGTATTTTCTTTGCACACTATCTCTCACGCCTTCACATCTTTCCTTAGTTCTTTGGCATATAGAACTAAGTGCTCCAGATGAAGCCTATCTAGTATATTATACACGTCTTATTTACTCTTGTATTCAGTGCCCCTAGTAATGAAACCAGAATAATATATGCTGTCTCAACAAACTCTGCCATCTTAAATGATTTATGTACATATACAACTGCACCCCCTTTAGAATTCTGCCTTCGTTTTATACTATATCTCCATATTCTTCCTGCCAAAATGAACCACCTCACATTTTTCTGCATTAAACTTCATTTGTCATTTGTCTTCTGAATCCACCAACATGCCTATGTCATTTTGAAGTTCAAGACTATCCTCAGCAGGGTTGACGATGCTTCTAATCTTCATATCATCTATTAATTTTGAAATCATGCTACACACCACAGCCTTGGTCGTGAATCTACATGAGGAAGACCAAAGGTCCTAACACTGACTTCAGGGAAACTCCACACCAATTTTCCTCCAATCTGACAATTACAGCCATTTACCATTACTCTTTATTTTCTGTCACTCAGCCAATTTCTTATCCAAGTTCTTTCTTTTCCTTTTATTCCATGAGTTAGAACTTTGATTGTTATGTGACACAACATCCAATGCCTTTTGAAATTTCATTCACATCAGATCCACAGCATTAGCCTTATAAACCTTCTCTATTATCTCAGCAAAAAACTCAGCCAGTTAGTTTGACATGATTTTCCCTTAATTAATCCTTGCTGGCTTTCCTTAATTATCCTGCATCTGTCTAAGTGAACACTGATTTTGTCCCAAACAATAGTTGCTATAAGTTTCCCTACCACTGAAGTCAATCTGACTGGTCTGTAGTTATCAGCATTATCCTTGCCCCCTTTTTAAACAAGGGTGTAACATTCACAATTTTCCAGTCCTCCAGCACCACCCCTGTGTTTAAGGAAGGCTGGAAAATTATCAGCAGTGCCTCTGCAGTTTCTATTCAACTCCCTCAATATCCTTGGAAACATCTCATCTGGTCTCTGGTACACTATCAATTTTAAGTAAAGGCTGCTTTTCTAACACCTCCTTTTTCTCAATTGTAAATTCCTTGAGTGTACCAGTTACCTCCTTTCTCACCTCGGCCTCGGTATCAACTTCTTCCTTTGTAAAGACTGATGCAAAGTAATCGTTTAATACACCATTATTTCTTTTACTTCCACATACAAGTCTCCTTTTTTCCTCTTGAATCAGCCCTATTCTTTCTTTTAGCACCCTTTTATTATTTAGATGCTTGTAGAAGAACTGGGGATTCCCTTTTATGTTAGCTGCCAATCTCTTTTAATGCCCCCTCCCTGCTTTTTGTATTAGTTTTTCACTTCTCCGCAGGTTCTTTTATATTCCCCGTTGTATTTTCTACCTGTCATTAGTGCATTTCTTCTTTTTCATCTTCACCTCCACCTCCCTTGTCATCTAGGGTGATTTAGACTTATTTATCTTACCTGTCCCTGTCAAGGAAGTATACCTTGACATTGCCTGCGATACGTTTTTTTTAAGGTAGCCTTTTGTTCAACCATCGAAGCTGCCTTTTCCCCCAATTATTTATCCCTACTCTGGATTGCTGCTTGTCCTTTTTCATGGCAAACTTGAACCTTATGATGCAATGGTCACTGTCCATTAAATGCTCTCCCACTGCTATTTGATCCACCTGACCCAATTAATTCCCCAGAACCAGGTTCAATAGTGCCTACCCTCTCACTGGATCAGAAACATACTGCTACAGAACATAATCTTGAACGCATTCCAGGAACTCAAGTCCTTTTTGTCCCTTTACATTATTCCTATCCCAGATTATGTTTGGATGATTGAAGTCCCCCATTATAGCATCTCTCTCTGTGATTTCTTTGCAAAATTGTCTACATCCTTTCCACCAGCTGGGGGTCTATATTATACTGATCAATGTTATTGCACCATTTTCAATCTGTACCTCTAGCTAGAGAGATTTCATCCTTGACCCCTCTGGAACATCCTCTCTCGTTAGTAGTGAAAGAATATCTTATATCAATAAACCCCAGACCCCACACCCATTTTTTTTTTCCTTATGTCACTCTGCTAAACATCTTGTATGCAGGAACATTAAACATCCATTCCTGCTTTTCTTTAAGCCAGCTCTCCATTATAGCAATATTACCGTCGTACCATTTGTCAATCTGTGCCTGTTATTCAACAAACCTATTAACCACAATTTCTGCATTCATCATGTGTTTTTTTTACTTTTCCCCATTATTCTGATCCCATCTAATGACTTACTATTTTCTGTTGTGGTTCTGTCAAACTCTCCAAGTATTCGATTTACCTTGATAATATTTGTTGATATATCCTCTTTATCAGTTAATACTTCTTTACTTCTTACTTCCAGTTTTTTTTTTCCTCTCTCCAAATTTAGCTTCACATCCCCCTGCCAATCTAGAAATATAGAACCCTCCCCAAAATATCCTCACACAGATTGCATAGTATCGCAGCAGACGCAGTGAAGAGATTGTATGGAACATATGACATCTAGCCATCATCATGTCTGACGGTCGGCCGCAACATAATTTCGCAAATGAATATGACTTATTTTATGCAATCAGTTCACCTTGCTATCATCATATGAATGGAAACACTGGTCTGAACCTTCAAAAATTTATTGAAGAGAAACAAAACCCTTAATTTAGCCTTTCTGAGGTATTGGATATCATCACTCCAAAATGGTTCCACACCATCAGAGTTACTAATGGGTAGGAAATGAAGAGCACATTTTCCAAATCTAACACAAAAACTCAATTCCAATTATCACCAACTGTCCACAAGAGGGTAAAAAAGCATGAAGAAAGAGCAGAGAAACATCCAGGCTCAGAATTGGAGTCACAGAAGTTAACAATGCTGAAGCCAAGAGAGATAGTCTGGGTCCACGTCCAACAGAGGGAAGGTGAGATTACTGGAAAAAAGTCCATAACCAAGGTCATTTTGGATTGAGACAGATTAGAGCATCATAAGGAGAAACTGCAGAGCCTTACCATCCTTGCAGAGAAAACCAATAAAAACTTGGACTTAATACTCAGATCCTCATGAAGAAGAAGGACTCCACAGCCATCCAGGAGAAGAACATTCAAACTGACAGAATCTCCTACACCTCAAAATGAGATCAGGGAGAATGGCAAAAGCACCTTAGATATTCATCCTTTGAAGTCTTGAGACATTAGAAGGACAAGAAGGAGAACAGAAATGTGATAGGATAAAGACTTGGGGCGGGGGATTGGAATGCAGTGTAAAGGGTTAACATTAAAAACAAACAGGATGCCAATATAATAATGATGTCAGATCACATGACTGAGAAGTAAGAGTAATCTGAAAGAGGAGAAACTCTGACCTTGTGTCGAGGTCCAAATGTGTAAATATCTGCTGTAAATTTAGAGCAATGGTTTTGTAAAACTGTAGACATGAACAGCAACTTTGGGAGAATAGATAATCCATAAAAACCCTACATCTAGACCCCAGCCACACAACAAAACATTTTCAAGTTCCCTTAAAAACTTCCAACCAAAAATGACCCTTGCAAAGTAGTTTTATCAACTTGCAGTCATGTTGCTTTTTTTCTAATTTATTACCTGTTACGCAGCAGTTTCAACTTTATATCCTTGTAAAGTGAAGCTTTGTTTCTGGTTATTAAAGTGAGACATTTTGGAAAGTTTTATTTATTTGGTGTTGGCAGTGATATGGAACTAAACTGAGCTCACTTTATATTCTGGCAGACAGGGAAGCCATATTGGAAAATCATTAAGTGGGAAGAGGTAGAATTTCTCAACCATATTTCTTGTGATATTTATAACATTTCAGAAACCAACGTAACTGGCACTTTTCCCAGTGCCTGGAATGACTTTCCTTGAAGAGCCCATAGCATATGTACTCATTGTTGAAAGTAATGGTTAGCTTAGCCTTTAATAATGCAGTACAAGAAGGAATTGGAGGGTTCATATTTTCTATGGCAGTATGTGCAATATTAAAGAGATCAAAATATTAGGATCGTAGACATTCATATGGCTTGTTTCTGTGACTGTATTGACTTCATCAGTTTCACTATAATGTAATTCATTTTTTTCACTTTTGTACAGGACCGTGCACTCTTTTTCTGGCTTTCCTAAGACGACAACAGGACATTGGTCACTGCAATGTCACTGCCAAGCTAATCATTAGTATATATGTAAAGATTTAATGAGATAGCAACTACTGTTCACTTTCTCCTCTTCAAGCTTTATTGTTTTGTAAGAATCGTAGATAATGCTAGCAAGCTATTTTCTGCTTTGGTAACTTGTTGGAATTGCATGGTTAAGCATGTTGTGCAGAGACATAACTGGGCTTGCTGGCAATGTCCAATCATAGTCTTTTAGGCATCCTTGGGAAGGTACAGAATATGTCCAGTCCCATGGAAAGAGATTTGAAAAAATTGACAATGAGGGAAAGAAGAACATGTTTTTAACTAACTGACTAAAACAAGACAAACATTCAGTAAAATATTTTTTCTGTGAAGCTAGGTAATTTCTTTCATCAACAGTGCAAAAGTTGGTGAGTTGAAAAATTTGAGAAGCTGCATGAAGCAACTTGACTGTGTTTATGACAACTAAAGCTTAAAACTTTACCTGCAGTAAAAAGCATGTTTTAATGTTTGCTATTTGTTGCTGAGATTAAAAACTGCATTATTTATTTGTTAGTTCCATAACTTACGGTCCTAGTATAAAAACTAACATGAAAGTAATAATGGTCCCTCCCATTCGTTCTTCTTTGAATTTGCAGTTCAAATTCTAATTACTATAGTGAATAATTCACTATAGTGAAGAAAAAAACATGCTGCAGCTTTTTCTAAATTTGATATGAATGCTTTACAAACTTCAAAATTGGGAGAAATGGCAGTAATGAAATTTGCTGGTCCTAATGTGATCAGGGAATATGAAAGATGCAGTGGTGTTTCTTCATTTTCAAATGAATATGAGTAATATGGATTGCAGTAGTCTCATCTATTTTCTATTTCTACCCATTTCTATATTCTTGCCTGAATTTGGTATATTCTTATAAATTATCTATTATTTTAGATTAATTTGTTTTAGCTTTACACTGGGTCCAATTAGAGAGATCAGTGAAATTTGCAAATTGCAAATTGTTGTGTTATTTGGAATATGCTGTTTCTAAATCTAAATGTAGCATCAAACTTTAACTGCTTTCACAGATAAAGGGGCATTAAGTATTTCATAACATTTCTTGCGTCCAAATCATAAGAAGCTAATTATCCTTTAAATTGACTGAGCCAAATGTCACTAACTGCAACAATTTACCATTAGATTCAGACATAATCTACAGTGATCGACAATTCTCATTTTTAGTTTGGTAGAGTGTGTTTTAATTCATTCAGTGGCATAGACTTTTCAGACCCTAAAAGCTTGCAACTGACTGAACACTGGTTTTGTGTATATTGCTCTATCAAATCTGATAGATGGAAAATCATTCATGTCCCTAATAATCTTAGATCTGGTCACTTAATGCAAGCAAACCAATTTATAGATCTTTCATTTGTTGGCTGCCAGTTAGAGTAAAATGATTACATGATCAGAATGTACTCTAAAAGGCTTAAGAAGAAAATATATTATATGATGTGTTGTTTTCCTTCAACTACTTAATTGGAAGAATTAGGATTAGCAAACTTTCTTTAATAAGAAAATAAAGGTATATTTTTATTGAAGAGAAAAAGTTCTTTATTTTTGATAGAAAATAAAGTTCTGAATTTAGAATTCCTATGAATAATAGAAATGAAATATTCAAGAAATGCCTGTCAATTTTGATAAGTGATGATTTGGGAAATGAAGAGATGCAGTGTCATCTATTCTGGCAAGTTCTACTTTCACTTCTGTCCTTGTTATTGCTGCTGTTCTTGTATGTATAATACTGTTTTCAAAATGAAAAAAAGTGACCTTTGATACACATGGATTTTTGTTACCTTACAAAAACATACAATATGGTAACCTGTTGGTATATATCACTAACTCCTTTTTGCACAAAGCAAAATTTAAAACTTAAATTTTGTTTTTTTTTGTTCATGTATCGTCTTCTGAATTTTGATCTAATGCTTGAATAAAGAATTTCATCAGAATATCACTAGACATCATGACTTCATCAGGCTTTAGGCCCTTTCAAAAAATGAATACGTGGAGATACTTTTGCTGCATATTAACCTGTAAGACAAATTACTAAATATTTCTGTAGAAAAAGTAGAAACTATACTGCAGGAAACACCAATTTTAAAATGCTTTTCCTACACTTGTTCTATAAGTTTTTTTCATTCATTTACAGGATGTGGGTATCACTAGCTAGACCAGCATTTGTTGCCCATCCTTAATTTTTTGAGAGGTGGTAGTGAGCTGCCTTCTTGAACTACTGCAATCCCTGTGGTGTAGGAACAGTCATACATTTATCTTTTTGTGCCCAGAGGCCACACCCCAAGTTTTGAAACATCAAGCAGGATGAACAACATGGACCCAGAACAAAAGAGGTCCTTGGGGCTACCTTCAAGTCCCTTTGTTGATTGTCAGTACCTGACTGACAGTAAGCAAGTTTATCAAGTAGGTATTACATCTGATATTTTGAAGAGGAATGGAGCTTGCTTGTAGAAAAGCTGTATGTGAATCAGATAAACTTGATTCCTTCTTTTCCGTCCAATTTGCCCACATTCAAGATAGTGGGCATTCATGATTTTCCTGGCCTGCTGTGCTGCTTGAGTACCACAGCGGGCCAGGGTATGTCAGCGGGGACAGAGGTAGGCTGTAGCTGGATGCCGATCGCAACTATCCCGGGCCATTTTTTATGGCATAATCAGCCTTGCGCCAGAAAACAGCGCAAGGCTGATTACCATATTGAAATTCCAATTTCAGTATCACTAATATTTCTGCCTGTACCAGGAGAGGTTCCCACTGGCGGGGATTAAAACTGGTCCCCATTAACGGGGACCAGGCATGTTGACCTTGCTGGTGGGGACAGAGGCCATTGAGGTCTCCCCAGGACGGTGGGGGCAGATGGGGATATGCCTAGGCCCTGGCAGTGCCAGCTGACAGTACCCACTAGACAGGAGGGACACTCAGCCAAGTGGAGTGTACATCTTATGGTTACGTGTGAAGTTGTGGATGTATCCATTATATGTCCTAGATATCATTAGGAAGTGTCACCAGCTGCACAAGCTTGGCTTCAAGTTTTGGAACTTGAGCAGTGATTGAAGACACTGTTGTGCATCAGCATGGCAGAGGACCGCATGGGTAGTTTAGGGAGGTGGTCACATGGCACAGTAGAACAAAGAGAAGTACAGTTTCGGCCCTCCAAGCCTGTGCCTATCATGATGTCCTAACTAAAGAAAAATCCTTCTGCCCTTACTCGGTCTTTATCCCTCTATTCCCTCCCTGAATTTGTTGAACCTATGTCTTCTTGTAATTGACACTTCCATCCTTGGAAAAAGCCTCTGAGTATCCATTCTGTCTATGCCTCTCATAATTTTGTAGGCTGTATCTGGTCTCCCCTCAGCCTCCATCTTTCCAGTGAAAACATTCCTAGTTTATTCAATCGTTCCTCATAGCCAACACCCTCACCCTCCCGCTGAGCATTCTTTGCACTCTCTCCAAAGCTTCCACTTCCTTCTGGTAGTATGGTAAGCAGAGCTGCAGACAATACTCCAAATGCGGCCTAACCAAGGTTTTATATAGCGGCAACGTGTGTTCCCAACTTTTCTACTCAATGCCCTGGCTGATGAAGGCAAACATGCCATACACCTTCTTAATCACCTTGACCACCTGTGTTATCACCTTTAGGGAACTGTGGATTGATGCATAGATCCGTGTTCTGCTATTTATCTGTATAATTCATACAAAATTTGACCCTCCAAAATGCATCATCTCGCATTTGTCTGGATTAAACTCCATCTGCCATTTCTGTGCCCAAGTCTCCAATCCATTTACACCTTGTCATATCCTCTGACGATCCCCAGCACTCCACCAATCTACATGTCATCTACAAACTTACTTATCAGATCTCCCACATTTTCATCCAGATCATTTATATATACTACAAACAACAGAGGTCTCAGCACTGATCCCTGTGGAACACCACTAGCTACAATCTCCACTCTGAAAAACACCGTTCCACTACTACTCTCTGTCTCCAATGATCAAGCCAGTTCTCCATCTATCAAGCTAGCCCACCCCGAATCACATGTGATTTTAGTTTTTGTAAAAGTATGCCATGTGGGACTTTGTCAAACGCCTTACTAAAGTCCATATACTACATCCACAGCCCTTCCCTCATCAATCATCTTTGTCACCTCTTGAAAAACTCTATCAAGTTGATGAGACATGACCTTCCCTGTACAAAACTGTGCTGCCTGTCACTTACAAGTCCATTTTCTTCCAAATGTACATATATCCCTCGATATCTTCTCCCACAGCTTTCCCACCACTGACGTCAGGCTGCCTTCCTCACCACTAACGTCAGGCTAGACATATGTAGCCAGAGAGGGAATGAGTAATCTTCAGGTAGTCTAAGAGAGCCAGATAAGGTATTTCAGACAGCCCAAGTCTATCTTGTTTGCAAATCAGTTTCCCGTTTTGGAAGCAATGGTTCTTCTGGAAGCGCAGCCAGAACCAAACCTGTGGCACAGGCGGCTTTGCTGCATGAGAGAGGAAGAAGAATGTCCTTCATTGGAAGAGGACTTGTGTACAGGAAAAAGAATGCCTAACTACAACTGTAAAAAGTCTCTCAATACCAGGTTAAAGTCCAACAGGTTTATTTGATAGTAAATGCCACAAGCTTTCGGAACACTGTTCGTTCGTCAGGTGAGTTTAAAATTCTGATCAGAAACAGGGCATATAAAGGCACACACAGTTTACAGAATACTAATTAGAATGCAAGTCTTTACAGCTAATCTGCTATTCAAGTCTTAAAGGGGCAGAATGTGTGAGTGGGGATAGCATTAAGCATAGGTTAAAGAGATGTGTATTGTCTCCAGACAAGACAGTAAGTGAAATGTTGTAAGTTCAGGCAAGTCGTGGGGGTTACAGATAGTGTGACATGAATGCAAGATCCGGGTTGAAGCCGCCCTCGTGTGCGGAGCTTGGTTATCAGTCTCTGCTCAGTGACTCTGCGCTGTCGTGTGTCGTGAAGGCCGCCTTGGAGAATGTTTACCCGAAGATCAGAGGCCAAATGCCTGTGACCGCTGAAGTGTTCCCCAGTAGGGAGAGAACAGTCTTGCCTGGTGATTGTTGAGCGGTGTTCATTCATCCATTGTCATAACGTCTGCATGGTCTCCCCAATGTACCATGCTTCGGGACATCCTTTCCTACCACAGCAACCTCTGCAAGATATGCCAGATCATCGATATGGATGACATCATCTCACATGAGAACACCATCCACCAGGTATATGGCACATACTCTTGCAACTCAGCCAACTTGTCTATCTAATACGCTGCAAGAAAGGATGTCCCGAAGCATGGTACACTGGGGAGACCACGCAGACACTACGACAATGGATGAATGATCACCGCTCGACAATCACCAGGTAAGACTGTTCCCTCCCTATTGGGGAACACTTCAGCGGTCACAGGCATTCGGCCTCAGATCTTCGGGCAAATGTTCTCCAAGGCAGCCTTCATGACACACAGTGCAGAGTCACTGAGCAGAGACTGAGAGCCAAGTTTTGCACACATGAGGTTGGCCTCAACCGGGATCTTGGGTTCATGTCACGCTATCTGTAACCCCCACGACTTGCCTGAACTTGCAACATCTCACTTACTGTCCTGTCTGGAGACAATACACATCTCTTTAACCTATGCTTAATGCTATCTCCACTCACATTGTCTGCACCTTTGAGACTTGATTAGCAGATTAGCTGTAAAGGCTTGCATTCTAATCAGTATTTTGTAAACTGTGTGTGCCTTTATTTGCCCTGTTTCTGATCAGAACTTTCCACCCACCTGACAAAGGAACAGCGTTCCAAAAGGTTGTGGCGTTTACTATCAAATAAACCTATTGGACTTTAACCTGGTGTTGTGAGACTTCTTACTGTGTTTACCCCAGTCCAACGCCGGTGTCTTCACATCAATACTATAGAGCCTTGGCGTGACCACCTGAAGCATTGTGTGCAGTTTGTTCTCCGTTTCTAAGAAAGAATGTACTTGCCATACAGGGAATGCAGCAAAAGTTCACCAGACTGATTCCTGGGATGACACGTTTGTTGAATGAGGAGAGATTGCATCAACTGTGCCTTTAATCATTGGAATTTAGAAGAATTAGAAGGAATCTCTGAGTAAAATTCTGAGGGCTGAACAGACTGGATGCAGGGATGTTGTTTCTTCTAGCTGGGGGCAGGGCTGGGGACTAGAAAAAAGGAGTCACAGTCTTAGGATACAGGGTACACCATTTAGAATTGAGATGAGGAGAAACATGAGGAGAGTGGTGAACCTATGGAATTGTCTACCACAGAAGACTGTTAAGGCCAAGTCACTGAATATATTTAAGAATGAAGTAAATACATTTCTAGACTAAAAGGTGTCAAAAGGGGAGAGAATGGGAGTATGGCTTTGAGATAGAGGATCAGTCATTATCATGACACAGCAGACTCAAATGGCTGAATAGCCAACACCTGCTCCTATTTTCTGTTTCCAATAAAGTAATCTGAGATTGGCTTTGTTGGCCTTTTTGGGGAACCCGCCTTGACTTCATCTGTCTGCAGTGGAATTGAGAATATTGTGAATTGACTTCCCAATTTTTCTAGTAACCTGTAGAATTTTTTCTGAATTTTCATCATGAGTATGGGTGTAGTAATGACTTGGTTATGGTGTAAGACTGATAACCCAGTCATGTATTCAGTTGCACCAAGGCTAGTTGTGAAAATAAAATCAGTAAATTAAATAAATTCAATAAAATTGCTATAAAATCTGTCAGATTGTCTTAACAGCCAAACTGATTCAATAGTGTTCTTTCAAAGAAATAACTTGGCACATCCAGCTGATCAAGTTGCTGTCGACCTCTGTATTGTACTGTATTGTGGAGGCAATTGTTTCCAGAGAGCTACCCATCATCATCTACCATCATGGATAATAAATTTCCACAAGTATCCCCCATTCTTAAAAAAATGATTTGTTAGGTTATTAAAGAAGATTTGACCATGCAATCAGCTACAGGTTGCAAATGTTTGGATATTTCAAAATACTTATTAAGAAGTCTTCCAATGCATAAAATGAGCAGTTTCTCACAAGTCAGTTTTGAAGTGTAAAGTTTTACTTAATGTATGAATCAATTCCATAATTTTTCCAACATTTCATTCTTTTAAGGCTATTACAATTTTTAGACTCTTTTGCCTCCCTTTCATCATGCTTTTCTTTTCTGTTTTACAGGCATTTATTTGTCTGACTTGACATACATTGACTCAGCGTACCCATCCACACACAGCATCATTGAGAGTGAACAAAGATCAAATCTCATGAACAATATTTTGAGAATCATTTCAGATCTTCAGCAGTCCTGCGATTATGGTAAGCAAACGCATTCCACAATTTTAATCTCTTAACTAGATACGAAACTAAATGAATATTTCCTCTTTGATCCGTTTTATTTTCTTTAGATATTCCGCTGCTTCCTCATGTTCAGAAATATTTGAACTCGGCAAGATATATTGAAGAACTTCAGAAATTCGTTGAAGATGATAATTACAAGTAGGTTCCCTGATATCTAAGCTTTTTCCATAAGTTTTTAGATGTGATGGTATTTCTTGTGTTCAATATAATTAAAATCTTTTAAAACAACTTAAAACAAACCTTTAAAAAAATTTTTAGCACATCTTTGCAATACTAAGACGATGTTGGAGGTGCAGTGTTCCAGACATTAAAATGAGGCCCCAGATGTTCTCAAATAATAGTGAAAGATTCTTTGGCATTATTTGAAACAGAGCTTCAGATTTTTCCTGTTGTTGGGCTAAACATTTAATCCCCAACCGACAAACAGAGCAGATGATTTTATGATTTATCTTATTGTTGTCTGTGGAGCTTGCTGTGTGCAAATTGTCTGTTTTGTTTCCCACATTACAAAACTGTGACTACACTTACTTTATTGACTCTAAAACACTTGGGGATATCCTGAGCTTACAAAATGTGATACATAAATGCTAGTCTTTCTTTCTTTATCCTCACAGGAGTAGGTTTCTGTTGTCATTTGTCATTGAGACACAGCACTTCAGAAGATTTTCATCTGTCAAATCACATTATTTGTATTGTTTAGCTAAGCTTCACAATTTTCAGATCACTAAACTCTGCTGCAATTGTGCATAATGAAGTTTAGGATCGTGGAGTGTTGACTTCAGTCAGTTAATCATGCACATATTTCCCACAGACCTCTGGAACAGTCACCTGACTGAAGAGATTTTCTTAAGAACTTAACTGAAGAAAAGCTCTGTTCCATTTCAGGATCTAACTTTGTATTTGTGAGGATTTGCACAATTTACTGCAGTGATTATATGTTTTGTTGGACAAAATAAATGGGACCTCTGCTGAGGCACAAGGCAAGTTCTTAGAGACTTAAGAGGATGAATGTACAAATGTTTGATGGATACTATTACTGTTTCACCATGCAGCTAAAATGGAATATCCTAAGAATTGTGACCCAAAGAGAGTGTTTCTTAGACTGAGATTAGTCTGTGTTCAAATATTTATGTGTCCACCTTTTTTGAAATTCTGATCATCTTTTCTCCCTCCAGTCTGGGGATGAGCAATAAATGCTGGCCTAGCCAGTGATGCCCACATCCCATGCATGAATTTAAAAAGTCTGAAAATAAGTTTGGGAAAATTCAGGTTTGTTTGTTTAATTTTGACACAAACTATGAACATTTAAGATAAAATCTGTTCATATCTACATTTGTAAAGTCAAAGTATTTGTCAATTAAGTAATAATTACCTGAATTCTGGACTTGATGATAAATTATTCCAGATTCATTTTAACTTTCAGTAGCTGTGCCAAATTTAATTAATCTAAGACTTTACTGAGACAAGAGCAAAACAGCAATCAGTACTAGTACAATAATAATCAGATATTATTTAATGGTAGCTGCACCCTGTATCATTTTTTCCCAAAATTAAATCTATATTTTATTTGGCTGATCAAATAATGGTGCAGAATTGCCCATAACTGATAAATGTGTTATAACCTACTACACAGAGCTTCAAAGTTTTATGAAACAAAAGGCACTTCCTACAGGAAACAGAGTTACTCAGTGAAGCGAATAGTGAATTGAGTCATGTAGTTTATCTACTTTGCTGTTTAGAAGCTTGTGGTAAATGTTGGAACCAATTTTTATGCTTAAAATTATTTTCTTGCGCAGTAGCTAATTATAGCACAAGAAAGAATGAAAGAACTGATATTTATTTAGCACCTTTTACAACTTCAACGTGTTCCAAACACTTGGTGCCAATGCAATACTTTTGAAATGTAGCCGCTATTGTAATGTAATGAAGCAACCAATCTACTCTCACTTGCTCCCAGAAACAACAATATGATGACTAAATAATCTGGGCAATTCTAATTAGGGAATGATTGGCTAGGACGCTGGAATCATTTGACAGAATGCCACGTTAAAGGCTGATAAATAAAATTAAGGTCCATGGAATAGGAGGGTCCATATCAGCTTAGCTATAAAGTTGACTGAAGGACAGAAAACAAAGTGGTGATAAATGGTTGTCTTTTTATAAGACTAGGCAGTTAAACAGTAGAGTATTTGCATTCTTTCATGGAATGTGGGCATCCCTGGCGAAGCCAACATTTTTTGTCCGTACCTAATTGTCCTTGAGTAGTGGTGGTGAGCCACCTTCTTGAACTGTTTCTTGGAGCCATTTTTCCCCAGGTTCAGTGTTAGGACCACTGCTCTTTTAATTTGTAAATTACTTGAATGATGGAATAAAGATTGAAATTTAAAAATTTACTGATGGATTGAAACCTGTTGACATGGCAATAAGTGAGGATAATGCCACTTGACAGCATGGACACTCATGATGGAACTTAATGCAGAGAAGGTGATGTATTTGGTAGAAGTGATAGGAAGAAGCAATATAGACTTAATGGCATAATCTAAATATTGTGCAGGGACAGATCGACCTGCAGGGTTTATGTGCACAGATCTTTGAAGTTGGAAGGACATATTGGATAGTAGTTAGCAAAGCATATGGGACCTTGGGCTTAGTAAATAGAGGCATTGGGTAAAGTAGCAGAGAACATATGTTGAACCTTCATAATGCTCTGGTGAGGTCAAAACTAGAGTATCACATCCATTTCTGGTCATCTTTTCCAGGAAAAATGTTGAAGGCTGTTAAGACAATGTGGAGAGGATTTGTGGAATTTAGCTACAAGTTTTCCAGAACAAAGGAGATTGAGGGAAAATTTGGTGGAAGTGTAAAAGATTATGACAACTTTGGATAAAATACACGAAGGAAAGTTGTTCCCCTTAACTTAATGGTGCAAGGACTAGGAGACAAGTATTTAAGGTTTTGAGCTAAATATACAAGGGGATGTGAATTTACGCAGCAATTGAGAACTCAAACTCACTGCCCATGAAGGTGCTGGTAACGGAGACAATGAACAATTTCAAAAGGAAATTGAAAAAACACTTGAAGGAAATAAACATGCAGGTTACATGAATAGAGTAAGGGACTGGAACTGGCAGAATTGTTGTACAGAAAGCTGGCATGGTTTCAATGAACCAAATGTCCTTTCTCTATGTTGTTATGATGCTATAATAATTCCTACTGTCTTTGAAATAATGCCTTAGGATCTTTTACATCCACCAGAGAGCGCAGTGTTTAAGTTGAAAGTCAGTCCTCCGCATTCCCCTCCATATCATCTTCGGGCATTAAAATTGGTACTGGCTAACGAACCTGGACAGGTGTTGGATCTCTCATTGGAAGAACACCTTGGGGATAATGATCATAACTCTATCTCCTTTACGCTAGCGTTGGAAAGAGATAGGATCAGGCAAGTTAGGAAAGTGTTTATCTGGAGTAAGGGGAAATATGAAGCCATCAGGAAGGAGATTAGACGAGTAAGTTGCAAGGAGGTGTTGTCGGGAAAAAGTACCGAAGTAAGGTGGCAGATTTTCAAGGAATGATTGTCTAGAGTTCTGCACGACAACGTTCCGATGAGACAGGGAGGTTTTGGTAGGTTACGGGAACCGTGATGCACGAAAGTTGTAATGAACCTAGTCAAAAAGAAAAGTAAAGCATACAAAAGGTTCAGAGAGCTAGGAGATGTTAGGGATCTAGAGGAGTATATGGCTTATAGGAAGGAACTTAAGAAGGAAATTATGAGAGCCAGAAAAGGTCATGAGAAGGCTGTGGCCGGTAAGATTAAGGAGAACCCTAAGGCGTTCTACAAGTATGTGAAGAGTAAAAGGATGAGATGTGAAGGAATAGGAACTGTAAAATGTGAAGGTGGGAAAGTTTATACAGAATTGGTAGAAATAGCAGAGGTGCTTAATGAATACTTTACCTCGGTATTCACGGTTGGAAAAGATCTGGGTGGTTGTACTGCAGGCTTGCGGCGGACTGAATAGATTGAGTATGTGGACATTAAGAAAGAGAATGTTTTGGAAGTTTTGAATAGCATCAAGATAGATAAATCGCTGGGACCAGATGGGATGTACCTCAGGTTCCTGTGGGAGGCCAGGAAAGAGATTGCAGAACCTCTGGTGATGACCTTTGCGTCGTCGATGGAGATGGGAGAGGTTCCGGAGAATTGGAGGATTGCGAATGTGGTTCCTATATTCAAGAAAGGGAATAGGGATAGCCCAGGAAATTACTGACTCGTGAGTCTAACCTCAGTGGTTGGTAAGTTGATGGAGAAGATTCTGAGGGACAGGATTTATGAACATTTAGAGAAGTTTAGTACGCTCAATAGTAGTCAGCACAGCTTTGTCAAAGGCAGATCGTGCCTTACAAGCCTGGTTGAGTTATTTGAAAATGTGACAAAATACATTGACAAAGGGAAGAGCGGTAGATGTGATTTATATGGACTTCAGCAAGGTGTTCGATAAGGTCCCCCGTGCAAGTCTTCTTGAGAAAGTGAGAGGGCATGGGATCCAAGGGGCTGTTGCCTTGTGGATCCAAAACTGGCTTGCCCACAGAAGGAGACAGTGGTTGTAGATGGATCTTTTTCTGCATGGAGGTCGGTCACCAGTGGAGTGCCCCAGGGATCTGTTCTGGGACCCTTGCTGTTTGTAATTTCTCATAAATGACCCGGATGAGGAAGTGGAGGGGTGGGTTGGTAAGTTTGTGA
Source organism: Carcharhinus amblyrhynchos (assembly GCF_965287045.1). Classification (NCBI taxonomy): domain Eukaryota; kingdom Metazoa; phylum Chordata; class Chondrichthyes; order Carcharhiniformes; family Carcharhinidae; genus Carcharhinus; species Carcharhinus amblyrhynchos. The sequence goes on along the minus strand of NC_137332.1, from coordinate 85,256,485 downwards.
CGACACAAAGGTTGGTGGTGTTGTAGATAGTTTGGAGGGATGTCAGAGATTGCAGCGTGACATAGACAAGATGCAAGGCTGGGCGGAGAAGTGGCAGATGGACTTCAACCTGGATAAATGTTTGGTTGTCCATTTTGGCAGGTCAAATGGGATGAAGGAGTATAATATTAAGGGTAAGACTCTTAGCAATGTAGAGGATCAGAAGGACTTTGGGGTCCGGGTCCATAGGACTGTTAAATCAGCCCCGCAGGTAGAGGATGTGGTTAAGAAGGCGTATGGTGTACTGGCCTTCAACAATCGAGGGATTGAGCTTAGGAGCCGGGAGATAATGTTACAGCTTTGTAAGACCCTAGTCAGACCTCTTTTGGAATACTGTGCTCAGTTCTGGTCACCTCATTACAGGAAGCTTGTGGAACCTATTGAAAGGGTGCAGAGGAGATTTACAAGGATGTTGCCTGGATTGGGTGGCATGCATTATGAGGATAGGTTGAGGGAGCTTAGTCTTTTCTCCTTAGAGAGACGAAGGATGAGAGGTGACCTGATAGAAGTGTATAAGATATTGAGAGGTATAGATAGGGTGGATTCTCAGAGGCTTTTTCCAAGGGCTGGAATGGTTGCTACGAGAGGACACAGGTTTAAGGTGCTGGGGAGTAGGTACAGAGGAGATATCAGGGGTAAGTTTTTCACTCAGAGGGTGGTGGGTGAGTGAAATCGGCTGCCATTGGTGGTGGTGGAGGCAAATTCAATAGGGTCTTTCAAGAGACTTCTGGATGAGTACATGGAACTTGATAGAATTGAGGGTTATAGGTAAGCCTAGTAGGTATGGATATCATCAGTGCAACTTGTGGGCCGGAGGGCCTGTTTGTGCTGTAGTTTTTCTATGTTCTATGTTCTAAATTCAAGGAATTCTTTGCCACTAACTTGAGAGCATCCATTCATAGAATCATAGAATCCCTACAGCACAGAAAGAGGCCATCCGGCTAATTGAGTTTCAACCAACTCTATGAAAGAGCATCCTACCCAGCCTCTGCCCTTTCCCTGTAACCTTGCTATAGCTAATACACCTATCCTACACATCTTTGGTCACTAAGAGGAAATTTAGAGTGGCCAGTTCACCTAACATGCACATCTTTGGGCTGTGGGGGTAAACTAGAGCACCTGAAGGAAACCTATACAGACACATGGAGAACTTGCAAATTCTACACAGACTGTCAGCCAAGGCGGGAATTGGACCCCAGTCCCTGGCACTGTGAGACAGGAATGCTGACCACTGTGCCATTGTGCCGTTTCTGTTTCACATATGTACTTAAAAACATGAGGAAATGTTACATTACTTATGTATGATATAAATTATTCTTTGCTTAAGCATAGTTGAGTCTTCATGTACAGAAGTTCTTTGACAACTATCCTCTCGTTCTTTTTCTGATTCAGTGAATCATAAAGGTTGTGTTCACATTTCTTATTGAAATTCAGAATCCACTTTCAACAAGCAAAAGTAATAAATATGATTCAGGATGACTGCTGCAACATTGTTGAAGGAACATTATTGCTGGTGTTTTTCTCCTTTTTCTTTCCCATATATTCAGTTTGATGTGGATAATGAATTGCTGTTTAAGAATGTGAAAGAATACAGTGATCATGTGTTCCCAGCTTTTTATCTATGGGGTAATAGTGGCAAGCAGAAAATCATAAAGAAATATTTTCACCAGATCTGCTTCATAACTCTCCTGTGGAAGTTAGAAATTTCTCTGGAATCTGAGTGACAGAGCCAAGTTGTGAAATGACTCTGAGTAAAGGACTGCAGGGTTGGAAGGTTTCATCCTGCATTAATCTTTCAATGGAGAAAATGTTTGTCTCCCAAGGTCACATCTCTTTACATGAAGATCAAGATTAACCAGTTGTTATGCGCACATCTTCTCCACGATACTGGATTTGAATCTCCAGAATGTCGAACCACTGGCATGATGCATATGACTGGAACTTCAGACAACAGCTTTGCTTCAAGGCTAGATATGAAACATACTTCAAGCTTATTGTTTAGGATGAGCAGGTGCCTCTGCTGAAACTCTATGCTGCAATGAATTGGGAATCTTGAGAGTCAGTGCTGCAGTCAGGAGGATAAAGTTATGGGAAGACAAAACTCTCACATTTTGTGCACATGAGGAGCAGCTGGTATCATAAATTAACCTGATTAGAGTACACAGGTGCACTAATTAACAATTTTTTGGGTTAGGATTAAGGGGCACCCCTTTGCAATCCACGAGGCTCAAACAATATATCTGAAGGTTTCTGAACCAAGTCAAAACTGGTGTAGGATATAACATTCCACCTTTGATAGGTTTGGACATAAGAAGGAATCTCAACAGTTCATGCGCCTCATGGGTCTCTTCCGATATTTCAGCCTCGGTCCAAGTCCGCACCTGACGTGGAAGGAGTATATATTAACAGGCATCTGTCTCTTACAATATGAACACCGGAGTTCTCTTTCGCCCTTTCATTGGGTAGCAGAGGAATAGCCACAGCTTTGTCTGCGATGTCCATTTTGGGCGTCGGACAGGCAGGGCTGGCCAATTGGGTGGACTGTTCTCGGTTCTTGACCAGCTAGGTAGTGCTGGCCCAGAGACAAATTGTGATTTTGAGACCCGCACATGGTGCAGATGTTTTTTCAGGGTGGCCTCACCCACGCATATTCTGTAGAATAAAGGGCCCTGGAAGCAACCATTCAGGTAACCATTTGCATAATTCTTTACCAAAACTTTTCACCAGCCTCCAGTTGCCTCTCCTGGCCACCATTGTCACAGCCTCTGCATTGGGCTTCTTGTTACTTTTCCACCTCCTCCCTCTACTCGCCCTGAGTTCAGTGGGAGAGTTTGGTATCCATTGATGCTGCTGGGTGTTCTTTTAACCCAGCATTTAAAATCTGGACCCCTCTCCACAAGGCCATTCGATGCTGGATGGTATTGTGCTGGCCTTCGACTTCATGAAGTGGGTGAACTGGCTAGCGAAAATGAGTCCATTGTCAGGGACTAGCACCTGTGAGATCTTTTGAGGCACAAATGAAGTGCAAAGTTTCTCTGCTGTTATTTTTGTGTACGCTGAATGCACCCTATGTACGTCCATCCACTTTGAGTGGGTGTCCACTATGACCAAGAACATCGAGCCCATGAATGTGAAGCTGAGTCCGTGATGGCCGTATCCATTGGGTGCAGGGGAGGTACCCCAGTGGCAACTTCTGTCCTTGCTGGCGTTCCTGGCACCGACCCACAAGCGCCGCTATGTCCACATCTTTTCCAGACCACCAAACGTAGCTTCTGGCCAACATCTTCATTTTAGACGTTCATGGGAGGCTATGATGTAGTTCAGCCAATATGGAATGGTGGCCCTGATTCAGAACAACCCCCCCTTCCCCCACCCCCACATAGCAGTATCCCATCTTCTACCCTGAGCTGCTCTCTTCTACTCCAATAAGGATGGAATTGGGGCTGTACTGGCCTTTCCATTTCCCCCATTAATACTAAATGTTTAACTTTTGTAAGCACAGAGTTCTTTTGGGCCCAAAGATGTATATTATGTGCGACCACTGGGACGGTATCCAGAAAATTCATAGCCATTACTGTCTCTTCTTCTTGGAGTACCATTGGTCTGCTGAAGGTAGCCTACTTAAGGCATTTGCTACTCGACCTCCCAGCCACTGCTCCAACTGATGATTCTAAGTTGCTAATAATAATGCCCACTGCTGGATCCAAGCCGATGCTATCTGTTGTACTGCCTTGTCCTCGCTTAGTAGTCCCAGTAACAGTTTGTGGTCGGTGACAATCACAAATGACCTTACATAAAGATATTGGTGAAATTTCTTCACTCCAAATATTACCACCAATCCTACTTTTTCAATATGGATTTTCTTTCTGCTAGAGCCAAGGTCCTGAAGGCAGGGGCTATTGGGCGTTCTTCTCCATTTGGCCATCTTTGTGCCAATACTGCCTCAGTGCCATATAGAGACACATCACAAGTTAGCACTAGTTCTTTTCTGAGATCGTAAAGTGCTAAGGCGTTCTGTAAAGACAGCTGGTGCTTTATTTGCTTGAAAGCGAGATCTTAATGGGTGGACCCTTATTTTAGCAGTTGATGTAGCGGAACCAAAATGGAGCCCCGATTTCCTATGAATTTTACGTAGTATGTCACCAGCCCTAAGAACGGCCGTAACTCCCGGATTAAGATGGGAGCTGAGGCCTCTTTAATCACCCACACCCAATCCTCTAAAAGATGAAGACCTGACTTGTTATAGCCCAGATAGGTCCCTTGCGGTACCAGCAAGACGCATTTCTGCCTCCTTAACCACATGCTGGCTCTGGGTAAGGACTTCCTCCAGGTCTGTAGATGTTCTGTCTTTGTTTTACGTGTAATGAGAACGTCATCCAGGTAATTGCCACCTGAGGTAAACGCTGTAGTACGCTCTCCATTGTTCTCTGGAAAATCAAGCAGGCTGACAATACCCCAGAAGCTAACTTGTATATTGATAGAGGCTGTTTAGAGTATTGATCGTGGAATATTTCTGCAAATTCTCATCCAACTGCAAATAAGCATAACTCTAATTTTGAAAGTAAGAGTCCACCTGCCAACTTTCCATATAAATTCTCGATCTGGGGTTACTTGTTCAGCAGTTTTTTTATGCTTAAAGTTCCCGCAAAGATCAATTGAACCATCTGGTTTCAAAATAGGCATCACCAGTGCTGCCCATTTTGCAAACTGGTCAGGTTTTATGATAATTTCTCATTCCATTGTTCTAATTTCTGTTTGCACTTTTTCTCAAAACAAACCATACTGAGTGGGCCTTGCAAAATCACGGGACTGTGTCCTGATCAATATGTACTGTCGCTTTGGCTTCTTTTATGATTTCCTAGCCCTTCTCGAAAAACTTCAAGATATTTGAGCACGACTTCAGCCAAGTGACCGTTTTCTAATTGGAAAATGTTTACCCAAACCAGGTGGATTTTTATATGCCATTAGGCTCAGGCCCGAGCCTTCTACTCCATTAATGCTCGTCTTACCAGTTGCTTTTCATAAGTGACAGGAACAAAAGTTGTCCCCACAATTCTGAGGTTCCTTTGTGTAGGTCCTCAGTCTTGCCCATGTCTTGGTTAAGATTAAGGGTTGGAATCCAGTATGAAGTTTGCTGAACACTTGATCCTCCTACCACATATATGGCCGCACTTGTATCGACTTCTATTAATACTGGACATCCATTTAATTTTACGGTTATCTTAATTGGTTCTGATTTGGACTTGGTGTGCAATTTAATTGTTCCTCATCAGATATAGGTGGACATTCCAGGGTATGCACTCTCGTGGACACTTGTCTACATGTCATTTCCCTAAATCCAGGTCTTGCAAACTTATTTTGCTGCTTCGACCACATATCAGCGGCAGTTACAATGCCTTGCCAGGCAGAATTCTGAAGGGACTGTTGGTCGGCTGGTCAAAGCTTGGCTTTGTGACTGTCCTCCGGGCAGACCTGGGTTTACTTGTATCTGGATCCTTCCTGAGAGCAGCTATATAATTGCCTGCACTCAAGTGGTGATTCCCTAATTCACTTGAACTGTTGTTGGTGTCCATTTCTGTTGGGATGCCTTGCAACTCATATACCTCACTAGCCATCTTTTCCAATGATAGGGCCAGCTTTCATGCCTGTTTGAAGTCCAGTTGGGTTTCCAAAATCAGCTGTTTTTGGATACTCAAATTATTTATCTCGTGTACCAAGCAGTCTCTTAGCATCTTAGTAAACATCGATCTGAATTTGCAAGCTTCTGCTAGTCATCTCAACCTCGTTGAGAAGCTTGTGACAGACTCCCCTGTCTCACAGTGCCTTCTCAGTATCGGAGTTGGCTAATGTTCCTTCACCAGGTCTGCCAACTCCTGGAAGGTTTTGGTACCTGGTGCCTTCAGGAAAGGTAAGCTGCAAATTACGGCAAATGTCATCGGTCCACAAGTGGTCAGAAAAATGACCCGTTGCTTTTCATCTGCCATAATGTCATTAGCCCCAAAATGTAATGCATGTGTTTGACATATTAGGCCCAATTTTCCACAGCAGGGTCAAAAGGGTCCAGTTCCCAAGCAGAGGCATGATGCCTGAAAATGGCTTACCCCAATGCGTAACAGGCTGTTAGTGAGCAAATTATTTTGGGTTGTTCTTTTCCCTTGTCGCCACTGAAATACCTTCTCAGAGCCAAGTGTCCCTTCACCAGATTCCCTTTATTTATGAACTGTATTTCATTCATAGAGTGCGTCAGATACACAGTCAGAATCCAGAGTACCAAAAGACCTGACACTGCTAGTTTTCTTTATGGTTGAGGCTCCCTGATAGGTCAGACAGTAATGACCAAGAGCCAACTGCCAGCACCTCATTGAAGTCAGTACAACAACCACATATCTGATTTAAATATTGACAAGGCATTTCTCCCAAAAAAATTCTAACTGGCAAACTTGCGTAATAATTGGAGTAAATCACCCTTTTCTTTTGGCTGGAGTTTCGAAATGAATCTTCCACACTCTGCGCACTGCGGAGTGCAGTAGCGTAAATCCCACTGAAAATAGGTGGGAAGGGCCTATTCTGCTGGAGTGGCCGGCAGAGTAGCGCTATGAGCCAATCTGTCAGAGCAGAGATTGGCGCATGCACAGTGGACCAGTGGCCCAGCCTCCTGATCACTGGCCAACCCCACGACCCCCTCATCGCCGGATATGTGACGAGCCCCGCCAACTCCCCATGGCCAGTTTGTTGGCTCTCTGAACGTGTCTGGGCCAAACCTTGACCCCCCCTATCCCAAGCCACCTCTCAATGTCTCTCTCCCCTCCCTCAGCCCTAATTCTCTATTTTCCATCCCCACCAGCAGCCCTGAACCTCACTCTCAGCTGCCCCCCACCCCGATGGCTTGCCCCAATCATAAGAACATAAGCGGCAGCAGGATTCTCTCCCCACCGCCTCCCCCCCGACCAGAAAATGATCGTCCTCCAGAGGCCCTGATCCCCATCAGGCTGTGCCCTCCTGGCACTGCCCATGTCCAGTGGGCAGTGCCAAAGTGCCCACTGGGCATTGGCACTTTGCCCCTTGGGAAGTGCCAAGAGGCCCAGGCTGGCATTGCCAAATTGGCAATGACCAGTGGGAAAAACGCCCCTGCTACCCAACCCTCCCTTTATTTCAGCAAGGTTGGGCCACAAGCTTCCTGCAAGTGAGGAGCTATACTATACCCCGCCAGAATGACTTCAGTCCCAGGCCCAGGTCTGAGCACAGAGCAAATATTTGAAGGTGAGTTGTCTTCCTTCTTTGACTGTCTTTCTCCTTCAGATGGTTGGTTCCCTTGACTGAAACTCTCCTTTCATAATCAGTCATAATGAATCCTTGTTGATTGCCCTTTTTCCTCTGGCTTCTTGACCGCAGTTCTCGCTCTGACTCCTTGACTGCAGTAATAAAGTTACCTTTTCAGCTTCTATTATATCTTTTTGCTTTCAATGGGAGACATTGAGCCCGATTTTATCATTTTGTTTCAAAGTGCCGAATCTAAGCATGATCCAGATCCGACTTGTAAACCTGTTCTCAGGCACCCCATATGCACTCTGCCTGAAAACAAAGCGACTCTAAATTGCACTGCAGAAGCCTGCGGGCGGGGCTTATCACACCTGAAACAATCTTTCTCTGATTGGAGCCTTCAATTGTGCATGCGCAGTAAAAAGAAATTTGAAAAACGCTCCCCTGCCGTATCACTTCTGGGCCGCATAAAATGGCTCAGGAGCGACAGCCCACACAAACATTGCCCCACCCCCACAATATAACTGTCACCCTGTCCCACTCCCCCTCCCACCTCACCCCACCAATCATATGCAGAGTGGCAGTGAACCGCTTCCCGCCGCCCCCCATCCTCCCCCCACCCAGAGATCCATTTGGCCCACCACCTTCCTCTCCATCCATCACCCCCACCCCAGAGAATGATCTGCCCCCCCCCCCGGCTCCCCCCCATCCATCAGAGAATGATCTGGCCCGCCTCCCTCCATCCCCCCCACCGATCTGAATTTCTCTAGAACCACTGGAAGCTCTGAACTTTCCTCCTCAGAGCTAGAGCACCCGAAACAGCAAAGGTCTGAGCATGTCTGCTTCACGTCGAATCTGGACAGGCAAACGCGATGGTAAAGAGGTAAGTTCAGGCATCCAGACTATTAAGATATTGCACCCGGGTGCCAAGCGCTGCTATTTTGGGCACTCGGTAAAAGGGGAACAGGTGCGGAGCTGGTCGCGGATTGCGCTATTCACCTCACACCTGACTTTACCAAGTTTTTACGCCCGAAAATGGGTGCAACTTGGTAAAGTCAAGCCCATTATTTTGCATCGCTGGAGCCTCATTGAACTGTGCATGATAGCCTTCGATCATAATAACCAATGATGGATCATGTTATTTGTTTAAAACTTAAAGTTTACCTGTCCAGTGTCCCTCTTAGAGTTTGTTACAGTAAATATCATCATGTGAGCACTGCATTAACAATTGTTTGGTCGGACAGATCAAACCTCAGCCATCAATTGGCACACTTTTTAAGGTTTGTTTATTGATGAAGCCCATTGAATTCTAGGCATCATCACAGAAATCACAGTTTGTAACATATCTCCTTTTATGACTGGGATTTTCTGCCCTCGTCTTCAGTGGGTGGGAATGACGGCAGGAGTGGAAAATCCAGCGGGGTCCCAAAATGGCTTTCATGCTAGTGAGCTTTCCTCACAGCTCTCCGCCAATGATATAACATCATTCCCACCATGCAATGATGTCCAGTGTCTGCCAGGGGAGTTTTTTTAATATACATATGTTTTATGCCGAGGTGGCTGAGTGGGCACCAGCATGATGTCCTGAGACCTGCCTCCAGCAATTATTTTACAAAGTGTTTAAAAATCTGATGGGCAAGCCAGCAGCTCAGCTGGTAAGCTGCAGCTATTTTCCTGCCTGAGACAACACTTTGGCAAAAAAACAGAAAATTCCGCCCAATGTCTCGTTGCTTTTTGATAGTACCATCTAGTTTTTGCAGCCTTTCAAAAAAGCTTTCTTTCTTCAACATCTCCCAAAGCAAGCTGTTAGAATATCCAGCTTTTGCAAAAGAGTTTATCATTCCTTATACGGGTACATGACTTATCAGTTCAATGTCTGTACCATTGAGTACGCCAGAGTGCTATTAGTGAGTGACGAAGAAGGTAGATCTGTGTCTGGATAACACACTTAGCTCCAGAGAACTTTGTAAACCAGTGCTGGAAATAAGGATGATCAAGCAGCAGGAAGCATCCCAGTGGTTATTACCTGCAGGCTTCATGATTATAACATTTCACCTTCATCCATAACCCATGTCCACTTGAAAATCCAGAGGCCTTATCTGCACAAATCTGTGCCTATGTTCTCTAGACAGCTAAGCAGAATACGTTTGCACAAGTGGTGAATGTGTAATTCATATTGGACAAACAAAGCTTCTAAGTGTATGTTTTGCAAATAACTTGGACGGAAATCTCCCAAGGACCTTCAACTAGTTTAATGGTGGCGGGTGTGGGGAGACAATACGGTAGGGAGCCCAGAAAGCAATTTCATACTGGCATGAATTTACAGCAGAATCTTTTGCCTAACACGGTGGGTCAGAAATCCACCAAAGACCGGTTGAACCTCCAGAGTTTGGGATGGAGGCAGTCTGCAATCCTGGACTCGAAACACCGCCTGCAGCACATCTGCATGAGGGCATTCCAGATTCGGAAGAAGTCCATTTTCCAACGTCAGTGTTCTCCCTGCAGGGTTCATTGAATACGAGTTCCTGTGCTAATAGGCAATGGCCTGCCCAGGCGGAACTCATCACCTGAGCCCTTTGAGGCAGTGGAAAGGGTCTGCAGAACTATTGACCCACTGGGACTTTTTTGTGAGAATAGTTGTCCTAGTGGGATTTGTGTGAAAACTTCTGTTGTGGTTCAGAGTCATGTGTCCTAGAAGGTGAAACCCTTGACAGCAAAACTCTGGATGGTGTAATCCTGGAAGGTGACAGATAACTTAGCTTACAGTAGAATCCTCCATTTTCTTTGGAAGGGAGGTTGCTTGCTGCTGTATACGTTGTGTTTATTTCAGCTTGCTGTTCTAATAATTTATTAGTGAAATTATAATGTATTTGGATCGTATTGCATTTGGCTGAATTGTGTAAATAAAAATAAAGTTGGGGCTTGTGTAAGCAGCCCTTGATGATGCCACTCTCTGTTCCTGTTGTTGAGTGTTACTGCAAGTGGAGGAGCTGTTTTGCTGCTGACTGACACACCGTGTGCTATTATTGTTGGGAGTTGCCGTGGGAAGGAGATACAGGAGAGGTACTGAGTGGTGTGAGGTAGAGAAGGACCCAGACCACAGGGGCCGGAGGCCTTGCAGTTTGCATGAAGAGGGGAAAAAAGAACATCTGGGACTGAGGCAGGGCTTGCTGACCCAACCTTCCTTTTAGAGGTTAGTGACAATTGAAGGAGGGGAAGGCTTGCTTGTCTTCAATTGTTTAGTAACTGCAGGGTGGGAGATGAAGCTGTGAGTGTTTATTTTTTGAACTTTGCAACCTGAACTCTCCTGGATTAAAGACTGTTGCCCAACCCTTACTCCATCTCCTCCTGATCTAGGGCACCCATTCACCTTGGTTCCCCATACCTCATCTTCTCTCTTCTACCTCCTGCACTTCCCTCTCTCCCTCCCTCCCTTCACACTCCCATCAACTACATCCTCCCCTCACCCATAAATAACAATTACAAAACCACCATCTAAGATGGTGACTCCATCTTCGTCAATACAGGATCATCCAAGGTCAGGTATGCAGGAATAACAGCTGCTCAGGCCCTTGCTGCTGCTGTGACCCTGCCACCTTTTGCATTTTTTTCTAAAAAGCTTGGAGTTAAATGCTACACCCACTCCACCATGATTTTCAAGTGTGAAAAGCGGTGGCTGGGGTTGTCAACCCCTCAGCCATTGTTGCAGTCTTCTTCTGAACACTGAGTGGGCGGTCCGCCTTATGTTGGAAAATGGCCGAGGCGGAGTCTACATGAGGCAGCTAGATCTACCAGGTTGACTATCTTATCGGCCTCACATTTTCAGCTGAAAATCTTGGAGCCAAGCAATCTGTTCCAGGCCGATTACTTAATAGTTTGCAAGGGGGTGCGGTGTTTCGCTTTGTGAATGTCGACACTCTATCTGCTGGGTTGCAGAAAATGACTTTCCAAGGACAAGTGTCCACTCATCTTAGCACCATCAATACAAGTGAGGGTGTTGTCGTCGAGTGGAGATTTTAACTGAATCCTCAAGACTGGGACTGCTTTGGCCCCTTGCTCCACACACCGTTGATAATGAAGTTGCAGGACCTAGTCAGTAAAGCATGACAATATTTAAATCAGCTTCGCGTCAGCAAAACAGAGCTGGGAGGATGGCTTTCGATGCAAGACTGGCTTGTGCCTAGTGTGAACGCCTTATGCACCACCTACCTGGCCCACTGTGCCAATCGACTGGCGCAACAGCCCAGAAAGATCTTGCCCATTATTGCAGTTAATGAGTTCATGAGACATGGATAGAGCAGGGGCAGGAATGGTTGCTGCAGGTCCTGGGGTTCAAATGTTTTAGTCGGAGTAGAGAAGGAGGTAGAAGGGGGGGAGGGGTAGCATTATTGGTCAGGGACTGTATCACAGTGTCAGAGAGGAAGTTTGATGAGGACTTGTCTGTTGAGGTAGTATGGGCAGAGATTAGAAATAGGAGAGGGGAGGTCACCCTGTTGGGAGTCTTTTATAGACCTCCAAAAAGTTCTAGAGAGGTTGAGGAAAGGATTGCGGAGATGATCCTGGTTAGGAGTGAAAGTAATAGGGTAATTGTTATGGGGGATTTTAACTTTACTAATATTGATTGGAATTGTTATAGCTCTAGCTCGTTAGAGGGGTCAGTTTTTGTACAAAGCGTGCAGGAAGGTTTTTTGACTCAGTATGTAGATAGGCCAACTAGAGGTGAGGCTATATTGGATTTGGTGCTGGGAAATGAGCCAGACCAGGTGCTAGACTTGGAAGTTGGTGTGCATTTTGGTGATAGTGACCACAATTCGGTTACGTTCACCTTAGTGATGGAAAGGGATAGGCATGAACCTCGGGCCAGTGGTTTTAGCTGGGGGAAGGGTAATTATGAGGCTATTAGGAGAGAATTAGGAAGCATAGGTTGGACTAGGAGATTACAGGGACTGGAAACGTCCGAAATGTGGAGTTTTTTCAAGGAGCAGCTACTGCGAGTCTGTGATAGGTATGTCCCTGTCAGGTAAGGAGGAATTGGTAGGGCTAGGGAACCGTGGTGTACTAAAAAAGTTGATTCGTTGGTTAAAAAGAAAAAGGAGGCTTATGTTCGGATGAGACGTGAGGGCTCGGGTAGTGCACTAGAAAGCTTTAGATTGGCTAGGAGGGAGTTGAAGAGTGAGTTAAGAAGGGCTAAAAGAGGACATGAGAAGACTTTGGCTGATAGGGTTAAGGAGAATCCTAAGGCGTTCTATAGGTATGTCAAGAACAGAAGGTTGGTTAGGGCAAGATTAGGGCCAGTTATAGACAGCAGAGGGAAGTTATGTGTGGAACCGGAGGAGATTGGAGAGGCATTGAACCAATATTTCTCTTCGGTGTTCACGCAGGGGGACATGAATGTAGCTGAGGAGGACAATGGGTTGCAGGGGAGTAGAATTGACAGTATTACAGTTGATAAGGAGGATGTGCTGGATATTCTGGAGGGTTTGAAAATAGATAAGTCCCCTGGTCCGGATGGGATTTACCCCAGGATTCTCTGGGAGGCAAGAGAAGTGATTGCAGAGCCTCTGGCTCTGATCTTCAGGTCGTCGTTGGCCTCTGGTATAGTACCGGAAGATTGGAGGTTAGCGAATGTTGTCCCATTGTTTAAGAAGGGGAACAGAGACTTCCCCGGGAGTTATAGACCGGTGAGTCTCACTTCTGTTGTGGGCAAGGTTTTAGAAAAAATTATTAGGGATAGGATTTATAGTTATTTGGAGAGTAATAAATTGATTGGAGATAGTCAGCATGGTTTTGTGGCGGGTAGGTCGTGCCTTACTAACCTTATTGAGTTTTTTGAGAAAGTGACCAAAGAGGTGGATGGGGGTAAGGCAGTGGACGTGGTGTATGTGGATTTTAGTAAGGCGTTTGATAAGGTTCACCATGGTAGGCTTCTGCAGAAAATGCAGATGTATGGGATTGGGGGTGATCTAGGGAATTGGATCAGGAATTGGCTAGCGGATAGGAGACAGAGGGTGGTGGTTGATGGTAAATATTCATCATGGAGTTCGGTTACGAGTGGTGTGCCTCAGGGATCTGTTTTGGGGCCACTGCTGTTTGTAATTTTTATTAATGATCTGGATGAGGGTATAGTTGGGTGGATTAGTAAATTTGCTGATGACACCAAAGTCGGAGGTGTGGTAGATAGTGAGGAAGGGTGCCATAGTTTGCAGGAAGACTTAGACAGGTTGCAGAGCTGGGCCGAGAGGTGGCGGATGGAGTTTAATGCGGAGAATTGTGTGGTAATTCACTTTGGTAGGAATAACAGATGTGTTGAGTATAGGGCTAACGGGAGGACTTTGAATAGTGTGGATGAGCAGAGGGATCTAGGTGTATGTGTACATAGATCCCTGAAAGTTGGGAATCAAGTAGATAAGGTTGTTAAGAAGGCATACGGTGTCTTGGCGTTTATTGGTAGGGGGATTGAATTTAGGAGTCGCAGCGTTATGTTGCAACTGTACACAACTCTGGTGCGGCCGCACTTGGAGTACTGTGTGCAGTTCTGGTCCCCACATTACAGGAAGGATGTGGAGGCTTTGGAGAGGGTGCAGAGGAGGTTTACCAGGATGTTGCCTGGTATGGAGGGGAGGTCCTATGAGGAGAGGCTGAGGGATTTGGGGTTGTTTTCGCTGGAAAGAAGGCGGCTAAGAGGGGATCTTATTGAAACATATAAGATGATTAGAGGTTTAGATAGGGTGGATAGTGATAGACTTTTTCCTCTGATGGAGAAATCTAGCATGAGGGGGCATGGCTTTAAATTAAGTGGGGGTAGTTATAGGACGGATGTCAGGGGTAGGTTCTTTACCCAGAGGGTGGTGAGGGATTGGAATGCCCTGCCTGCTGCAGTTGTAAATGCGCCTAGTTTGGGGGCGTTTAAGAGATCCGTGGATAGGTTTATGGACGAAAAGGGATTGGTTTAGGTTAGTGGGTCATTGTTTTTTTAACTGGTCGGCGCAACATCGTGGGCCGAAGGGCCTGTTCTGCGCTGTAATGTTCTATGTTCTATGTTCATATAACTAACATGCAAGAATGTGAGCTGTTTTCGTTGTATGATGTCTTTTTCCTGCTGGCATTGTGACTCTTATCAGCTTGTTGTTTTTAATAATTTGTCAAAGTGTAAAAACATTTAAGCAAAAAAGCGTGTATTGGAGTGAGATGGAGATGGGTAAAGAATTATTACAATTTTAAACTTTAAGGGCAGCATTTTCCCACCTGCTATGGAAATCGTAGCAGGTGGAACAGAAAATTTGGAGAATCATGCAAAGATCCGTTGACCTCAGGTGGGAATTTCCAGTATAGAGGCCAGGGTGGCTGGAAAATGCCATCTTAAATTCTTTAGTCAGTCCTCCCCAGGTTATAAACCTTGTAGAAAAGAAGCTGGTACTGGTTATCTACCTTGTTAATAGGGTTGCCACAGTTTTGTATCAAGATTGACTATGGCAATTCATTCAATGCAGGTGACAGTTAATGAAGAATTGGCCAGCTTCTCAACTTCGTTGGTAAGGTAATGGGCCAATTCTGCCAGCCTGTCAATATTTACATTGGAGTCCATTTGCTACAAGTAGTACATTCAATTCTTGCTTGAACTCTCTGGGTTGTCTTTCATTATCTTTGTACGAAGATAAATTTATTGCCTGTTAAAGTGTTACTGCTTCATGGTATCAGGCATCTGTAAGTAATGTGAGTTATTGATATCCTCATTGATAAAGGACATTTGAGTCCTGTCCTCAGTTGGACAGATCATGTTTTTGTGCCATTATTCATAATAATTGTCAAGATATACTGAGCATACTGCAAATCTGTTGAATGATGAAACTGCCCACTGGCGTTTTAAAGTAATAGTCATCAAAGTATAGATGGATAACTGATGGAAGTTGGATTTTTAAAGACTTGTCTCTTATTTTCTTGCTATATATCATCCATCTTTGTCCCACAGACTCTCATTAAGAATTGAGCCTGGTACTAGCACACCTCAGTCCACTGCCTCAAGGGAGGATCTTGCAGGTAAGTAAGCATCAGATAATTTGGCTTTCTTAACCGTGTTTCATCTAGTTTATCAAAGACTGTAATAGTAGATCATGAATTTCAGTTTCCAGTGCTGTGTGCCTTATCCTTTACTGTTTAGATGTAAAACATGTGCAAATACATGTTATAATTATTTATGAAAACTCGCCATGATGTGTTGGATTCTGCATGGATCTGCTCTTTGGATTTTCTGAGGCTATTCAAAGTAATGTTAACATTTTATCACTCCCCATTATTTTGTCATCAAATCTTGGGAAGCAAGCCTAAGTTTACAAAACGATAAGCTCCCTCATGGTGAGGAGTTTTAATTTTATTTTCTCACTTGAATTATTAGTTGTAAGAATGTATTTTACATTTAAATAATGTTGCAGGACCTAATATAGGGTGGTTTCTTCAATGTCTCTTGATAGATGAGTTCGTTTTCGAGATAGGAGTTCATGGTTTTGTGAATCAGCAGATTTGGCAGCTAATGCATGGTAGCTGAAGTAATCAGCTTAAAACAATTATGTAACCCATTTTAAAAATGCCTTGGTAATAAGAACATAAGAAATAGGAGCAGGAGTAGGCTATCTAGCCCTTTGAGCCTGCCCCGCCATTCAATAAGATCATGGCTGATCTGAAGTGGATCAGTTCCACTTTTCTGCTCTCTCCCCATAACCCTTAATTACCCTGTCTATCAGAAACCTATCTACGCGTGACTTAAATATATTCAGCGAGGTAGCCTCCACCACTTCAACGGGCAGAGAATTCCAGAGATTCACCACCCTTTGAGTGAAAAAGTTCCTCCTCAACTCTGATCTAAACTGCCCCCCCCCCCATCTTGAGGCTATCCCCTTCGTTATCTTATACGTCTCTATAAGATCCCCCCTCAACCTTCTAAACTCCAACAAGTACAGGCCCAGCGTGTTTGGTCTCTCCTCATAGGCTAACCCCCTCATCTCCGGTATCAGTCTAGTGAACCTTCTCTGCACTCCCTCCAAGGCCAATATATCCTTCCGCAAGTGTGGCGACCAAAACTGCATGCAGTACCCCAGCTGCGGCCTCACCAGTACCCTGTACAGTTGCAGCAAGACCTCCCTGCTTTTATATTCTGTCCCCCTTGCTATAAAGGCCAACATTCCATTTGCCATCTTGATCACCTGCTGCACCTGCAGTCTGGGTTTTTGCGGCTCGTGCACAAGGACCCCCAGGTCCCTCTGCACCATAGCATGCTGCAGCTTTTCGCCTTTTAAATAATAATCCCTCCTACTATTATTTCTGCCAAAGTGGATAACCTCACACTTGCTAACATTATACTCCATGGAGTATAATTATCCTCCATTATACTCCATGTATAATGGAGGATAATCTTCTCTAATTTTGTCATTAAATTTGTGTGCCTTTAACTAGAATGATGATGTATTACAACTAGTCTTCATGCCATTTCTGGTGGTATTTTAAGTCTTAAATCGTACTGTTGATTTCTCGTACCAAAGATATTCAGTTCTGGGGAAATGAAATTAACTGTGACCATGTTGATTGATCAGATGTTTGATAATAAAATGTTTGGTCCTGTGTCATCAGAGAAATTCTCTAGTTGTGTGGCTACAGTGAAAAGTATTGTTTCTTGTGCACTATATAGGCAAATCATACTGTACATTGAGAAGGAAAGGAGAGGGTGAAGAATGTACTGTTAGATTTATTGATAGGATGTAGAGAAAGATCAACATAATATGAGCTAGGTCCATCCAAAAGTTTGACGGCAGCAGGGAAGAAGCTGTTCTTGAGTCAATTAGTCGTGACCTTAGACTTTTGTATCTTTTTTCTGACAGAAGAAGGTGGAAGAGAGTGTGTCCAGTGTGTGTGGGGTCCTTGATTATGCTGGCTGCTTTTCTGAGGCAGCAGGAATTGTAGATGGAGTCAATGGATGGAGGGCTGGTTTTGTGTGATGAACTGGCTTTGTTCATGACCCTTTGTAGTTTTTTGCAGTCTTGGACAGAGCTGTAATACAACCAGAAAGAATGCTTTCTATGGTGTACGTGTTGGTGAGAATCGTAGCAGACATGCCAAATTTCCTTATCTTCCTGAGAAAGTGGAAGCTTTGGTGAGCTTTCTTAGCTATAGCGCCAGCATGGAGGGACCAGGTTGTTGGTGATCTGGACACCTAGAAACTAGAAGCTCTCAACTATTTCCACTTCATCACCATTGATGTAGACAGGGGCATGTCTTCCACTACGCTTCCTGAAGTCGATGACTCTTTCCTTCATTTTGTTGATATTGAGGGAGAGATTATTGTTGTCACACCAGTTCACCAGATTCTGTCTTTCCTGTATTCCATCTCATCATTGTTTGAGATCTGACCCACTGTGGTGGTGTCATCAGCAAACTTGAAACTTGAGTTGAAGGGAAATTTGACCACACAGTCATAGGTGTATGAGTAGAGTAGGGGGCGAGAATACAGCCTAGTGGAGCACCGGTGTTGCGGATGATCATGGCAGAAGTGTTGTTGCCTATCCTTACGGATTGCGACCTGTGAGTTAGGAAGTCTAGGATCCAGTAGCAGAGGGAGGAGCCGAGCCCCAGGCCTTGGAGTTGAAGCCTGCACTGACAACAATCCCATCCAGGTCCTGTCCCCGTAACACCATGTATTTACTCTAAGTTTATTTTAAGTTTCAGTTTATTAACTATTGTCACAAGTAGGCTTACACTAACACTGTTACTGTGAAAACTCCCCCAGTCCAAGCACTCTGACGCCTGTTCGGTTATACTGAGGGAGAATTTAGCACGGCGAGTGCACTTAACCAGCACCTCTTTCAGACCAGAGCACCTGGAGGAGATCCACACAGACACGGGGAAAATATGCAGAGTCCACATAGACAGCACCCAAGCCAGGAGTTGAACCCAGATTCTTGGCACTGTGAGGCAGCTAATTCCCTGACACTAAAGGTGGGATTTTCCAGCCTCGCTTGCCCCAAAGCTGGAAAATCTCACCCAAGATCAATGGACCTTTCCATTGTCCAATCGCCTGCTCTGATTCCGATAGTGGGCGGGATGATAAAATTTGTCCCCGAGAGTCAATTTAGCATGGCCAATCAACCTAACCCACAGATTTTTGGAGTGCGGGAGGAAATTGGAAACCCATGCAGATGTGCAACCTCTGCACAGTCAGCTGAAGCCGGAATTGAACCCAGGTCCCTGGCACTGTGAAGCAGCAATACTAACCAGAAATGCAGGCTGCTAATTTTAAAAAAGATTTGCTGCAGGAAGAAGCATGCGTATACTTGATGTTTTTAGAAATTAGGACAAGTGAGTTACTGGGACTGCAGCAATATTTTGAGGGCATCCCAGGATCTATGGCAATACTTAGAGGGGATTCTCACACAAAAAAAAGGTCAACTGGATTTTGCTGTCAGCGGATAAGAAATGAACATCGCTCGTTTTGCTGCATTTAGAGATTATTTCCAGCATAATGCCCTTTTCGGGGATCTGTGGCAGGAGAAAGAACCTGGTCACTTGAGACATACAGAATCTAATCAGAATGTGTAAATTATATGTATTTCGTTGTAAAATCATGTACAGGAGATGAAAATAGCGGGGGAAAGAAAGATGTGATAAATAAATAAGAAGTAAAAAAAACTTTAATAAATACCCTAATTGCTGCATAAGATGTGGTCCTGCTGCCTGGACCATTCTGGCAGGGCCTTCCAGTATAGCCCTCCCGAGAGTCTCTTGTGTGATGGCCTGCTGTGCACTCCACAACTTGGTTCAGCAGTGGCGAGATTCCTGGAGGAGGGCAAGCCAGCAGATGTCCCTGAGGAGGAGGAGGTCAAGTAGGAGCTAGTGGATGGACACACGGGCAAGGATCCAGCAGGACTGGGAAGCGAGGGAGATCCTCATCTCCTCTAGATTTATGACCAGAGCGCCATCCACCAGCTCCTACCCCGAGCCCTCAAATCTTGTCCACACCTCCTGCCATGGATACCATTGACGTCACACCAGCGTGGTGGGCCTCAGTTGGCCGTGTTAGTGAATTACTGGTCCAGGCAGAAGGGTGATGACAACTCACTATCTGGCACACTGTGATGCAGCCCTGATGTCACACAAGTCCGACTCCTACCTGTTCTCTTGCCAGTGGTGTCTGGGGCCAAATCTGAGTGAGAGTTGGGAGCTCATCCATCTGGTTCAATGATCCAGAGGTTGGGGGAGGGCGTGGGTTACTGGTTGTGGGATGGGCAGTCCCAGGGTCTGGCGGGTGCTGGACTGATGTGGAGGTGCCAGCACTGGACTGGGATAAACACAGTAAGAAGTCTCACAACACCATGTTGAAGTCCAATAGGTTTATTTGGTAGGAAAAGCTACAAGCTTTTGGAGCGCTGCTCCTTTGTCAGGTAGGTGGAGTTCTGTTCACAAACAGGTCATATAAAGACACAGACTCAATTTACATAGTAATGGTTGGAATGCCCGCCCTCCTCCCCTCCCGCCTCCTCCCCCCCGCCCTCCCTCCCCTCTCGCCCCCGCCCGCCCTCCCTCCCCTCTCGCCCCGCCCGCCCTCCCCTCCCTCGCCCCCGCCCGCCCGCCCTCCCTCCCCTCTCGCCCCCGCCCGCCCGCCCTCCCTCCCCTCTCGCCCCCGCCCGCCCGCCCTCCCTCCCCTCTCGCCCCGCCCCGCCCGCCCTCCCTCCCTCTCGCCCCCGCCCGCCCGCCCTCCCTCCCCTCTCGCCCGCCCGCCCGCCCCTCCCCCTCCCCTCTCGCCCCGCCCGCCCTCCCTCCCCTCTCGCCCCCGCCCGCCTCCCCCCTCTCGCCCCCCCCGCCCTCCTCCCCTCTCGCCCCCGCCCGCCCTCCCTCCCCTCTCGCCCCGCCGCCCTCCTCCCCTCTCGCCCCCGCCCGCCCTCCCTCCCCTCTCGCCCCGCCCGCCTCCCCCTCGCCCCCTCCCTCTCCTCGCCCCGCCCGCCCTCCCTCCCCTCTCGCCCCGCCCGCCCTCCCGCCCTCCTCCGCCCGCCTCTCCCCTCTCGCCCCGCCCGCCCTCCCTCCCCTCTCGCCCCCGCCCGCCCTCCCTCCCCTCTCGCCCCCCGCCCTCCCTCCCTCCCCTCTCGCCCCCGCCCGCCCTCCCTCCCCTCTCGCCCCCCGCCCGCCCTCCCTCCCCTCTCGCCCCGCCCGCCCTCCCTCCCTCTCGCCCCGCCCGCCCTCCCTCCCCTCTCGCCCCGCCCGCCCTCCCTCCCCTCTCGCCCCGCCCGCCCTCCCTCCTCCCTCTCGCCCCCGCCCGCCCTCCCTCCCCTCTCGCCCCCGCCCGCCCTCCCTCCCCTCTCGCCCCGCCCGCCCTCCCTCCCCTCTCGCCCCCGCCCGCCTCCCTCCCCTCTCGCCCCCGCCCGCCCTCCTCCCCTCGCCCCCCGCCTCCCTCCCCTCTCGCCCCCCGCCCGCCCTCCCCTCTCGCCCCCGCCCGCCCTCCCTCCCCTCTCGCCCCCGCCCTCCCTCCCTCCCTCTCGCCCCCGCCCGCCCTCCCTCCCCCTCGCCCCCGCACGCCCTCCCTCCCCCCTCGCCCCCGCACGCCCTCCCTCCCCCCTCGCCCCGCACGCCCCCGCCAGCCTCCCGCCCTCCCCTCTCGCCCCCGCCAGCCCTCCCGCCCTCCCCTCTCGCCCCCGCCAGCCCTCCCGCCCTCCCCTCTCGCCCCCGCCAGCCCTCCCGCCCTCCCCTCTCGCCCCCGCCAGCCCTCTCGCCCCCGCCAGCCCTCCCGCCCTCCCCTCTCGCCCCCGCCAGCCCTCCCGCCCTCCCCTCTCGCCCCCGCCAGCCCTCCCGCCCTCCCCTCTCGCCCCCGCCAGCCCTCCCGCCCTCCCTCTCGCCCCCGCCAGCCCTCCTCCCACCATCCCTGTCCTCCTCCTCCTCATCCATCTCCCCTGCCCGCCAGCCCTCCCTTGCTCCCTCTCCCCTTTCTCCCTTGCCCTGTTCCCATTCAATTACCTCTGACCCTCCACCTCCCCTGGTATTGAGATTCCACCCACTGTAGGAATCATCACGGACGGGACAGACAGTTTCATGAACTGTCATGAGGTTCATTGACCTAGGTGGGAATTTCTCTTCCTGGAGTGTGGGCCTGACTGGAAAATCCAATTGTGTTGTGCTCCTTCCTGTTGCTGTGGTCTTTTATTTTCAATACCGCAAAAAAGAGATGGCCATATGCTTCCATTGTAACCAAAAATATCCATATACTGTATTATTGAAAATATGCATTTTCCGCCTTGTTGATATGTGAAGTTGCTGCTGAAAGTGACAACTGTTATTTCCATATCAAGTGCCCAGATTAGATTTTATGCAGTTAAATGCAAAATGGAATTGTCTGCACTTTGCTTTCCCTCCTTATTTTCAAACAGTGATTGACTTCATCAACTTGATATTACCCTCCCACATACTAGCCATCCACAGAATTGCAGAAATTACAGCACAGAGAAACTCAATGTGCCTTTTACACTTGTGTTCACTCCTGAAATGGTGTAATTGATTATAATCGATCAATAATAATTTTCTCAGAGATTTTCCCAATTCCATTTTAAAATACTTTGTAAAGTCTGCCTTAATTGCCAGTTGTGGTAAAATGCTCCATGTTTTATGTATTTTTAAGTTCCTCTTTCATTCCCCTGTAAATGACCCTATGCCCTTTGCTGCTAATTTACCAACTGTGTAAATAAGCCTTGCCCTCTCGGCATGATGGAACAGTGGTTAGCGCTGCTGCCTCTCAGTGCTGGGGACCTGGGTTCGATTCCCGGCTTGGGTCACTGTTTGTGTGGAGTTTGCACATGTTCTCTCCTTGTCTGCATGGGTTTCCTCCAGATGCTCTCGTTTCCTCCCACTGTCCAAAAATGCATGGGTTAGGTGGATTGGCCATGCTAAATTGCCCTTGATGTCAGGGGGACTAGCTAGGGTTATGGGGATAGGGCCTGAGTGGGATTGTGGTCGGAGCAGACGCAATGGGCCGAATGGCCTCCTTCTGCACTGTAGAGATTTTATGATTCTAAAACCTTTCTTAATCTCTTAGATTCATTCATCCTTCCTTCTTATTGTTTCTCATTTTTGTATATCCTCACCATGTTGTTTATACTGCTTTAATGTCCTGCCTATAATGCAGTACGCATAACTAGACACAGTACACTAACTATAGCCAACCAATATGTTGTCTGCCTATAATGCAGTACGCATAACTAGACACAGTACACTAACTATAGCCAACCAATATGTTGTCCAAGTTTAATATTACTTGCATCCATTGTGAAAAACTTTCAACAGAACACAATGCTAGTACTAAAAATTGAAGATTTGTTTTGTTTACAGTGGCATTTGTGGAATTCAAAATTTCAGAATAATATCTGTAAGATGCCTGCTGATGCCCTTGTGAGGAGTATCGAGTAGTTATTGATCACAGTTCTAATTATTGAAAATATGGAGATCACATGATGCCATTGAGTGATTTGTGTGTGTTTTTTAAATTTTAGGACCCGATGCAGCGTCATCCCCACAGAGTAGCAGGCGATATATGGCAGCCGAGGCCGCCCTAATGAATATTCCACCGACGCCACCTTCTTCCAGGCACCTACTAACACATGGACATAGGAAGTCCCACAGCCTAGGATATAAGTCAGTTATCTGTTTTATCTGTTATTTTTTATCGTCGCGTACTGATTTCTCAGTGTATAAGCTTGAAAAAAACTAACCACTCTGTTTGAACTGTTGGGAATTTTTTTTTGGGCAGGCTATTTCCTGTCAGCAGTTTAAGTTGTTTTTGATTATTTTCCCAGTTTTAGAACACCTTTGTTTCTTTAAGAAATGTTAAAAAATATAGCTTTTGCCATCAAACCATCTCTAGTCTTTTGGAGTCACAAAATAATCTGAGAGCATGAAGCGGCACCGAAATAGTCATCAATGTACCGAAGAGTTGTGGGAGGGATCCGGACTAAGACTGAACAGGGCATGCTGCATCCTGTAAAGAGACAGCATAACTGGGACCCATCTAAGTACACATACCAATATCTTTTATTTGGAAGAAATGAGACAAATTAAAGGAGAAATTGTGGAGTGGTATATCAGTGGCTATTTTGGTGCAGCTTCATGCAGTCTGGACCTGGAAAAATTTATTAATTTCACTTCCAATTTCAACCTTCACCTTTCTTTCACCTTCACATGGTCCAACTCTGACGCATCTCTTCCCCTCCTTGACCTCTCTGTCTCCGTTTCTGCTGATAGACTGTCCACCGGAATCCATTATAAGCCCACCGATCCCGACAACAGCTCTTCACACTCCACATCTTGTAAGGATTCTACCCCATTCTCTCAGTTCCTTTGCCTCTGCCGCATCTGTTCTGATTATGCCACTTTAGAAAATGAAGTCGTGATATGTCTTCCTTCTTCCCAAAATTGTGCTTTGCCATCCACTTTGGTTGACAAGGCCTTCAACTAGGTCCAGCCTATCTCCCAGGCCGCTGTCTCAATGCCCCCCTCCCAGAACCAGACAGGGTCCCCTTGTCCTCTCTTTTCATCCTACCAGCCTCCATATTCAATGAATCGTCCTCTGCCAACTCCAGCATGATCCCAGCACTCAACACATCTTCCCTTCACTCCCCCTGTCTGTTCCCTCCAGCACACCCTGGTCCACTCCTCCATCACATCTAACACCTCACCCACTGCCAATATCACCTTCCCATGCAATTGTAGAAGGTACATCACCTGCCCTTTTACCTCCTCCCTGTTCACCATCCCAGGGCCCAAACACTTCTTTCAGATAATCTATTGCATTCGCTGCTCCCAATGTGGTTTACTCTACATCAGAGAGACCAAACACAGACTAGGTTGCTGCTTTGCAGTACACCTTTGGGCCATCTGCAAGCAGGATCCAGACCTTCTGTTGTTTGCTATTTCAAACATACCACCCTGTTCTCCTGTCCACATGTCCATCCTTGGCCTCTTGCAATGTTCCAGTGAAACTCAACATAAACTGGAGAAACAGCACCTCATCTTACAATTAGGCACTCTACAGCCTTCCTAACTGAACATTGAGTTCAGTAACTTCAGAGCATGAACCCTCTCCTCCAACTCCACTCCTTTTCCATTTTTGTCATTTTATACATCCATTTTTATTACTTTATCTTGTTTTTAATTGTTTTCACTTCTGAAATCTTGCTTTCCATCTTGTTTCAGCCACCCCGCCTTCTCTCCCCCATCCCACTAAGGTCATCTGCTGCATCCCTATACTCTAAATCTTTGTTCGATCAATTACACATTCCGATCTCTTAAGGGCACTCTTAGCACCATTCCTACCTTTATCATCATTTACATTCCCTTCATCTTTTTGTCCATGCCTTTCTTATTAATTAAAGCAACTCCCATCTCCCCCACCTCCCCCCGCCTTAGTATCTCAGCATAAGTTCATTGTCTTCAGCTCTGACAAAGAGTCACCCTGACTCAAAACACTCCATTCTCTCTCCATAGTTGCTGTCAGACGTACTGAGATTTTCCAGCATTTTTTGTTTTTGTTAAACAAAAGTGAAGATGACTTGTGGGTTTTATTTGTTTTCCAGCATTGCTTGTCATGTTGTTTGCATGCCAGCAACACATTTTAAAGCCTTACTCAGATGGGTCTACTGCTGAGTTTATCCTGTTTGCAAGTGTCTGTGGGTTTTTTTATTCATTCATGGGATATGGGCATCGCTGGCTGGTCAGCATTTATTGCCCATCTCTAATTGTCCTTGAGAAGATGGTGATGAGCTACCTTCTTGAATTGTTGCAGTCCATGTTCTGTGGGTTGACCCACAGTGCAGTTAAGGAGGGAATTCCTGGATTTTGACCCAGCGACTGTGAAGGAACGGTGATATATTTCCAAGTCGGGATGGTGAGTGGCTTGGAGGGGAATTTGCAGGTGGTGGCGTTTCCCATTTATCTGCTGCCCTTGTCCTTCTAGATGGAAGTGGTCATATGTTTGGAAGATAGTGTCAATGGATCTTGGATGAATTGCTGCAGTGCATCTTGGAGATAGTACACAATGCTGCTACTGAACGTCAATGGTGGAGGGATTGAATGTTTGTAGTTGTGGTGCCAATCAAGTGGGCTGCTTTGTCCTGGAATGGTGTCAAGCTTCTTGAGTGTTGTTGGAGCTGCACTCATCCAGGCAAGTGGGGAGTATTCCATCACATTCCTAACTTGTGCCTTGTAGATGGTGGATAGGCCCTGGGGAGTCAGGAGGTGAGTTACTTGCTGCAGTATTCCTAGCCTCTGACCTGCTCTTGTAGCCACTGTGTTTATGTCATAGAAGTCATAGAGATTTATAGCATGGAGACAGGCCCTTCAGCCGAACTTGTCCATGCTGCTCTTTTTTATACCCCTAAGTTAGTCCCAATTGCCCGCATTTGGCCCATATTCCTCTATACCCATTTTACCCATGTAACTGTCTAAACATTTTTTAAAAAACAAAATTGTACCCGCTTCTGGCAGCTTGTTCCAGACACTCACCACCCTCTGTGTGAAAATACTGCCCATCTGGACCCTTTTGTATCTCTCCCCTCTCACCTTAAACTTATGCTCTCTAATTTTCGACTCTCCTATCTTTGGGAAAAGATATTGACTTTCTAGCTGATCTATGCCCCTCATTATTTTGTAGACCTCTATAAGATCACCCCTCAGCCTTCTACGCTCCAGAGATAAAAGTCCCAGTCTATCAAGCCTCTCCTTATCACTCAATCCATCAAGTCCCAGTATCATCCTAGTAAATGTCTTCTGCACTCTTTTTCTAGTTTAATAATATCCTTTCTGTAATAGAGTGACCAGAATTGTATACAGTATTCCAAATGTGGCCTTATCAATGTTTTATACAACTTCAACAAGATGTCCCAACTCCTGTATTCAATGTTCGGACCGATGAAAGCAGGCATACTGAAGCCTTTTTCACCACTCTGTCCACCTGTGACTCCACTTTCAAGGAGCTGTGAACCTACACCCCTAGATCTCTTTGTTCTGTAACTCTCCCCAAAACCCTACCATTAACTGAGTAAGTCCTGCCCTGGTTTAGTCTTCCAAAATGCATCACGTTGCATTTATCTAAATTAAACTCCCATCTGCCAGTCGTCAGCCCACTGGCCCAATTGATCAAGATCCCGTTGCAATCTGAGATAACCTTCTTCACTGTCCACTATGCCGCCAATCTCGGTGTCATCTGCGATCTTACTAATCATGCCTCCATATTCTCATCCAAATCATTTTTATAAATGACAAATAACAGTGGACCCAGCACTGATCCCTGAGGCACACCACTGGTCACAGGCCTGCAGTTTGTAAAACAACCCTCTATAACCACCCTCTGACATCTGTCCTCGAGTTGAGAATTATTCTGTCATCAAGCTAGTTTTTTATCCATTTAGCTACCTCAATCTGGATCCTGTGAGATTTAACATTATGCAGCATCCTACCATGTGGTACCTTATCAAAGGCCTTGCTAAAGTCCAACAACTGCACTGTCCTCATCTACCTTCTTGGTGACCCCTTCAAAAACCTCAAATTTATGAGACATGGTTTTCCCCTCACAAAGCCATACTGACTGTGCCTAACCAGTCTTTGCGTCTTTAAACACCTGTAGATCCTACCTCTCAAAATACCTTCCAACAACTTAACCACCACAGATGTGAGGCTCACAGGCCTGTAGTTTCCAGACTTTTCCCTGCAGCCTTTTTTAAACAAAGGCACAACATTTGCCACTCTCCAATCTTCAGGCACCTCGCCTGTGATTATCGATGATTCAAATATCTCTGCTAGGGGACATGCAATTTCCTCTCTAGCCTCCCACAATGGCCTGGGATACATTTCATCAGGTCCCGGGGATTTATCTACTTTGATGCGCTTTAAGACTTCCTCTGTAATATGTACACTCCTCAAGACATCACTAATTATGTCCCCAAGTTCCCTAACATCCATGCTTTTCTCAACAGTAAATACTGATGAGAAATATTCATTTAGGATCTCACCCATTTTTTGTGGATCTGCGCGTAAATGACTTTGTTGATCCTTCAGAGGCCTTACTGTCTACATAGTTACTTTTTTGGCCTTATATATTTGTAGACACCCTTTGGATTCTCCTTTGCCTAATGTGGTGTGTCAACGGTCAATGGTAACCCCAAGGATGTTGACAGTAGGGGATTCCTTGATGGTAACGCCATTGACTGTCAAAGAGCAGTGGTTAAAGTCTCTCTCATTGGTTAAGGTCATTGCCTGGCATTTGTGTGTTGCGAATGTTACTTGCCACTTGTCAGCCCAAATCTGGATATTGTCCAGATCTTGTTGCATTTGAACATGGACTGCTTCAGTATCTGAGGAGTCGCGAATGGTGCTAAAGATTGTGCAACTATCAGCGAACATCCCAACTTCTGATCTTATGAAAGAGAGAAGATCATTGATGAAGCAGCTGAAGATTGTTGGGCCTAAGATATTACCCTGAGGGACTCCTGCAGAGATGTCCTGGAGCTGAGATGACTGACCCTCCATAACGACAGCTATCTTCCTATGTACCAGGTATGACTCCCAACCAGTGGAGAGTTTGCCTCCTGATACCCACTGATGCCAATTTTGCTAGCGATCCTCGAATGTGGTCTTAATGTCAAGGCTTGTCACTCTCACTTCTGGAATTCAGCTCTTTTGTCAATGTTTGAACCAAGGCTGTAGTGAGGTCAGAAGCTGAGTAACCCTGGCGAAACCCAAATTGGGCATCACTGAGCAGGTTATTGATGAGCAGGTGCTGCTTGATAGCACTGTTGATGACCCCTTCCATTGCTTTACTGATGATCAAGAGTAGACTGATCGGTAATTGGCTGGGTTGGATTTGTCCTGCTTTTTGTGTACAAGACATACCTGGGCAATTTTCCACATTGTTGGGTAGATGCCAGTGTTGTAACTGTACTGGAAGAGCTTGGCTAGGGGAGCAGCAAGTTCTGGAGCACAAGTCTTCAGTACTATTGCCAGAATGTTATCAGGACCCATTGCCTTGGCAGTTTCCAGTGTCTCCAACCATTTCTTGCTATCAATAGAGGGAATCAAATTAAAGGGATAAAGGAAGATAGTGTGGATTCCAGGGTTTGAGTATGAAGGTTAACATCCATAACAGCAGCAAGCTCGTTTAAGGGGCAAGGTTTTGGAGGGTCATGTGACCCAGTGCCTAATAGGGCCAAAGCACGTGAATCCTAGGGCTGAGTGCGGTTTCTCCCAGGCAGACTGAAGTCAGGAGTCGAAATAACCGGTTGCATCTTTCTTACCCTCTGTATATAAGAAATAGGAGCAGGAGTAGGCCATCTAGCCCTTCGAGCCTGCCCCGCCATTCAATAAGATCATGGCTGATCTGTTGTGGCTCAGTTCCACTTTCCCGCCCTCTCCCCATAACCCTTAATCCCCTCTCTTATCAAGAACCCATCAACCCGCTTCTTAAAAATATTTAGCGAGGCAGCCTCCACCACTTCAACGGGCAGAGAATTCCAGAGATTCACCACCCTTTGAGTGAAGAAGTTCCTCCTCAACTCCATTCTAAACCGCCTCCCCTTTATCTTGAGG
Source organism: Carcharhinus amblyrhynchos (assembly GCF_965287045.1). Taxonomy (NCBI): domain Eukaryota; kingdom Metazoa; phylum Chordata; class Chondrichthyes; order Carcharhiniformes; family Carcharhinidae; genus Carcharhinus; species Carcharhinus amblyrhynchos. The sequence goes on along the minus strand of NC_137332.1, from coordinate 85,227,586 downwards.
CTGTGCCCCCTAGTCCTACTGTCTTTTTTGAGCGGGAAGAGTCTCTCCACCTCTATCCTATCCATCCCATTCATCATCTTATACGTCTCAATGAGATCTCCCCTCATTCTTCTAAACTCTAACGAGTACAAGCCTAGTTTATTCAGCCTCTCCTCATAGCTCAATCCCCTCAACTCCGGTATCAGCCTAGTAAACCTCCTCTGCACTCCCTCCAGGGCCAAAATATCCTTGCGCAGGTGCGGCGCCCAAAACTGCACACAGTACTCCAGCTGCGGCCTCACCAATGCCCTATACAGCTGCAGCAAGACCTCCCTACTTTTATATTCAATCCCCCTCGCTATGAAGGCCAGCATCCCATTCGCCTTCCTGACCACCTGCTGCACCTGCAAGCTGGGTTTTTGCGACTCATGCACAAGGACCCCGAGGTCCCTCTGCACCGTCGCCTGCTGCAGTTTTTCGCCACGTAAGTAATAGTCCTTCCTACCATTCTTCCTACCAAAGTGGACCACCTCACACTTGCCAACATTAAATTCCATTTGCCATTTCCTGGCCCATTCGCCCAGCCTATCTAGATCCTTCTGCAGACTCTCCACACCCTCCGCACAATTTGCCTTTCCCCCAATCTTGGTGTCATCAGCAAATTTCGACACCCTGCACTCGGTTCCCTCCTCCAGATCACCTATATAAATGGTAAATAGCTGAGGCCCCAGCACCGACCCCTGGGGCACCCCACTAGTCACCAACCGCCAATCCGAATAGCACCCATTGACCCCCACTCTCTGCCTCCTATTTGACAACCAATCCTCTATCCACGCTAACACCCTACCCCCAACTCCATGTCCCCTGACCTTCTGCAATAACCTCTTGTGAGGTACCTTGTCAAACGCCTTCTGAAAATCCAGAAAGACCACATCCACCGGCTCTCCTCTATCCACTGCCCTAGACACATCCTCATAGAACTCCAGTAAATTTGTCAGACACGACTTCCCTTTAATGAAACCGTGTTGCGTCCGCCCTATCAAGCAATTCCCTTCAAGATGCCTCGCAATTTCCTCCTTAATGACGGATTCTAACATTTTACCTACCACAGACGTTAAACTAACCGGCCTATAATTCCCCGCCTTTTGCCTGGCACCCTTCTTAAACAACGGCGTAACATTAGCCGTTTTCCAATCTTCCGGCACTTCCCCGGAATCCAGCGACGTCTGGAAAATAACCACCAAGGCATCCACTATAACCTCCGCCATTTCTTTCAGAACCCTCGGATGCATTCCATCCGGTCCTGGGGACTTGTCCACAATCAGCCCCTCCAGTCTGTCGAGCACCACCTCTCTAGTAACAGTAATGTCATTAAGACCCTCCATTCCTACCACCTTTCCATCTCTAACACCCGGCAAATTATTCACGTCCTCCTCCGTGAAGACAGAAACAAAAAAGTTATTCAAGACCTTAGCCATATCCCCATCCCCTACCACTAGCTCCCCTTTCTCATCCTCTAAAGGACCAACGTTCACCCTAGCCAGCCTCTTCCTTTTTATATATTTATAAAAACTCTTGCTATCCTTTTTTATATTAAGTGCTAGCCCAGCCTCATAGCTTCTCCTACCCTCCTTTATCAACTTCTTTGTCAATCTTTGTTGACATTTAAACCTTTCCCAATCCTCTTCTCGCCCACTGCTCTTAGCTACTCTAAATTCCTCCGCTTTTAATTTAACACTTTCCTTCACCTCCTTCGTTATCCACGGCTTATTACCTCTCTTCCTACTGTCCTTTTTAACCATCGGAATAAATTTCTGCTGAGCACCAAGAAAGATCTCCTTAAAGATCCTCCACTGCTCCTCAGCAGACCTACCTTCCAACGCACTCCCCCAGTCCACATTTGCCAATTCTTCTCTCATCCTACCATACTCCCCTCTATTCAAACAAAGGACGCGTGTCCGGGAACCCACTTTCTCCTCCTCCATCTGCACCAGAAACTCCACCATACAATGATCACTCTCTCCAAGAGGATCCTTCACCGCAAGGTCCCTAATTCTACCCGCCTCATTACATAGCACCAGATCCAAGATAGCTCGCTCCCTCGTCGGCTCCAACACACACTGTTCAAGGAAATTATCCCGGCAGCATTCCAAGAACTCCTCCTCGAGCCCACCTCGTCCAACATGGGTCGACCAATCCATATGCAGATTGAAATCTCCCATAACTACTGCCGTCCCATTCCTGCACGCCGCACTTATTTGCGTGTTAACAGCCCGCCCCACCTCCAGATCATTATTCGGGGGCCTATAGACGACACCCACCAGCGTCTTCCTCCCTTTGCTGTTCCTAATCTCCACCCACAACGATTCCACGTTCTGCTCTTTGGCTCCGATATCATCCCTTGCTACCACCTTGATACTATCCTTAATCAGCAGAGCTACGCCACCCCCTCTTTCCTCCTGCCTATCCTTCCTAAACACTTGATAGCCCTGTACATTCATCTCCCAGTCCCTGTCACCTTGCAGCCACATCTCTGTAATGGCCACCAGATCGTATCCATTTGTGTCGATCTGCGCCACCAGCTCATCCACTTTATTCCGAATGCTTCGTGCATTCAGATAAAGCGCTTTCATCCCAGCCTTCACCTGGACCCTATTTGCCGTAACGCCACCAATTGGGACATCCTCGGCCTCTTCCCTTACCTGTACCCTATCCTTAACTTTAGACCTCGTAGCGTCACCTACCCTCGCACCCTCCCCCCCCTAATTAGTTTAAAGCCCTGTCTACAGTCCTCTTTACTCGATTCGCCAACACTCTGGTCCCAGCACGATTCAGACCAACCCCATCCCGCCCGAACAAGTCCCACCTACCCCAATACTGGTGCCAATGCCCCATAAATTCGAACCCATTCCTCCCACACCAATCCCTGAGCCACCCATTCACTTCCTTTATCCTGTCAACCCTACGCCTGTCTGCACTCAGTTCAGGCAGTAGCCCAGAGACGACCACCTTGTCGGTTCTACTTTTTAATTCCATTCCCAGCTTCTCATACTCCCTCCCCAGATCCTCAGTCCGCACTTTGCCTACGTCGCCGGCACCCACATGTACTACAACGACCGGGTTCTCACCCTCCCACTCCAGGTTCCTCTGCAGCCCAGCTGCAACATCCTGTACCCGAGCACCAGGCAGACAACACACCCTTCTGTGCACTTTGTCATTGTGACAAAGGACAGTGTCAATACTCTTCACCCCACTATCTCCAATCACTACTACGTTCCTTTTCCCCTTCTCTTTGCCTATGTCCTGCTGCATCACTGTACCGTGTGCAGTTTGCTCACCAACCTCACCTGCCTCGTCCTCTTCCAGACTGGAAGCAAGAACCTCAAACCTGTTATGCAGATTAAGAGGCTGAGGCCTCCGCTCCTCACCCCCCTTCCTCCTCCTCCCAGCAGCCCCCTTTTGTCCCTGACCCTTAGATTTAGCCAGTCTAGGGGCACCCTCTCTCCCCCTGATGAGCCTCAGTGTCTGTAGCTCAGAGGCCAGCTCATCCACCTTGAGCTGGAGCTCCTCCAGCAACCTGCACTTACTGCAGACATGGTCACTGGGAAGGACCCTGGGGTCCGCCAGTTCCCACATCATACAGAAACCACACATTACATGCCCCTCCATTATTCACTGTAATTTTTTATGGGGAAAAAAATTTTTTTCCTTGTTTCTTGCTGTAGTAGTTTTGAAAAAATTTTTTTCCTTGTTTTTTTTCAAACAAACTCACCTGGCCTTTTTTCCTTCAAGCCCTTTTTGATATTAAGCCCTATTAACTCACTCTGCTTCCCACTCACTCTGCTTCCCACTCACTCCGCTGCCCGCTGTCTACACCAGGCCTCCTTTTAAACCTGGCGCTGATTTCAAGCAGGCTGGTCCACAAATGCCTTTTCACCACACCCTCGGAATTCTTAAAGCAGTAAATACAATAAATAAATGCTTTAAACAGTTCTACAAAGAGTAAAGTGCTTTAAACTTATTTTAAACAGGTTTTTAACAGGTAAAATCTTAGCTATATAGTTATTCCTATTAATAAACAGTTTTTTAGTTACTCCACTTGGTGGTCGACAATCTTTCTTACATCTATTCAATGTCAATTTGGAAAGCATGAGCCATTTGACCCTGATTTGGAGGATTGGGTCCAATATGTTGAACACCTGTGATATTTCTTCAAAGCAAACAAAATAGTGGGGGAGTAGAAACCAAGGGTAATGGCTCACAGCCTGACTTCTCTGTACGTCCCTGACACTAAAAGTTTCGAAGAAGTAGGAAAAATGTGAAGCCTTCAGTGACTAGGCAGAGATAGAAAATTAACTCACAGCAAGAGCTCCTGGGGAGGCAATAACAGCTTTATTGGAGAGGTTGAGGCAAAAGTCTGGATATTGTGAATTTGGGTCTGCCCTGATAACAAGTTGAGAGAGCAGCTAGTGTGTGGGGTGAATAATACTGCCATACAGAAGAAACTGTTGGCAGAAGCAGAAATAACCCTAAAAAAGACTTTAGAAATTGCCCTTGCTGTAGAAAGTGCAGAAAATGGCACGATGGAACTTCAAAGTGTGCAAGCTGGTGCAAGTTTTGAGGGAAACTGCTAATGTCAATAATGCCAGGGATAGGAGCACAGAGTTTAATGAACTAAGAAGTACAGAACCAGAGAGAGTGCAGATGTGTAAGACATTTGGTCTATAAACCAAGAACTGTGAAGAGTGCTATCGGTGTGGGGGAGCCCACCTCAGGAGAAGTATAGATTTAGGAAGCTGTGTTTTATGCCTGTGGCAAAAATGAGCATTTCGGAAGCAAGTGCAAGGCTGAATAGGACCTGCCTGGAGGAAAAAAAATTCTGGCTCCAGTGCACAGCGTAGAGAGTCCTGTAATCTACACAATAGTGGAAAAACAAACTTATCAATGCCTACAGGGAGGGGTTTAGCCCCTGAGATTTTTAAATACTGCAACCAGGCAGGCGAAGCCCCACTGACTTTTTTTAACCCCACATAATAAACATTCCTAGAAATTAATAGAGACATGTTTTGGGGCAAAAAGTAACTGGAACTAATTCTCAGATCACATATAGATAGGGTGGAATAGATAGGGTGGACTCTCAGAGGCTATTTCCCCGGTTTGAAATGGTCGCTACGAGAGGACACAGATTTAAGGTGCGGGGAGGGAGGTTCAGAAGTGATGTTAGGGGTAAGTTTTTCACTCAGAGGGTGGTGAGTGAATGGAATCGGCTGCCGTCAGTGGTGGTGGAGGCGAACTCGCTGGGGTCTTTTAAAAGACTTCTGGATGAGTATATGGGGTTTAATGAGATTGAGGGTTATAGATAGGTCTGTAGGTTGGTAGGTGATGTGGTCGGCGCAACTTGTGGGCCGAAGGGCCTGTTTGTGCTGTAGTGTTCTATGTTCTATGTTCTATGTTCTATATGCACACTTAAATTTTATTGCATGAATGAGAAGAATTCAAGTTAATGTCTTTTTCCACAGCTTTATACACAAGATGAATACAGTAGAGTTTAAGAGCGCTACATTTCCAAATGGAAGACCTCGGCACCTACTAGATGACAGTGTAATGGAAAACTACACCCCTTCCAGAGTTCAGGCAGAAAGTTCCACTATTTCCAGTGGAATATCAATAGGTGTGTGAATAGATTCTGATCTTTTACATCATGAGAGTTTGGGGTGAAAACCACTTTGACATTTAGAATGGAAATGATAACAGTGTTGGATGTTATTACATGATTGACAAATGACTTTAAGTTCATGTTGAATTAACTTTAAATAAATCAATAAATAATAGGTTGGTATTACATTAGATATGGAAGAAATATTTCTGAGATTTGAATCAGGTTCATAATGTAATGTTAGATGCTGTCTAATTGAAACCAATCACATAACATTTATAGTGCTACCAATGGGCACTGCATCTTTGAAGTCTTGAGACTACACATTTTCTAATGTTTAATAGATATACTATCTATATCTACAGTAACTTTGACATGGCAGCACATGGTTAGCATTGCTGCCTCATAGCACTACGGATCTAGATTCAATCCCAGCCTTGTGTCACTGTCTGTCTGGAATTTGCATGTTCTCCCCGTATCTGTGTGGGTTTCCTCCGGGTGCTCCGGTTTCCTCCCACAGTCCAAAGATTAGGTGGATTGGCCATTCAAAATTGCCCTTTAGTGTCAGGGGTTTAGCAGGGTAAATACGTGGCATTACAGAGATAGGGCCTGGTGGGATTGTTGCCTGTGCAGCCTCAATAGGCTGAATGGCCTCCTTCTGCATTGCAGGGATTCTATGATTCTATTCAAGACCAGTGGGAATTGATTGAAAACACCAATTTTTAATTTAGACTCTTGTAACTAACTAAAGGATGAGATATTCATCCTATATTGTTTTGAAACCTAGATCCCTGAGGTGAAAGGACACTGTGCCAATCAGGTGCATCAAACAGGACATTAATTTAAGAATTAAAAGTTTAAAAAAGATTTAAAAGTATACTTATTGGTGTTACAAGTAGGCTTAAATTGCAATGAAGTTACTGTGAAAATCCCCTAGACACCGCACTCCAGGCGCCTGTTCAGATACACTGAGAGAGAATTTCGTATGGCCAGTGCACTTAACCAGCATGTCTTCTGGACTGTGGGAGAAAACCAGAGCACCTGGAGGAAACCCAAGCAGACACAGGGAAAACATGCAGACTCCACGCAGACAGTGACTCAAGCTGGGAATCAAACCCGGGTCCCAGGTGCTGAGAGGTAGCAGTAATAACCACTGTGTTACCCCCAATTAACAGATAGCATTAAAAGGTTTTCTTAGTTTTCTTCTTTGCATATTATTGTATTCTAATAAATTATTGTATTCTTTTGCTCAGGAGTAGGTAGGTAGAAACGGCACGATTGATATGTCAACTTTGTAAAATATACTTAATTTTAAACTGTCACAAAGACAAATTTTAATGTTTTAATCCACAACATTTTTTTTATTTCAGGTAGCAGTGAGGGCTCAGAACTCAGTGAAGAGGTATCATGGCCAGCTTTTGAAAGGTAAGGGACTTTAAGGAAGTAGATGGAGATGGAGAATGCCTTCTGCTCCATAGAAAGAACAATAGGCACCTAACTATGGTTTGTCTTATTGAGATTCAATGACCTAAATCATCTGGTTCCACTCACCATGGGAGTGGTTGCTAGAGGGACGGTAAATATGACAGACAAGCCAAAGATCCATTGAGCTTGAGCAGGAATTTCTAATCTTGGGGAGGGTGGAACCAGAAAATCCTGCCCAATGGCTCTAAAGATTCATCAGTTCCAGGTGCTTCAATCAAGTTGGATAGATCAATCTTTTTTCTGTACAGGATGATTTGTGACTTGGATCATTCAAAGATTTACTGGCAGTGACAAAACAGCTCAAGGGTATTATTTTTCTTCAAAAAAATTGTTATTTTCTTTAACTGCATCCCACTGCAAAAAATGTTTGAAAGAAATATGAGTTATCTTCGCACAGTTGTGATAATAGTGAATTACCACTGTTATCAAGCCCTGTTTATATTTTTACAGCACTGAATGGCATCAAAGTACAAAACTGATGATGTTGGAAAGTAAATATTCAGCAATATGATCATTTAATGGTTAGGTACTATGTTCCCCTGCGGTTAAAAAATCAATATGTAGCACTGAGAACCATCCTATGTTTGGGAGATTTACAAAGTTAAACCACTAGTTTCTGTTACCTAAGTTAAACACCTTTGGTGCAATAACATGGTTCAGCTTTTATTTAACTGGAAAAAGTTTGGTTGTAAGATGGGCAGAGCACATCTTTGTTCAATGCATACAGCCATTTTACTAAGTAAATTCAGTATAAGATCAATTTATTTACCTACATTTAAACCCTAAAGTCAGATTACACTCCACAAGTCCAGTGACAAAATGCATTTTGAAATGATCTCCCAGGAATTAGTAGTGGCTTCAATTTCAGGTTGGCCAAAGACTGATCTGGACTGCCAGACATTTGAGTAAATTACTTTGAAAGCTTGTGACGGGTTTTCTACAAAGTAAATTCTGATAGTATTAATTCTGGTCTCCTGAGCATCCTTGATTTCAGTTTTCCACCATTGATGCCCATGCCTTCAGTTGCCAAGGCCCGAAGCTCTGGACTTTTCTCTATCCCTCTCTGCCTCCCTACAATACTTTTCTCCTTTAAGACGTTCCTTTAAATGCTATTTCTTTGGTCAAGTTTTTGGATCATCTGACCTGATATCTTTTCATGTGAATTGGTGTCATTTTTAGTTTTAAAATGCTTGTTTGAAGAGCCTTGTGACATTCTGTTACATTAAAAGCAATATGTAAATAACAATTGTTCAAATAATTAACATTGTATCATATCAAAATTATGCTAAACTGTAATTAATAGTATATTATGGAAACAAGATACAACATTATCATACCTCAGATGCAGTTGATGCATGAAAACTGAGTGAAATAAATCAACGTGCTAATTAAGTAATCATTCTAATAACTTTAAGAGTCCTCAGAATACAGTAATGCTGGAATATTTGAACTTAATGTGTCAAGTAATTGTGTTAGTTTAATTGGTTGTTATCAACCTATACAATTAATATTACTGTGGTGGAGTTTCTCATGAATATTTCTGTCTATCAAGGGAATGGAAGTTAGCATGAGGGAACATTTCCACCATTAAGCACTCCAAAGTGAGGTACTACAAATCCAACTGCAGACCATGACTATGCTTTGACCAGTCATAGAATCAGAATCATAGAAACCCTACAGTGCAGAAAGAGGCTATTTGGCCCATTGGGTCTGCACTGACCACAATCCCACCCAGGTTCTATCCCTATGTAATTACCCACTAATCCTATGCATCTCAGGACACTAAGGGGCAATTTTTTAACATGGCCAATCAACCAGTCATCAAAATAAAATCTCCTGCAGTACCAGTGTACATCATTTCCCACAATTTTGAGAACAGTGGTGTACCACCTATGTCACAGGACAAATAACCAGAGACATAAAAGGTGTGAAGATGCAACTTAAAACCCTATCATGGTAGCTGGTGGAATTTGAATCCAATTAAATGGGGAATTTAAAAAATCATCTCAGTAATGTTTACCGTGATGCTACCAGGTTGTTGTAAAAACCTATCTGATTCACTGATGTCCTCCAGGGAAGGAAGTCTAACTAACCAGAGGAGTACACGCTTGTAACTCCTCATCTCGGAATCAAAATGTTAACTCTTATTTTCTCCACAGATGTTGCCAGACTGGCTGTGTCTTTTTATTTCATATTTCCCAGCATCTGCAGTATTTTGCTTTTACGTTGTTGCTCCTGAACGAGCTGTACTCCTCACCATGCTGTTCCAGTAAAGTTCTGTCTGCCTGACAATGTGGAAAATTGATAGATATTTCCTGCCCATTAACACCAGGATAAAATCAGCCCAGCCATTATTTCCCCATCAGTTTATTCTTAAGCATCAGTAAGGGTGAGGCGATGACCCAGTGATATTATCATTAGACTATTAATCCAGAAACTCCACTAATGTTCTGGGGAACCCAGGTTCAAATCCAGCAGTTGGTGGAATTTGAGTTCAATAAAATAAAAATATCTGGAATTAAGAATCTACTGATGACCATGAGACCATTGTTGATTGTTAGAAAAAAAACATTTGGTTCACTAATGTCCTTTAGGTAAGAAAATCTGCCATCCTTACTTGGTCTGGTCTACATTTGACTCCAGAGTCACAACAATGCGATTGACTCTCAACTGCCCTCGGGCAATCTATAAATGATGGCCATCCAGTGACACCCATATCTCACAAATAACTTAAAATAAGTAAAGGAAAAGTTGCCACAATCCCACATGACCATAAGCTGCTCTCCACTTTGAGAGCAATAGTTGACCATGATGATTTAACTTGAAGATCAGCACAGCTCAGGTGAGGGGCAAGGTTGAGAAGGCGAGACCTTCATGAATAACCTCAGCCGGTATGGGAGTGGATTAGGTCAGTTGGTTGCACAGCTGGTTCATGATGCAAAGTGACGCCAACAGGATGGGGGGTGAGAGATGGTAGATGTCATTAACATTGCTACCAGGCAGTACTTAGTCATCGATAACCTGCTTATCGATGCTCGGTTGGATCCTGCCAAGAGCCTTGGCTGCAGACCTCATTCCAGCCATTGTCCAAATAAGGACAAAAGAGCAGAACTCCAGGTGAGTGTGACTGCCCTTGGCATCAAGGCAGAATTTGACTGACTGTGGTATCAAGGAGCTTGAACAAAATTGAAGCCAATGGAGATTGAGGGAAAGTTGTTGACTGGCTGGAATCATAGCCAGCAGAAAAGGAAGGTGGTTTTGGTTGTTGGACTCAACCATCTCAACCACTGGATGATGTTGCAGAAGTTCCTCAGTTTAGTGACGTGGCACAGTCACCTTCAGCTGCTTCATCTCCTTTCCTCCATCATAATATCAGAAGTGAAGGTGCTTACTGATTATTTCACAATGTTCATTCAGTATCATTTGTGACTTCTCAGATACTGAAGCAGTCCACATATATGCAGAAAATCCTGGACAACATTTAGGCTTGGGTTGATAAGCTTGGGAGGAGCATTTATGCCACACCAGTGCCAGGCGGTGATCATGTCCAAGAAGAGAGAATCATGTTATGATACTTGGCCAGACATCCAATTCATGTTATAATCCTAGACTAGATCTCCAAGATCTCAACTGAGGGCGACATGGTAGCACAGTGGTTACCACTGCTGCCTTTGCCCCAGGGACCAGGTTCTGATGACTTTTGTGGAGTTTGCACATTCTCCCTGCATCCATGTAGGTTTCCTTTGGGTGCTCCAGTCTCTTCCCACAGTCCAAAAGACATGCGGGTTAGGTGCATTGGCATTGCTAAATTCTCCCTGTGTACCCAAACAGACTAGGGGATTTTCACAGTAACTTCATTGCCATGTTAATGTAAGCCCACTTGTGACACTATTAAATAAACTTAAACTTAAAGTTTATAGTAAGATTCAGATAAGGACTAATAACTTTTTTGTTGCAAGTAGAAAACACTTGTTCATCGAATAATGCCACAAGATTCTAGGTGTTTTGAACAAACAAAACTAAACTTTACTATACAAGTTCAGAAAGATAAATTACAAAAATCTACCTTGTACTTTAACATATTATGAGGTACATGTGAATTAACAGGAAAACTCGTTCTACAGACCACACTGCCTTGGTCACAACTATCATTGCAAAGTCCATGGATCTCTCAACAACCCATCCAGAAATCAATAATACTGAGTCAACCAATCTCAATTGAACTCTGTTTCCCTTAAGAGGGATTCCAGTCTTGACCTTTGAAGTTCTAACCTGGGAATTGTCTCCAAAAGTAGCTCCAATTTAGATTGCATCCACAATGCCACACCTGACAGGGTTTCACTCTCATCTCCAAGATTGTTAAGTCTGCAATAAAGCACCAACTCATACTCACAATTTTAGTTTTTGGAGTTTGCACTCCAAGCAGAACATTACGGCTCTAAAGGGATAACTATGTTCCAACATCCTGCAGCACAGACTCATCAACTTCTGCTGCTGCCTTTGTGGAACCTCAGGCCTTCTTCTGAGCCCTCATCACTTAAAATCTGCCATCCAGAACTTTCTTCCTGTGTGGAACTTGTTTCTCTGCTTTTTTCTTAACTGGGGTATGTCTCTGTCCTCTACCTGCAACTTATCTTTTAGGGACATTTCCCTGTTCCCTCTCCCTGTGCCCTGGTCAGGATTCTTGATTTTGGTTAAAACAGCTTGTCTCACTAAAACTGACTTCTTCATAAATCCTGTTCACTGACCCTTGAGTTGATTTGGCGACCTGTCGCAACATTCCAAGAGAATCCCACCCTTATTACTGGGCAGGAAAAAATGTAACAAGCATTGGGTCATTCTGTGCTTTAAATGTTACAATCTCTACAGACTGCTAACAACATAGTGAGAAGGATGCAGAAGAACAAACGTGCAGGGAAATCGCAGAGAGAGGCATATATTATGGAATTTTTTTTATGCCAATTCCATCAAATCAAGTCCAATTCAGAGTCTGAATAAGTTGAGACATTCCCGATCCAAGCTGACAAGAGAGGGCTCTCACCTCCTGTCTTGGACTTGATCTATATGATCCAAGTTTGCCTATTGGAGTAGGCGTAGCTCCTCCTCCAAGGCTTGATCTCATTTGCATCTTAGCCAAAAGGCCGAGATACCGCTTTTAAAAATTGCTTCAAAGGAAGCTGAAATGCAACCTAATGACTTCAACCAAGCACGGCATGAGGATACCACACTTGATCTGCCCGAATATAGAATGAGACAGTGGTAGGGTAAAGGATGGGAGTGGCAAAAGTTCTTAGATTGTGGTCAGGAAAATTTTCTATCGCAGCATGTGTCCAGTTAACAAGAAAGGATGCACTTTTGGAATTGATCCTTGGAAATGAGGTCAGTCAAGTGTCAATTTTGGTGTGCAACGGACAATTTCAAAGTTTGCAGATAATATGAAACTTAGAAGTATTATAAACTTTGAGGAGGACGGTGTAGAACTTCAGAAGAACATAGACAAATTGGTGGAGTAATCAAATAGGTGGCAGATGGAGTTCCTTATGGGGAAGCATGATGTAATGCATTTTGTTAGGTAGAACATGGAGAAACAGTACAAAATAAGGGGTATAATTCCTAAGAGGTGCAGGAGCAAAGGGACCTAGTTGTATATGTGCGTAGATCATTTGAAGGTGGTAGGACAGGTGGAGAGAGTTAATAAAAGGGGCATAGAGTTCACGAGCAAGGAGGTTATGCTGAACTTGCACATAACACTAGTTATACCTCAGCTTGAGTATTGTGTACAGTTATGGTGCCACACTTTAAGAGGGTGCAGAAAAGATTGACAAGAATAGTTTCAGGAAAGAGAAACTTCAATGATGAGGATAGATTAGAGAAGTTTGTACTGTTCTTGGGGGGAAGTAGGCTAAGAGGAGATTTCAATCACAGAATACCTACATTGCAAAAGGAGGCCTTTCAAACCATTGAGGCTGCACCAACAACAATCCCACCTAATCCCCCTTACCCTGCGATCCCACATATTTATCCTGCTGATCCTCCTGACACCAAGGGTCAATTTAGCATGGCCAATTAACTTAACCTGCACATCTTTAGAGTGTCGACTGAAACCGGAGCACCCAGAGGAAACCCATGCAGACACAGGGAGAGTGTGCAAACTCCACACCAAGCACTGAATTGAACCCAGGTTCCAGGTGCTGTGAGGCAGTATGGGCAACAACCACTGTGCTACCATGCCGATATCAAAGACTTTCGGGTTATCATGACGAGAAACTTAACTAGACCAATCACATTAATATTGTAACTACAGGTCAGTTGGAATGTTGCGGTGAGCATCTCACCCTGACTCCCAAAATGTGTTCACCATCAAGGCACAAGTCAGGATTCTGGTGGAATTCTGTCCACTTGCCTGGATGACTGCAGTTGCCACAACGCTCAAGAAGCTCGAGGCCATTTATGAACAAAATTTGCTCAGCCTCCTATCCATCACCTTAAACATTAATTCCTTTCACCATTGGTGCACAGTGGCTGCATTGTGTATCATCTATAAGATGCCCAAGGCTCCCTTGACAGCACCTGCCAAACCCACAATCTCTAGAAGGATCAGGGCAGTAGGCCTATGGGAACACCATCACCGCAAGCTGTACACCATTCCAACTTGGAACAATGTCATTACTCCTTCATCATTGCTCAGTCAAAATCCTGGAACTCCCTCCTTAACAGCACTGTAGGAGTGCCTGAATCACATGAACTAAAGCAGTTCATGAAAGCAATAAACCTTCATCTTCTCATGGCTAATTAGGGATGATCAATGAAAGCTGGCCATTCAACATCTATGACAGGTTATATCCTATGAATAAATAATAAAAAATGCTTTTAATTTGAGTATTTTTCTGCTTGTTGCTCTGCACCAGGAATTAGGCTGTCACTTCTAAATGCTGATCAGATGGAACTTTTGGCGCCAGCAGAATTTGTACACAGTTTTAACCCATGTGCCTAGGTTACATTTGATCAAAGGGGAAAGGATAGTGCTGACCCTTCCACTGAAACAATCGTGTTCCTTAAATTGATATTTATCACAAAATCAAGGTAAGTTTCAAGACCAGATTCCAAAGAAAACTGCATGTCATTGTGTTCTTTTCAATGCTCACCAGCTTGTTTCCAGTATTATTTGACTGATGTTCACTACTTTAGAATGGTCTTTTAAGAGGGCTGAGTGGCAGTATATGTGCACACTAATCAGCAACTTTTTATGATAATAACTTTGGAAGGTTGCGCATGTACGCAATTGTACCATAAAGCAGTAGGATATGAACTGAATCTCTGAAAGTTACCCAATCAAATCTGGTGAAAAATGCCAAATGCATGTTTCAGGACCCTTGATGGAAAATTGGAATACACTGAGCCACTTGGTTGATTTTAAAAAAAAGCAACATGCTGCAGGTGCTGGAAATCTGAAATACAAGCAGAAAATGCTGGATTAACTGAGGAGATCTAGCAACATCTGTGGAGAGACAAACACAAGTTAACGTTTTGAGACTACTGACCCTTTCACAGAGCTGAAAAAGGGAAATGTGATGTATTAAGTACTGGGAGAGGGATGTGGGGCAAAATGGAAGGTCAGTAATAGGTTGGAGCAAAGGAGAGATTGCCAGAGATGTAATGGACATGAGACAGAAGTGTCTCCCCAGTGTAGATAGAGGAGAATGTATTGGGAACATCGAACCTGTCTACCTTCCACCCCTTTCACCCCACCCCCAGAATAAAATAGTGGCAAGTGGAGAAGAGCCTCACCTTAAGAATCTATAGATTATTTCAAATACTGGAGTGGTTTCTTGCAATTCAAATGTAGAGATTTTGAAAATTAAGGAATGTTTTGAACATTGCCACTATTTTCAAATTGAAAAAATTCTGCAGGACTCGGCTCTATTTTACTCTCTGTCCAGTGCCACGGGTTGGAAGGAATGGCTATCGAAGTCACATGAAGGCCACCAGGTAGTAATCTCTTTTATAAAGGAGTCAGATGGCGCCTCTCTCTTCCAAGGTGTATAATCAGGTGAAGGGGACAACACTAACCCAGATCATTGATTGCTTTCTATCTCAAATCACTTTACTAATGCGGAGGTGGTTTTAAAATTTGTGGTGTCTTCTTTCACTTTAACAATTTAATTCTGATCCCAAGGTTTTGATTGTATATGATTTGCCTCACATTCTGATTTATTTCTTGTGCTGAAAAGAATTATATGTTATTGTTAAGAGTACCAGCAATTGCTTCAGCAGTATAATAACTCAAAGGCATTTAATGCAGGTTATTGTAGATTCTACAATAATGAAACAAACAATATGAAATATAAGAAACATTTTCATGTAAAATTACTTGACTCAGATTTTGCATTGGTGCTGAATTAACAAAATCTTTATTTGATTGTACGGAGACAGAGATAACCTCCTTGCTCCCCCAGTTTGACACACATTTTCCAGTAGAGGTCACTGAATAAGGAACAGAAACTGATTCACTAAAACTACTTATTATTTATTATTGTAAGATTCAAAGCAGTACATGACCATTGACATGCATGAAGTGTCATTCAGTTACAGGCATTTGGTTTTTGATGCATTATTCAGTCTGGCTATCTTTAAAAGGATGATGGACAATCTGTTACAAGATTGGCCCCAACAGTGAGCATCATTGCGGGCGGGATATAAAATTTTTACTGCTCTCCAAATTTTCCTGTCCAGCCTGCAACAATGCCCGTCATTGGAGGTTGTGGAAAGTCCATGCAATGAGTGCAATTGGGTCATACAGACTGAGAAGATCCCAGCTTCAGTTCTTTGATTGTGTTGAGACAGCTGATCTTGGCAGGGGAGGTGTTCCAAATACTTTCTATACACCTAGCTAACGTTCTTCTCCTGGCCACTTTCCGGTGATTCCAACTAGAAAAAACATACACATGGGTTCAGGTGACAGGAATATAGGCTCGAAAAAGTGGTCTGAAAGTAGAATAATGTGGAGGCACCCACCAGCTTGGGTCATTTCAGCAAGCTACTTCAGAGCTCCATTGCCCACAAAATGGTATCCCAGCCAGGGTCTATGCCTTCAAGGAAGAATAAAACTGAATTGGAAAGGCAAACAAAATGCATTGTTCTGGAACTAATTCTTCTGTTACAGAATGTTCTTATAAGCCTTTCTCCTTTCTGAGCACATGAGGGCTTTAGGCAGTCTTCAGTCTGCAAGAGAGTCCTGGACCTGCAAATCCAGATCCTTTCTCTCATGCTTCTGTTTTCCATTGTTTACGACTATTTTGTTAACCTTTGTTATTTATTTATATAAAGAAGATTCTACTTTTAACAATGCATTCGACTATCATATTTATGGACTCAAGTTCTCACATTTTTGGCAATAAGGAAGAAATGGAAGGAAAAAAATGCAAAGTTTTTATTTATTCAGAATGGCAACACAAGGTTGCATACAGTGAGTGACTTTTTTTGTGAATTTATTCAATGGAATTTCAAGTTGGCAAAATCATGGCAAATGTTTGGAGTGAGGAGTGGGCAGAATATGTGAAGAGGATGCAGCACTTCACTGATACCTAATGCAGCAAGATGGGGCATTTAGTGAAAAAATGCAGAGGAAAGGCGAAAGCTGAATAAGAAAATTTTTAATTCAAAGAAGCCTCAATCAGCTGTGCACTGCATGGAAAGCTCGGGACAGGCAGAGAACCATACTTACAACATGTTTAATGTTAATGAGGCACGAGCAGAACCTATTTTTCCTACAGTCGTCAGTAGTGAGCAGATTAAGATGGAGGTAGACGCAAGAGCCTCTGCATCTGTAATTAGTAAGAAAACAAACAAATCGCTATGGGATTCTAACCAAGAGCCAACTCTTACTCCAGTAAAAACCAGTCTTCAGGCATACATTGGAGAGTCCATACCTTTGCTGGGAAAGGGGGGGTGGGGTTGAAGTCGTTAACGTGGCTAACAAGAACATAAAAACATAAGAAATAGGAGCAGGAGTAGGCCATCCAGCCCTTCGAGCCTGCCCCGCCATTCAATAAGATCATGGCGGATCTGTCATGTCTCAGTTCCACATTCCCGCCCTCTCCCCATAACCCTTAATCCCCTCGCTTATCAAAAACCCATCAACCCGCGTCTTAAAAATATTTAGCAAGGCAGCCTCCACCACCTCAACGGGCAGAGAATTCCAGAGATTCACCACCCTTTGAGTGAAGAAGTTCCTCCTCAACTCCGTTCTAAACCGCCCCCCCTTTATCTTGAGGCTGTGCCCCCTAGTCCTACTGTCCTTTCTGAGCGGGAAGAGCCTCTCCACCTCTATCCTATCCATCCCATTCATCATTTTATACGTCTCAATGAGATCTCCCCTCATTCTTCTAAACTCTAACAAGTACAAGCCTAGTTTATTCAGCCTCTCCTCATAGCTCAACCCCCTCAACTCCGGTATCAGCCTAGTAAACCTCCTCTGCACTCCCTCCAAGGCCAAAATATCCTTGCGTAAGTACGGCGACCAAAACTGCACACAGTACTCCAGCTGCAGCCTCACCAATGCCCTATACAGCCGCAGCAAGACCTCCCTACTTTTATATTCAATCCCCCTCGCTATGAAGGCCAGCATCCCATTAGCCTTCCTGACCACCTGCTGCACCTGCAAGCTGGATTTTTGCGACTCATGCACAAGGACCCCGAGGTCCCTCTGCACCGTCGCCTGCTGCAGTTTTCGCCCCGTAAGTAATAGTCCTTCCTACCATTATTCCTGCCAAAGTGGACCACCTCGCACTTGCCAACATTAAATTCCATTTGCCAGTTCCTGGCCCATTCGCCCAGCCTATCTAGATCCTTCTGCAGACTCTCCACACCCTCCGCGCAATTTGCCGTCCCTTGTGGCCAAAGGGAAGGGACCAAGTTTGCTAGGGCATAACTGTCTCAGCAAATGAGAAGGAAAACGGAGGAGTTGAAATGGCTGCAAAGCCTTGAAATCATTGAGCCTATTCAGTTTTCTTGTTGGGCAGCCCCAATCATTCATGTCCTTAAGTATGATGGTGCATATATTTGGCAACTATAAGCTCACCATTAGCCAGGTTTCCAAGTTGGATGCTTATTGTCCATTATCTCTGTTGAAAGATTTGTTTTCAACTTCTCTGGGAGGTAAGACATTTTCAGAAGTGGCCATGAGCCAGGCATATCAACAACTCTTACTAGAGGAAGATTCAAAGCAGCACATGACCATCAACATGCATGAAGTGTTGTTCAATTTCAGGCATTTGGTTTATAATGTATTACTCAGTCTAGCTATCTTCAAAAGGACAATGGACAATCTGTTACAAGGCATTCCTCATGTTGCAATCTACTTAGATTACATTTTTATTATTGGTAAGACTAGAAGGAGCTCCTCAGCAACTTGGGTCAAGTTTTAAAAAGGTTTTCAGAGGCGGGACTGCATTTTACCAATTAAGGAAGCTCTGGAGCCCGGGAATGTGACTGATTCAGGTTTTTTCTGTGTTTGATGGGAAGTTTCTGCCAGACCTGTCTACAGTGTTAGCTCCATTGTACCTACTCCTGCACAAAGAAACCAAATGGAAGTGGAAGTCTTCCCAGAAGGCTTTCAAAGATGTGAAAGCACTCCTGCAATTGACATAATCTGCCAGCCCATTTTAATCCAGACAGGGAACTTATTCTGTCGTGCAATACCTCACCCTACAGTGTGGGGTGATGCTTTCTTGTGTAATGGAGGGTAACTTCGAAAAACCAATTCGTTTTGCATTTAGGACATTGACAAAGGCTGAAGAAGGATATTCACAGTTGGACAAAGAAGGTCTAGCAATCGTTTTGGGCGGTGAAAAATTCCATCGTCTGATCACCACATATGTATTGACTACAAGCCTTTGATGAGCCTTTTCAGTGAGTCAAAACATATCCTTCCAATGACCTCAGCAGGAATATAGTGCTGGGTGCTTACATTGTCAGTGTATCAGTATAGCAATGTGTACATGGCAGGGAAGAACAATGCTAATGCAGATACGTTGAGTTGTCTCCTTTTACAGGATTTGCAACCAAGGTATTGTGGCCTTCCGAGCTATATCAAATTTTCACAACCAATGGGTTACCGGATTTGCTTGTTTCAGATAATGGCACTACATTCACAAGTGAGGTGTTTCAGAAATTAATGCAAATAGTTTGGCCAAGAGAGCTGTGCCAACTTAGAAGGAGGGATTGAAGAAAATAGCAGGTGATACTTTAACAGCAAAGCTTTCAAGATTTTTATCCCAGTGTCACATACAGGCCTCTCTCCTGTGGAATTGTTGTTAGGTAGAAAGCTGAAGTCTCATCTGGATCTGCTTTGTCCAGATCACAGAGTGAAACTGAGCAGGGCACAAAAGAAGCAGAAGGAGTGGCAGGACTTCCGTTCCAAAGCCAGACAAATAATCAGGTCTACATCAGAAACTTTGGTAGTAACCAGAGGTGTTTACCAGGAATAACCTTGAACCAACGTGGACCAGTATCTTGGGTTGTGATATTTCAAAATGGTAGAGTTATTCACAGATACCAAGACCATATTCGCTTGTAGTATGATTCCAAGTCAGGAAAGGTTTCAGAGTCAACAACACTTACTGATAATATGGCAGAAAATAATGCTGCTGTGGATGTTCACCAAGAAGTGATTCCTGTGTTTGCCAGTTGACTGTGCTGTGGGAGGGAAAGAGGCATGTTCATGTCCAGATTCTCAATCTACCTGTTCATCTACAATATCAGATTCACCATTAGAAGATTCACCAGTGGTATTACATTGGTCGCAACACAACCCGAAAGTTCCTGGTAGACTTTTATGTAGTTAAGACATTAATTTTGTTAAAAAGTTGATATTTAAGGAGGGAGAAGTGTTGGAGGGTATTCTTATAAGCCTTTCTCCTTCCTGAGCATGTGAGGACTTTGGGCATGACTTCAGTCTGCCAGAGTCCTCTAAATCCAGATCTGTTTGTGCTCCTGTTTTCTTTTGTTTACTTCTGTTTTGTTAAACTTCACTATTTATTTATATAAAGAAGACCCTTCTTGTAACAATGCATTTGCCTACCTTATTTATGGATTCAAGTTACTACATTTACTTTGTTTCTAAAAAATTCTAACTTCCAAACAGTCAAGCAGTCACATAGTTGTTTTCTGACATGGGCTCTGATTCATTTTTATTGAACTAAAATGTTCCATAAAGAGTCCTAGCAAATTTTAAAATATCTATTTCACATATAATAACAATTACCACACTTTTTGTTTCATAGGAAAATTAATAGCTTCTAATTAGTGGTGACCTAATAGTTCCGTTAGCTTTACTTTCAAAGGAAAATATTTTAAATTCCAGTGCTGTCCAAAGTCTTGTTTAAACACACAGCATACATTGAAGACTGAAAATATGACTTTCAAATTGGTAAGTATTCTTGAACAGACCAGAATGTCTCTGATTTACTGGGACAGGTGATGTAAAATGTCAATGGCTCAATTCAAAGACAAATTTTTCTGATTAAAAATGTCTTATGCTGTCAGCTGTGGAGGAAAGCAACACAGTACACTGAAATTTTCTTGATTTTACATATAATTAAGATGTGCAAATATGGATCTAGGTTCAAATTGGTTGAGTATCTTTAAACCACTAGGATTTGCTGCATCCCGGTATGGTTTATCACCTTGCCTTTATCTTTATTTTCAGTTCTGTGGAATCTGAAGAGCTGGCAGTGAACCTTTTCCCAGGCACTGTTACAATTCAAGGAGTTCTGAGAAGAAAGACACTACTGAAAGAAGGCAAAAAGCCTACGGTAGGGAATGATTTCAATGAAGTTGTTTGGTGGCAACAAAAGAGCAATACTGATTTGATTTATTATTGTCACATGTATCAGCATACAGTGAAAAGTAATGTTTCTTGTACACTATAAAGACAAAGCATACCATTCATGAAAAAGGAAAGGAGAGAGTGCAGAATGTAGTGTTACAGTCATAACTATGATATCGAGAAAGATCAGCTTAATGCAAGGTAGGTCCATTCAAAAGTCTCATGGCAGCAGGGAAGAAGCTGTTTTTGAGTTGGTTGGTACATGTCCTCAGACTTCTGTATCTTTTTCCCGACTGAAGAAGGTGGAAGAGAGTATGTCCAGGGTATGCGGTCCTTAATTACGCTGGTTGCTTTTCCGAGGCAACGGGTAGTGTCAATGGGTGGAAGATTGGTTTGAGTGATGGTCCCTTTGTAGTTTCTTGCAGTATTGGATAGTGCAGAGCCATAACAACCTGTGATACAACCAAAAAGAATGCTTTGACAAAGGGTCATCTAGACTGAACATGTCAGCTCTTTTCTCTCCTTATAGATGCTGCCAGACCTGCTATAATTTTCCAGCATTTTCTCTTTTGGTTTCAGATTCCAGCATCTGCAGTAATTTGCTTTTCTATGGTGTACCTTCAAAAGTTAGTGAGAGTGGATATACTAAATTTCCTTCTGAGAAAGTAGAGGTGTTGATGGACTTTCTTAACTGTAGTGTCAGCATGGGGGGACCAAGATAGGTTGTTAGTGATATGGACACCTAAAAACTTGAAGCTCTCGACCATTTCTATTTCGTCCCCATTGATGTAGACAGGGGCATGTCCTCCACTACGCTTTCTGAAGTCTATGAATATCTCCTTTGTTTTGTTGACATTGAGGAAGAAATTATTGTCATCTCACCGGTTCACAAGATTCTTTATCTCTTTCCTGTACTCCGTCTTGTCATTGTTTGAGATCCAACCCACCGCAGTGGCGTCATCAGCAAACTTGAAAATCGAGTTGGAGAGGAATTTGGCCACATTGGTGTATAAGGAGCAAAGTAAGGGATTGAGGACACAACCTTGAGAGGCACCTGTGTTATGGATGATCGTGGAGGAGGTGTTGTCGCCGATCCTTACTGATTGCGGTTTGTGGGTTAGGAAATTCGGGATCCAGTTGCAGAGGGAGCTCCAGGCCATGGAGTTTGGAGATAAGTTTGTAGGAGTAATGGCTTTGAAGGCTGAGCTGTAGTTGATAGTAGGAGTCTGAAATGGATGACACGTTATCTAATCACTGGTGACCTGATTTGTACAACAAAATATATGATCTAGTACAGGAGCTGCATTATATCTGGGTTATTTTCCTCTCTGTTTGGAGATTGTTAAAGCCAAGGTGTAAGTGCATCATTGATTAGAAATTCAATCTTGGACTCACTTATCCCTAAAGTAAAGCCATCATTGATGCAGGACAAGCCATTAAATAATTGTAAGACAAGGATGAATTTACTTTCGACATGGAAATTCAGGCGGTAAAGAAAGTCACTTTAGTATATCTAATTGGAAGAGGCTGATTGCAGATGTGATTATTAGTGATGTTATGATTTATATGTTGAATTTGTATTTGTTAGGGGCTTTTTATGTTGACAGATTAACATCTTTAAATAGTGTGGCATAACAGAGTCATCACTTTAATGTCCATATTAGGTAAAATAATGGAAATATCGATGTGAAAGTAACTGATAAGTGTCAGCCAACATGAAATCTGAAAAGGAAGGTGCAATATCTTTAACTATTTTGAAACAAATGGACTGAAAAACCTACAGTACTTAAATTTTGAAAAGCACTTGCCCAATTTCAAGGGCAGTTTTACAATGAAATAATCATAGAATCCCTACAATGCAGAAGAGGCCATTCAGCCCATCAAGTCTGCACTAACCACAATCCCACCCAGGCCCTATCCCCACAACCCCATTTACCCTAGCTAATCCCCCTGACAGGGGCAATATAGCATGGCCAATCAACCTAACCCACACATCTTTGGAAATATAATGAAGTATAATGAGGGACAAAGAAATGGCAGAGGAACAGAATGGATACTTTGTATCAGTTTTCACGGTGGAACATGTCAGAACTTCAAGAGTCAGGAGGCAGAGTAGATATAATGGCTATCCCTAAGGAGATGACGCTAGGGAAGCTGAAAGATCTGAAGATGGATAAATCACCCAGATCAGATGGACTATGCCCCAGGATTCTGAAGGAGATAGCTGAGGAGATTGTGGAGGTATTGGTGATGATCTTTCAGGAATCACTGGAGTCAGGGAAGATCCTGGAGAACTGGAAAAAGGTTACTGTAACACCCCTGTTTAAGAAGAAAGGGAGGCAGAAGATGGGAAATCATAGGCGAATTAGCCTAACCTCAATCATGGGCAAAATCTTGGAGTCCATTATTAAGGATAAAATTGCAGAATACTTGGAAATGCATGGTAAAATAGGGCTGAGTCAGCGCGGCTTCATCAAAGGAGGCCATGTCTGACAAATCTGTTATAATTCTTTGAGGAAGTAATGAAGAAATTAAACAAAGGAGAGCCAGTGATGTGATTTATTTGGATTTCCAGAAAGCCTTTGACAAGGTGCCTTACAGGAGGCTTCTAAATAAGCTAAGAGCCAATGGTGTTAGGGACAAGCTACTGGCATGGATAGAAGAATGGCGGACAGACAGAAGGTTTCCCTTTGTGCTTCAGATTTCCAAAGCCTTTCCCAATTTAGAAAATAGTGTATGCCTTTATTCTTCCAACCAAAGTGCATAATCTCACACTTTCTCACCTTGTATTCCATCTGCCATTTCTTTTCCCATTCTCCTATCCAAGTCATTCTGGAGGCTAAGGGGGGTCCTTTTCAGGATGGAAACCAGTGACTAATGATGTTCCACAGGGGTCAGTATTGGGTCCACAACTTTTCACTGTATACATTAATCATCTGGCAGATGGGACTGAGAGCACGGTTGCTAAATTTACAGATTTATACAAAGCTATGTAGAGGGACAGGTAATGTTGAGGAAATGGAGAGCCTGCAGAATGACTTGGATAGGAGAATGGAAATAAGAAATAAGAAATGGCAGATGGAATACAAGGTGAGAAAGTGTGAGATTATGCACTTTGGTTGGAAGAATAAAAGCATATACTATTTTCTAAATTGGGAAAGGCTTTGGAAATCTGAAGCACAAAGGGACTTGGGAATCCTGGTTCAGAGCTCTCTTAAGATTAACATGCGGTTAGGAAGGCAAATTCAATGTTAGCATTCATTTCTAGAGAGCTAGAATACAAGAGCGGGGATATACTGCTGAGGCTGTAGAAGGCTCTGGTCAGACCCCATTCGGAACATTGTGAGCAATTTTGGGCCCCATACCTAAGGAAGGCCTTGTAGGGGTCCAGAGGAAGTTCACAAGAATGGTCCCAGGAATGAAAGGTTTGTCATATAAGGAACGGTTGAAGAGACTGTGTCTATATTCGATGGAGTTTAGAAGGATGAGGGGGGATTTAATTGAAACTTACAGAATACTGAGAGGCCTAGATGGAGTGGATGTGAAAAGGCTGTTTCCACTAGTGGGAGAGACGACAACTCGAGGGCACATCCTCAGAGTGGTTGTGAGCAGTGAAGGGACGCCACTTTAAAACTGAGATGAGGAGGAATTTCTTCAGCCAGAGGGTGGTGAATCTGTGAAACTCATTATCACAGAGTGCTGTGGAGGCCAGGTGGCCAGGTTATTGAGCCTCTGTGAGACAGAGGCAGATAGGTTCTTGATTCCCATATTGATCAAGGATTACAGGAAGAAACCAGGAGAATGGGGATGAGAAACATATCAACCATGACTGAATTGAGGAGCAGACTTGATGGGCCAAATGGCCTAAGTCTGCTCATACATCTTATGGGCTTATAACATGCCCAAATAAGGTTGTGATGGGTTTCACTTCAATCATGCTGGGACCAGTGTCCTGGCAAATTGAATAATTAGGGCTGTCAATAGGGCTTTAAGCTAAATAATGTGGGGGAGGAGGGTTCAGTTACCTGGGAATTTAAAAGATTAAAGTAAGGAGAAGGTAGGAGTACAGGTTAATGATGAAGCTAATTGTTACCAGTTCATGAAAGGAAGGGAAAGAGCATGTAGTTACACCAGGAAAATGTACAAGAGTAAGGAGAATTAATAATACAACACATTTAAAGGCTTTGGGTGGGATTTTCTGGCCGCGCTCACTCCAAAGCCGGAAAATCTCGCCCAAAGTCAACGAATGTTTGCACCCTCCGCCTGTTATGATTCCAATGGCGAACAGGACGAGAAAATTCCACCCACAGTATTTGAATTTGTGCAGCATTTGGAATAAAATAAGTGAGTTAGCAGTGCAAATAGAGACAAAATGGCATAATTTGAATCATTACCAGGAGACAAGATCTGGGAGTTGTCTATTCAAGGGCACTTAATGTTTCCAAATAATAGATAGAAAGGAAAAGGTGGAGTCAGTTTGTTGGCAAAAGAAGGGATCATTGCTGTAGTGAGAAATTATATTGGCATTGGAGATCAAGATATGGAATCAATCTGGTAGAAATAAAAAATAACAAAGGAAAGAAGTACCTGGTGGGAGTAATCATAGGTCCCACTAATAGTAGTTTCACAGTAGGGCATAGTATAAACTAGGAAATACTGGAGATTGTAAGAAAGGTACAACATCGTCAATAATTTTAATATGCATATAGACTGGATTAATCAAATTGAACAAGGGTAATCACAAGAAAGAGTTCATAGGTTATATTAGAGCTTGTTTCCTGGATCAATATATTGTCAAACCAATCAGGGAGGAGGTTATTTTAAATTTTGTATTATATGAGAAAAAAATTAATTAATGATCTTGTTATAAAGGATCGTCCAGGGATGAGTGATCATTGCACATTTGAATTTCAAATTCAGTTTGAGGGCAATAAACTAGAGTATTAGGATTAAAGGCAGTCAATTTCCCAGGGCCTGATGGCCTACATCCTAAGATTTTAAAGGAAGTGGCAGCAGAGATATTAAAGGCATTGGTTACAATATTCCAAAATTCGGGGGATTCCAGAAAGATCTCAGTGGATTGGAAAAAGGCTAATGCAATGTTTCAGTTCAACAAGGGAGAAAGGCATCAAGTGGGAAACTATAGACCAGTTTGTTTAACTTCTATCGTTGGGAAATTATTGAAATCCATTATTATGGTCATAGTAATGGGACATTTGGAAAGTCAAAATGAAGCCATCAGAATCAGCATATTTCTATGGAGGGTAAATGGTGTTTGATTAATTTGCTAGAGTTCTTCAAAGATGTAACAAAGAAAGTGGATAATGGGGTTCTGTAGATATAGTGTGTCTGGATTTCCCGAACACATTTGATAAAGTGCTGTACGAAAGGTTGATACATGTGATAAGGTTCCATGGGATTGGGGGTAATATATTAACTTGGATAGAGGATTGGCTAACCAACAAAAAGCAGAGTGGGGATAATTTTTTTTTGTGTTGGCAAGCTGTAACTAATGGTGTTCCACAGGGTTCACTTCTCAGGCCCCAAATATTTCTAGCCTATGTTAGTGACCTGGTTGCAGGGATGGAATGTATTATAGCCACTTTGTAGATGACACTACAATGGGTGGGAAAACAAGTAGCGTTGAGAAAATAAGAAATTTACAAATGGATAGGGATAGGTCAGGTGAGTGGGCCAAAATTTAGCAGTTGAATTTGACATGGATAAATGTGATGATATCCACTTTGGTTGGAGGAATAAAAGTGCAACTTATCTAAATGGAGAGAAACTTCAAAATACTTTGGTGCAGAGGGAAGTACGTGCCCTCGTGCATAAATCACAGGAAGTTACTGTATAGGTTATGATAATTCTGTGCCTTTAAGGAATGTATTCATATCATGATTCTTGCGAGGGGTATGTTTGAAATTCAGCTCTGTTTACACTATGCTGATCTGTCCACAAAACAGGCAATTCGTATGCTCAGAATGCAGGCTAATGATTAAGAACATAAGAAATAGGAGCAGGAGTAGGCCATCTAGCCCCTCGAGCCTGCCCTGCCATTCAATAAGATCATGGCTGATCTGTCGTGGCTCAGTTCCACATTCCCGCCCTCTCCCCATAACCCTTAATCCCCTTGCCTATCAGAAACCTATCAACCCGCGTCTTAAAAATATTTAGCGAGACAGCCTCCACCACTTCAACGGGCAGAGAATTTCAGAGATTCACCACCCTTTGAGTGAAGAAGTTCCTCCTCAACTCCGTTCTAAACCGCCCCCCCTTTATCTTGAGGCTGTGCCCTCTAGTCTTACTGTCCTTTTTGAGCGGGAAGAGCCTCTCCACCTCTATCCTATCCATCCCATTCATCATCATATATGTCTCAATGAGATCTCCCCTCATTCTTCTAAACTCCAACGAGTACAAGCCTAGTTTATTCAGCCTCTCCTCATAGTTCAACCCCCTCAACTCCGGAATCAGCCTAGTAAACCTCCTCTGCACTCCCTCCAAGGCCAAAATATCCTTCCATAAGTGCGGCGACCAAAACTGCACACAGTACTCCAGCTGCGGCCTCACCAGTGCCCTATACAGCTGCAGCAAGACCTCCCTACTTTTATATTCAATCCCCCTCACTATGAAGGCCAGCATCCCATTTGCCTTCCTGACCACCTGCTGCACCTGCAGGCTGGGTTTTTGCGACTCATGCACAAGGACCCCGAGGTCCCTCTGCACCGAAGCATGCTGCAGTTTTTCGCCACGTAAGTAATAGTCCTTCCTACCATTATTCCTACCAAAGTGGACAACCTCACATTTGCCAACATTAAATTCCATTTGCCAGTTCCTGGCCCATTCGCCCAGCCTATCTAGATCCTTCTGCAGACTCTCCACACCCTCCGCACAATTTGCCGTTCCACCAATCTTGGTGTCATCAGCAAATTTCGACACCATACACTTGGTTCCCTCCTCCAGATCATCTACATAAATGGTAAATAGCTGAGGCTCCAGCACCGACCCCTGGGGCACTCCAATAGTCACCAACCGCCAATCCGAATAGCACCCATTGACCCCCACTCTCTGCCTCCTATTTGACAGCTAATCCTCTATCCACGCTAACACCCTACCCCCAACTCCATGCCCCCTGACCTTCTGTAATAACCTCTTGTGAGGCACCTTGTCAAACGCCTTCTGAAAATTTTAGCAAGGGATGTGTTTGTTTTAATTTAAGTTGATGCATTTTTATTTTGTTTTTCCCCTGGGGTTTCAGAGTAGAGTTTTGATTAGGTTGATTGACAGAGTCATATACTTAAGAGGAAGAACTAAACTTACAGGGAAAAGCAGGTACTCACTGCCAGGTTCTGAAAGTAAGAAGTCTCTCTCTCTCTCAGACATACACACATGTGTTGCTGACTGCTTTTGAAGAGGAGTTTAAGTTTATAAGAGGAATATTGCTTGAATTTGAACTAACAGAGATAAATTTGCAGTTAATAATTGTCATGTTTAAGTATTTCAGTTGGTAAAAGTTAAGCTAATTAATTTGTTGTAGTTAAACTGTATTGTTAAATAAAGTTTGTTTTGATAAAAGCTTCCTAGTATGTCAACAGAATCATACCTGGAGTGAAACACCTTATTCTCTCACTGCCCAAATAGAAAAACTGTTGGGATCTAGTCAGACTTCATAACGTACTTTGCGATTTCTGATCCATACTCAAACAAGATGCAGCAGTTAATAAGGAAGGCAAATGGAATTCGTTGGTAATGGAATAGAGTATAAAAGTAGGGAAGTGCTTTTCCAACTGTATAGGGCATTGGTGAGATCGTATCTGGAGTACTGTGCGCAGTTTTCATCCCCTTACTTGAGAAAGGATGTAAATGCATTAGAGGTGGTTCACATAAGGTCTATTAGATTGATTCCTGGGATGAAGGACTTGTCATATTAAGAAAGATTGAACGGTTTAGGCTTATATTCACTGGAGAATGAAAGATCTATTTGAGATATATAAGATGCTAAAGGAGATTGATGGTGTAGACGTAGAGTGGATATTTTACCTTGTAAGGCAGTCTAGAACAAGAAGTCATAGTTTTAAGCTAAATGGTGGCAGATTTAAAACAGAAATGAGGAGGAATTACTTCACTCAAAGGGTCATGAATCTGTGGGATTTGCAAACCAATTGCTGTGGACACCAGAACACTAAATAAAAAGGTAGATAGTTTTTTAATTAGTAGTGGGATGAAAGTTTTGGGGATTGGGCAGGAAGGCCTAGATGAGATCAACCATGATGGTATTGAATAGCAGAGCAGGCTCGAGGAGCTGAATTGTCTATTCGTGTTCTTATGTTCTTAAATTGGGGGAGCCTGCAATATGAATATGTTTCAAATTAATGTGATTTAATTGTTCTCAAATGGGTAAGTGGATTGGCTAGTAGATTTCTAAGATTTACAAGCCAGGCAGTTTCAAAAATCGACGCTTGGCTGTTCTGAAGTAGGTATCTCAGCTAGTATTAATGAGAACACTAGAAGCAATCTCCAAAAGTTTGGTAAAAGGAAGTTGATGAAACAGGATTGTCATTCCAGACTTCCTGAAGCTTATTGCTATCATCCCCATTCCTGTAGTGAGCCAGGTGATTTCTGTGGTCTGCCGCCCTTAGAGGATCCCAGCTGCTGGCTGAAGTCTAGAAAAATCCCCTCGCCATTGTCCAGGGATGCCATTTCCTAATGCCGCCTGAGATAATGATGTGTGTTTTAAGAGAAGTATTGGCTTCCATTCCTCCTGCAGGCAGACCATTTATATAAGATCTGGAAACTTGATTGCCTGGAACAGTTTGCAGTGCATATATGATGGTATTTGTCTGGATAACTTTACCCCAGTAATTGGCAAGATTCTAGTCGGCCATGCACTGTAGATAGCACAAGCTCACAGCATGCAGTTGATGGACCATCTTACTGCAGCAACCCCTCTTTTCTTCTCATTAACATTGACGTATTTATATTTAATCCCAATTTCAAAAACACACGGAGTTGATACGATCCAAGGAACATTGGCTGGAACAGTTTGGACACTTGCAACAGTGTGCCTCGGGTTACAGGTATACTGTTCCTAGACACCACCAACCTTTTCTAGTAAAGTAAAATCTACCAATGTTTCCTCAACTAGTTGAAGCAGCTTGAGGTCCTATTTTACAATGGATGGCAAACTTGAAACTGTGCATGGCTCTAAACCTCTAGATCAGGTTTGGACCTCCATCACAAACACATCAGTGATACTTTGACAACACCCTGTCTGGATTCCAGAGTGGATTAGGTTGTGAATGCTGTCATTTGCCTGAGGCTTGGGCATGACCCCAGCTGTATATCAGCCTTCCATGTTCAGTTTTCTGGCTGAGGCATTTCCTTTCTCGGACCTATAACTTCTCTGGTGAAAGACTATTTATGCTGAATGGAGTAGCCATGCCTGACATCGCTGGTGCATGTGGTTGTTGAGGGTAGTCTCATTGGAAGAGCCCAACCCTGTTAGAATTCCAACACTTGGAGTGTCCCTTGGATATGCTTGGTCATAAGGCTTTCTGTAAAGGGAGGACCAGCAAGGATTGGTTTTGTGTTCGCTGTGCAGCTGTTTGCCTGTCTCTTCAGCCTTAGGTATACATCCGTGCCCATGTCAACAGTCACCTCTCTGGTGGCTGGATCTTAGGAGTCCGGTCTTCCCCCATGATCCTGATGATGTTATCTTATCTGTCAGGGGTTTGTCACTTTTTAAATCACTCCATCTGGACATCTTCGCCTCTGTAGTGATGCAGTTTTCAGCTGCATGTCCTGATCAACCCAAACAAGGTATCCAGAAGGATAATGAGTTGAACAACTTCACCACAGGGACATGGAGACTCTGTTTGGCTTGTGGCTCCTCTCTACTCATTAAACCACTGCTGCATCAATAATCCTAGACTCACCTGACTCAGTGCTCCAAAAGCTCGTGCTACCAAATAAATCTGTTGGACTTTAACCTGGTGTTGTGAAACTTCTCACTGCATCAATGAAAGGTTACTGTTCTTCCTAAGAACTCATGCCAGGACTTCAGAGAGTGTCCGTGTATTTCTTTGAACATGCACACTTCTGTCCAGTACCTCCCAGTGAACATTCCAACACAGATGTTCCATCATGTTTACTGCCTGCTCCCTCTCATCGAGACCACTATGCGTTCTCAGTCCAGTCCTTAACCACCAGGTCGTTGGGCATCTCCGGTCTTCAGCCAAATCCATCCAGCTTCCTATCCTATGGCAGGTAAAATACCTTGTGACAGAATATTTCATCCATCCCCTGCTGCGTTAAAGGACGGCACACTGGAAATGACTTTCTGGTTACTACTTTGACTCTCAATTTCATTCTATGATGCTTGCACATCTGTTGAGCAGCAGGTCTTTCAGCTTTCCCTGCTGACAGCGCCAGTTCCAGTTCTTTCACTATCCACTCTATCTCAGTCAGACATCTTTCCATTTTGTCCACCCTGACTGGACGCCTGTGTGGTGGAATCTTGATTATGGCAAGATGTAATGTGTGATTTAATCACACAGACTGCATGAAGATAATAAAACAAGGTTTGTTTATTACACTAGTATCAAAGCAGTTTTAACCCTCAAGGGAAACTATAACTCTAAGAAACAGACTACTTACAGAGAATAACCACTGCCATAACAGGTAACAGAAGGTTGGCAGTAATTGTTTAATGGAAGAAACTATTTTGACTGTTCAAGTATGTAGCCAGGCATTTTTAACCACACAGGTGAGGGACTTGAATACAATGGTGCATTACCTGAGTGCTGCCAGCCGTAACAACTCTGTCTGGTCTCCAGACCGGAATCTGTGTCCCATTTGCTGCAGATCTGAACCAAAGCTCAGAGTCCAACTGGTTTCCCAACTCTTGAGAAAATATTTGCAGATAATTAACAATGTTGATGATCATGATTAGCTGCTAACACTGAATTCACTTATGGGATTGTTCTTTTTTATTAAAGATTCTATATCATTATTCATTCAGTCACCTGTTTGAGATTTTTCTGTTTGTACTAAAATGTGAAACTTGGAAACACTAATTATACATCAAGTTCTATGACTGACTTGAGAGCATCTCCTGCATAACAGTAATTAGTCATGGGTTCATGACACTTCCGTGTATTTTACCTGTTTACAGATGAAATCCACTTAAATGGCACACAAAACAGGAGGAATCCTTTCTATGTGTACTCAGATGTCATATGTCACTTCCAATAATTTAAAAAGCATATTGCATGGTGAAATACTTCAAACTCAAATTGAATTTTCCCTACTTACTGGAGAATAAAGGGTTTGCTCGTCAATGCTGTTTGGTATTTAAATACCATATTGTGGTATTCACAAATGGAAACCTTTTTGACACCTTTTAGTTTTTTCAACATTAGTCTCAAGATTTTCACACAACTTTTTGGAGTATCACATAGTGTGATGCAAGTTATTTGTCTGTCTTCATGTAGCCCACTCTACCCTTCTTTACCTCATCTTGGAAAGGATGGAGGTTGAAGACTTCAAAATAACTTTGTGCAACAGCTGAAAATCACCCATAAACGTGTAATAGTCTGAGCTGAATAAGGATCCAGGAACAATTAATAGATGTCTCATTTTTATTTGTAAGTTTAAGAAGCTAATGATCAAAAAGATTTCCACTCACACACAGCTATAAAATAAGGTCATGTTGTACTGACCAAAGCAGGGTTGTTGATCATTGCTTGGGAATAGAATGTTTTGCCACTTCTGCCACTTGCTGTTAGCATCAAATGCCCAAACCATTCCCATACATGTAGTGCACTAGTTGTTTAAAAAGTAGACCTTGAAAGATGTGAAATTTTCTGCATCTCAGAACAAGTAACCGTGTGACCTTCCTCAGATCCTCAACTGCTGTTGGAATTAAAGAAGTGGTCGGCAGTATCATTCCTATTCTCAGATTGCCCTGTCTATTTAAATCTTTTTGAACACCTTTTGTAATGCAATTTTGCCTAACAATTCCAATTTAGTAATTTTTTTTATTCCGGTGAAGTGTCCAACATTGAGTTTAATCAAGATCTCCAGATTCTGCCAATAGTGAGGGAATGAAAACAGTCCAGATACTTGATTACAATCATTAACAGCAAAGCAGCTCCTTGTAGTCCAACTTGAAACCATTTGGCAACTGATTTTAAACATCAGAAAATCAGGTTATGAGACTGCAGGCATTCAGTCTGCATCCTCTCTTGGGAATTATGCAATAGTTGTTTAGTGGTTTAACAGGAGATTAATGAAATTGTACCAAATCAGTTGACAATATGAAAAGTTTCAGGCCTTGCAAATATGAACTGTTTGAAAGTAGCTTTTATAGAATCCAGCTGCACAACATATCAATCAAATGTGACATACTTTTGGAAACCTGTCTCTGAATCCCCAGAGTGGCTGATGTTCTAGTTCCAGATGACACAGCAAAATGTGGGAGCAGGAGAATAGTGAAATGGAAAGAAAAGTTGTCTGTTCTGGCCAATGAAAATAGGCAAATATATATGCAGAAAATAACAGGTTACCTCTTTGTTACCTAAATGGTATAGGGGACAGAGTTGGAAAAAAAGACCAGCAGAAAACTAATTTATAAAAATAGTTGTACTTTGCGAATTGATATTAATTGTATCCTTCAGTCCCATGAAGTTCTTGTGTCAGTGGGCCATGAATTGTAGCCAGCAGCATAAATTCATTGCCCACCAGAATTGCAACAGTTTCATTGAAATCTTCATTGAAATCTTTTTTGGCTGGAGTACTTGGAGCCTTCAGTGAAAGAGTCCCCGAAGACCCCAGTGTGTCACAACTCCAATGGACTCAGGGAGGCCTTACCCCCTTTTTTACGCACTGGCTACTGGAAAACAGGTTTAGAAGGCCAAGTGGGGCAAATGGAATGAAGGGTGGAGGGGGAGGAGTTCATAGGTGGGGTGGAAGGAGATGGAAGGTGTCCCATGTGGTGCTTGGTCTGGATATTTAAATTGAACTTTGTCTTTATTTCTTCAAACTCTTTCAGAATAACTATTAGTGAAAAGCTGGCGAACAATCTGAAGTTAGTGATTTAAATCGCTTTGTGGATGGTTCCCAGTGGTGGTGTTCTGAGGCAGTTCGCGCTTCTGGACAATTACCACATAAACCCTTACCTGGGAATTTGGGACATCTCCAAATCCAACCCTAGAGTGTCAGGAAGTTATGGGATGACGTTTACACTTCAGTCTCATGTACTTCTCGCCCTATAAAATTTAACCAGATTCAGCAGCTTCAATAGGCTTCATTTCTGACTTTTACATTATGGAGACCAAGGTTGTGTTGCATCACTATTTAAATTGTTTCTTTACACCGAGATTTAGGCTCCAAATTATAACTATCTCTTGGGAGAGTTTAAAACCTTAATTGCCCCTTGTTTCATTTGCAGAATAATAATTTACAATACATTGTTCAATCCACAGAGCACAGAGCTCCCAAGATCAGTCCTGAATTTCCTATAGATGTGATCTATTGATTGCAAAACTTAACTCTGCAAGGGCTGAACTTGAGCAACTTTTTATTTTGCAGAATTGTGTCTCAGAGCAATCGCCATTGTCCAACCAAGAATTTGTATAAGCGATGTACACCCAGACCATTGCAAATGTCAGAATTTTGGTCATTTCTTCTTGGCATTTATGGGAAAGTGCTTATCTGCAACTTCTATGCATCTCTACATAAAACACATTGAGAACAAAGCATATTTTGTTTGTATTTGTATTTGGGGCACTGGTCAAATATGCTGCTAGATTGCTATCAGTTCAAACAGGCAAGCTTTGAGCCATAAACTTGCAATAATTTTGTTTTGACATGTACTTACTAGTGCTTGAGTGTGCAAAAAGTTGTTCATAGGCCATAATTAACCTAGACCAACAATTGTAGGCTCCTCAGTGGATTTTTATGAATTTCAGTATTGTTGTCTCAATGGTAAATCATGTTACCAAACTCTTTTGCAGTGCACAGCTTGAAATATATGCAAATTTGTGAAACCTTTTGTTTACATTTTCTAGGTGGCATCTCGTGTTGTATCAAAATGAATCACAAAAACTTGGACTGTAGCTAATTCTCCCTAAAGTTAGTTAATTGCTGAGTACCTACCTTATCAATAGAAAAGAGTAGACTTAAGAGAAAAAACACTCAGCCAGGTGCCTGTCTCTGGGTGAATAAACCCGCCTGAGATAATGAGATATTGCCAGACCCTACGCGACAAATGCAGAATGAGACTGGATTGGCTGGTACAGTCGAGAATCTACAAGAAAAAGTTGAAGAGAAAGTAACCTAGCACAGCAGTTAGAACTGCTGCCTCACAGAGGCAGGGACTCATGTTTGATCCATGCCTTGGGTGACTGAGTGGAGGTTGCACATTCTCCCCATGTCCGCATGGATTTCCTCCAGGTGCTCCGGTTTTCTCCCACATGCCAAAAATGTGTAGGTTAGGTGGATTGGCCATTCTGAATTGCTCCTTAATGCCTCAAGATGTGTAGGTTAGGTGGATTGACATGGTAACTGCGCAGAGTTGCAGGGATAGGATGGCAGGAGTTGGGCCTGGGTAAAATATTCTTTTGGAGAGTCAGTGCAGCCTCAGTGGCCTGAATAGCCTCCTTCTGCACTGTAGTGATTCCGTGGTTTTGGAAGCAAATGCTGTGATTTTGCCTTTAAGGAAAAATGGAACTTAAGGAAAAAGACAATAGCTGCAGGGTTTGTTGAAGAGAGAAAGCAAAGAGAACACAGCAGTGTTTTTGGTGAAAAGGGAAAAATACCTTAAGGAGCTTCAGGACCTGTTGCGGAAGCATGAGAAAAAGAAGAGGCTGAGATTGCCAGGCTCCTGATCGGAGCGGAGCCTGCAAGGGGAGGTGTCTGAGTAGTGGTCCCTACAATGAGGAACTCCGGGCAACAAAATTTTTGAAAGAGGAGAAGAGCTCCATCTGCTTAAAAGAATTGAAAAATGTTTTTAAGAAGGCCCCATGGATCAAGCCTGCAGTGAAATTGACAGAAACGGGCATATCAAAAAGTAGAGGGTGAACAGGCTCTTCAATTGGCCAGAAGAAGGAAGCAAAAAGCTTTGGAGATTGCTGGGGACTTTTCCTTGGTAAAAAAGAAGTGAAGAGAGGTTTTAAAAAGGTTCAAGAGAAGAGCAGCAGGTTTCTGCCAAAACTTCCAAAGCGTGGGAAAGCCCAGAGAAAGAACCAGCAACTGCTAAGTTTTTTAAAATGACTGTCTTAAATCGGTAGTGCATTTAAATTGGTAATATGTTTAGTGTGGCAATGCATTTAAAGCAGCAACCACAAGAACAAACAATGGACAATGCACAGGAAAATTGGAGAAGACCCCAAAAGAGGGCAACTCTCAAAAAAGATACGCAAGTAATAAATCTCTGAGGAGGCAACAGAAGACCTCTGTAAGCAATGCACGGAAAGACTCCAGAAAGAGGTCACTGAAAGACCCCAGAAAGAGGGTACCAAAAAAAACCCATAAGGTGGGCACTGAAAAGCCCAGAAGAAGGGTACTAAAAGACCTCAGAAGGCAGCCACCAAAAGAGATTAACAGACCAAATAAAGGACAACAAGAGAATTGCAGAATGGAAACATAGAACATTACAGCGCAGAACAGGCCCTTCGGCCCACGATGTTGCGCCGACCAGTTTTTTAAAAAAAAAGCACTGACCCACTAATCTAAACCAATCCCTTTTCGTCCATAAACCTATCCACAGATCTCTTAAACGCCCCCAAACTAGGCGCATTTACAACTGCAGCAGGCAGGGCATTCCAGTCCCTCACCACCCTCTGGGTAAAGAACCAACCCCTGACATCCGTCCTATAACTACCCCCCCTTAATTTAAAGCCATGCCCCCTCGTGCTAGCTTTCTCCATCCGAGGAAAAAGGCTATCACTATCCACCCTATCTAAACCTCTAATCATCTTATACGTTTCAATAAGATCCCCTCTTAGCCTCCTTTTCTCCAGCGAAAACAACCCCAAATCCCTCAGTCTCTCCTCATAGAACCTCCCCTCCATACCAGGCAACATCCTGGTAAACCTCCTCTGCACCCTCCCCAAAGCCTCCACGTCCTTCCTGTAATGTGGGGACCAGAACTGCACACAGTACTCCAAGTGCGGCCGCACCAGAGTTGTGTACAGTTGCAACATGACGCTGCGACTCCTAAATTCAATCCCCCTACCAATAAACGCCAAGACACCGTATGCCTTCTTAACAACCTTATCTACTTGATTCCCAACTTTCAGGGATCTATGTACACATACACCTAGATCCCTCTGCTCCTCCACACTATTCAAAGTCCTCCCGTTAGCCCTATACTCAACACATCTGTTACTCCTACCGAAATGAATTACCTCACACTTCTCCACATTAAACTCCATCCGCCACCTCGCGGCCCAGCTCTGCAACCTGTCTAAGTCACCCTGCAAACTATGACACCCTTCCTCACAATCTACCACACCTCCAACTTTGGTGTCATCAGCAAACTTACTAATCCACCCAACTATACCCTCATCCAGATCATTAATAAAAATTACAAACAGCAGTGGCCCCAAAACAGATCCCTGAGGCACACCACTCGTAACCGAACTCCATGACGAATATTTACCATCAACCACCACCCTCTGTCTCCTATCTGCTAGCCAATTCCTGATCCAAGTACCTAGATTACCCCCATTCCCATACATCTGCATTTTCTGCAGAAGCCTACCATGGTGAACCTTATCAAATGCCTTACTAAAATCCATATATACCACGTCAACTGCCTTACCCCTATCCACCTCTTTGGTCACTTTCTCAAAGAACTCAATAAGGTTAGTAAGGCACGACCTACCTGCTACAAAACCATGCTGACTGTCTCTAATCAATTCATTACTCTCCAAATAACTATAAATCCTATCCCTAATAATTCTTTCTAAAACCTTGCCCACAACAGAAGTAAGACTCACCGGTCTATAATTCCCGGGGAAGTCTCTGTTCCCCTTCTTAAACAATGGGACAACATTCGCTGTCCTCCAATCTTCCGGTACTATACCAGAGACCAACGATGACCTGAAGATCAGAGCCAGAGGCTCTGCAATCACCTCTCTAGCCTCCCAGAGAATCCTAGGGTAAATCCCGTCCGGACCAGGGGACTTATCTACTTTCAAGCCCTCTAGAATATCCAGCACATCCCCGGTATCAACTGCAATACTGTCTATTTTACACCCCTGCACCCCAGTGTCCTCCTCAGCTACATTCATGTCCCCCTGCGTGAACACCGAAGAGAAATATCAGTTCAATGCCTCTCCAATCTCTTCCGGTTCCACACACAACTTCCCTCTACTGTCTGTAACTGGCCCTAATCTTGCCCTAACCAACCTTCTGTTCTTGACATACCTATAGAACGCCTTAGGATTCTCCTTAATCCTATCAGCCAAAGTCATCTCATGTCCTCTTTTAGCCCTTCTTAACTCCCTCTTCAACTCCCTCCTAGCCAATCTAAAGCTTTCTAATGCACTACCTGAGCCCTCAAGCCTCATCCGAACATAAGCCTCCTTTTTCTTCCTAACCAACAAATCAACTTTTTTAGTACACCACGGTTCCCTAGCCCTACCAAATCCTCCTTGCCTGACAGGGACATACCTATCACAGACCCGCAGTAGCTGCTCCTTGAAAAAACACCACATTTCGGACGTTCCCAGTCCCTGTAATCTCCTAGTCCAACCTATGCTTCCTAATTCTCTCCTAATAGCCTCATAATTACCCTTCCCCCACCTAAAACTACTGACCCGAGGTTCATGCCTATCCCTTCCCATCACTAAGGTGAATGTAACCGAATTGTGGTCACTCTCACCAAATGCACACCAACTTCCAAGTCTAGCACCTGGTCTGGCTCATTACCCAGCACCAAATCCAATATAGCCTCACCTCTAGTTGGCCTATCTACATACTGAGTCAAAAAACCTTCCTGCACACTTTGAACAAAAACTGATCCCTCTAACGAGCTAGAGCTATAGCAATTCCAATCAATATTAGTAAAGTTAAAGTCCCCCATAACAATTACCCTATTACTTTCACTCCTAACCAGGATCGTCTCCGCAATCCTTTCCTCAACCTCTCTAGAACTTTTTGGAGGTCTATAAAAGACTCCCAGCAGGGTGACCTCTCCTCTCCTATTTCTAATCTCCGCCCATACTACCTCAACAGACAAGTCCTCATCAAACTTCCTCTCTGACAAGTCAACACTTTGTCAGGGACAGACTTGAAATCAAAAAGGGATTAGTTGGAGTTAAGACAAGTAGAAATGAGGATTCCATTTGTGAAATGTGTATGTACAGTAAGAACATGATGGATTAACCTCGGAAGAAACACAAAAATTAAAGACTTCAAATGAAACTGGGGTTACTTGCCATAACAAGGTTGCTGAAATGGAAGAGCTCCATGCAAGAGCATATTTGGAACTGTATATAATTAAAGCCTACCCATAAAAAGTGTACCAATAAAAGTGTTTATGTTTGGACAAACAAGTCTCAAGACTTCATCAATGAGCCATCATCACTGCAACAATGAAAAACCCATATTAAGTCCATAACATTACATAGAACATTACAGCGCAGAACAGGCCCTTCGGCCCACGATGTTGCGCCGACCAGTTAAAAAAAAAAGCAATGACCCACTAATCTAAACCAATCCCTTTTCATCCATAAACCTATCCACGAATCTCTTAAATGCCCCCAAACTAGGCGCATTTACAACCGCAGCAGGCAGGGCATTCCAATCCCTCACCACCCTCTGGGTAAAGAACCTACCCCTGACATCCGTCCTATAACTACCCCCCCTTAATTTAAAGCCATGCCCCCTCGTGCTAGCTTTCTCCATCCGAGGAAAAAGTCTATCACTATCCACCCTATCTAAACCTCTAATCATCTTATATGTTTCAATAAGATCCCCTCTTAGCCGCCTTCTTTCTAGCGAAAACAACCCCAAATCCCTCAGTCTCTCCTCATAGGACCTCCCCTCCATACCAGGCAACATCCTGGTAAACCTCCTCTGCACCCTCTCCAAAGCCTCCACATCCTTCCTGTAATGTGGGGACCAGAACTGCACACAGTACTCCAAGTGCGGCCGCACCAGAGTTTTGTACAGTTGCAACATGACGCTGCGACTCCTAAATTCAATCCCCCTACCAATAAACGCCAAGACACCGTATGCCTTCTTAACAACCTTATTTACTTGATTCCCAGCTTTCAGGGATCTATGTACACATACACCTAGATCCCTCTGTTCATCCACACTATTCAAAGTCCTCCCGTTAGCCCGATACTCAACACATCTGTTATTCCTACCAAAGTGAATCACCTCACACTCCTCCGCATTAAACTCCATCCGCCACCTCTCGGCCCAGCTCTGCAACCTGTCTAAGTCTCCCTGCAAACTATGACACCCTTCCTCACAATCAACCACACCTCCGACTTTGGTGTCATCAGCAAATTTACTAATCCACCCAGCTATACCCTCATCCAGATCATTAATAAAAATTACAAACAGCAGTGGCCCCAAAACAGATCCCTGAGGCACACCACTCGTAACCGAACTCCATGACGAATATTTACCATCAACCACCACCCTCTGTCTCCTATCTGCTAGCCAATTCCTGATCCAATTTCCTAGACTACCCTCAATCCCATACATCTGCATTTTCTGCAGAAGCCTACCATGGTGAACCTTATCAAACGCCTTACATGCTACCATAACATGAAACTTCGGTAGTGGATCAAGTTAGATCTCTGGAATTATCGTCTCTGTGAGCAGATGTCTGTCTTACCTGGTAGACTACGGAGGGACAGATCAATCGTAAACACATCAATCACTTGAGGAGTAGGGAGAGACTCCAGCAGTCAGTGTTGCCATCGAGAAATGTCTTTGAACCTGTAATTACCAAAGTACCTGATTGATTTTTGAGAGATATAACTAATGTCTCTGTGAAGGCAAGTAGTAATGAACTGACTGTGCCGGAAGAAATAATTGTTATTTGTAGTTCCTTAGAGTGTAGAATTACACCATTTTACAAGAAACAGAAAAATACCTGAGACTTGATTTATAATTGTCCAACTTGTTTAGTTAGAATTTGGGCTTGAGTAACTTGGTTATTGAAGATTTTATAAAGAGTTGAAGTGGGAGAAATGTAGTGATTGTCCTTTTAAGGTCAACACAGCAGAAGTCACCTGGCTTGAGATGACCTATTGAGGCTAAGAGTTGGTGATCACACCAGCGGGTTGAGTCTTTTCTTCAGCTGAAGATGTGTAGAAGACATGTAGAGAAGGGACAGCCGGTGGGCTGCCCTAGGGCAGCTGAGCTACTAGCATCTGTGTAGTTTTTCCATATTAATAAAAACCTTTTTGTGTTTCTGATGAAGTCCGTGAGCGTGTATCATTGCACTGCTGTAGATGGGATGAGTAGAAGGGAGGTAGTGACTGGCAGTTAATTAGGATTTATGAATTTGTCACATCAGCTATATAAATCTGGCTAAAGAAAGCCATTGCCAGGGGCCTCAATGTGAACTGTATCTCCATCCTCTCATCTGAAAAATCAAGGTCTATGTGGAGGATGAAAACCAAAAAAATTTTCAAGATTATTTTTATTTATTGCTTCAAAAACTTATCTACGCTCTGGGCAATTTGATGACTGAGAAACCATAAAATGCAGTGCATGGCCTGCCCACTGCTGACCTGCTCGCCCCGGGGACGATGTGGTGGTTATATATACAAAGCTTATCCAACCGGATTCAGCAGCTTCAGTATACTTCATTTCTGATCTCTACATTATGGAGACCAAGGTTATGGAGTGCCACAATTAAATTGTTTCTTTACATCACACGATTGGCGTTCTAAATTCTCACTGCATTTCCAGGAAGTGTTTAAAACCCAAATTGGCCCATCTTGCCCCTCAGGCTGTGGGAAAACGTCTGAATGTAGGGCTTTCTAAAGTCCTTGAAGATGTTGATCCTTTCCAAATCAGTTTGATCTTTCCCAGAACTATTTTATCCTCCAATCAGGATTCTTCCCTGGCAGTCCTGAAATGGCCCCTTTAGAAGTAACAAATTGCATCCTAATATTACTGTGAAAAGGGTCAACTATTCCTCTTTCTTCTCAACCTGTTTACAGCCTATAACACAGATGACCTGTTCTCTTCCAAAGATTCTATCTGTTATCCACAGGGCGTGAAGGAACTTGCCTGATTCCGTTCTTAATTATCTGAACTAAGGAATTACCTAAAATGGTTTATCTTCCCACTCCCTGCACCATTCCCTTTCATATCCTCAAGAACCTGTGGCCCCCTCTTTCTTTTATCTACATGCTGCCCCTTGACAACATCATCCAAAAACACAGTTTCCACATGTATTCTGACAATACTCAGCTCAACCTCAGCACCATCTTTCCCAACCCCTCCACTGACTCTAAATTGTCAGTCTGCTGATCCAGCATCTAGTAACAGTTAAGTAGGTTTTTCATCCAACTAAGAATTGGAAAGACCCAAGCCATTGTCATTGGTCCCTGCCACAAATACCATTTCCTTACCACCAACTCCATGCTTCTGACAACTGTTTGATGCCGAACCAGACCATCCACAAACTTGGAATCATATTTGCCCTGAAATAAGCTTGCAATCACATCTATACCATCATGAAGATTACCTATTTTTATCTCTGCTACAACACACAACTTTGCGTTTGCCTTAGCTGTTCAACTGAAACCCTCATTCATGGCTTTGTTTCCACATTCCTAGTGTATCCCTTACTAACCTGTCACTTTCTACTCTCTGTAAATCTAAAATATTCCACAACTTTGCTGCCCATATCCTAACTCACAACAAATTCTATTCACTCACCAACTTTGTACTGACCAATTGGTTCCCAGTTAATCAATATCTCTATTTTAAAACACACCATCATTGTTTTTAAATCCTTCCTAGCCTCAGTCCTCCCTGTATCTCAGGTCTACAGAGTTCCAAAATACCTGCACTTCTCCAATCCTCGCCTCTTGAGCCGAATTTAATCACTCCTCCATTGGCAGCTCT
The DNA here is from genome assembly GCF_965287045.1 of Carcharhinus amblyrhynchos. Classification (NCBI taxonomy): domain Eukaryota; kingdom Metazoa; phylum Chordata; class Chondrichthyes; order Carcharhiniformes; family Carcharhinidae; genus Carcharhinus; species Carcharhinus amblyrhynchos. The sequence continues at coordinate 85,184,525 of NC_137332.1, read as the reverse complement.
GCTTGCAGCTGTCAATGCCCTAAGTTCTAAAATTCTGTCCCTGTATTTCTCAGCCATTGTACCTTTCTTTATGATCCTGTTTAAAACTAACCTGTTTGATTCAGTCTTTTGTCACTTATCCTAATATTTCCTTCTGCGGCTTGGTGTCCAATTTTATTTGAAAATGTTCCTGTGAAACATCTTGGGACATTCTATTATGTTAAAGGCACTATATAAATACAAGTTGTTGCTGAGTGTTGGGGTTGTATAAGTTGAAGTGCATTCATTCTGATGCACAACTCAAACCACAGTAGATCTGATGTGATGCACTCTCAAGTGATACTTTAATAATTTATAGTATGCACAAAATTCTACTGCAGAAATTCAGGAAAGGTCATATGGAAATGATAATGGGAACTTGTGAGCACACCTTAACTAAAATATATTGACGTTACATGAAACTGTTTTTGCAGTTTGTGAAGCTGAGCAAAAGTGCACACAGTTGTGCTGGCTTCTGTCCTTTGTTCTGATTTTTTTTTTCCGACTGCAGTGGAAAAAAGAATTCCTCGTCTGCAGGGAACAAAAAACAGATGTACTATAGATTGAAACTGCATCCTTACAAATGGCCTTGTAAGCTGATTTTGATAGCATTTTGCAATACTTGTACTGCTGTATATTTGTTCAATTTTTCTTGATAATTTATTTAGCAAAACTGAGCTCGACTTCTTTGGTCCAGTTTTCTTCCCTTTTTGCCTAAAGGCAGTACTGCAACAACACTTAGCCCAATGGTCAATCTTGGCATGTTGAGTCAAAATGACCTTCCAACACTCAATGTGTCAGGTATCATAGCTGAACCCAGTTCTATTCTCATCCAACATCCACACACAAACCCTTAACAACAGAAGTTCATGGGCAGTAAAATAAAAGTGAATAATTCATCTCCTTTCTCATCCCAACAAGCACACTGAACTCAATTAATGCACACTCTTTCAATTTTGCACGGACCTGTGATTGAGCTTACTATCTTCCTGAGAGTAGAACACTAATACAGTGAGCAGTGAGAGCCTTTGGAAGATACCCTGATTCCACAGAGCTGCAGTTGATGAAGAGAAGGTACATCACAAATAACATTTCTTTGTTATCCGAAGTTTATTCCAAAAAATGAAATTGATTTTGTAGTTAGTGGCAAAACAGTGGTGTTCACTGCTACCCTTGAAGAAACATAGAAACATATATATAAAAAAGAAGCAGAAGTAGGCTATTTGACCCTTCGAGCCTGCACCGCCATTCTTAATGATCATGGCTGATCATCAAATTCAATACCATGATCCCACCTTCCCTCCCATATCCCTGATCCATTTAGCCCCAAAGAGTTCTATCTAATTCCTTCTTGGGATCACACAATGTTTTGGCCTCAACAATATCTGTGGTACTGAATTCCATAGATTCACCACCCTCTGGGTGAAGAAATTTCTCCACATCCCAGTCCTAAAAGTTTTACCCCTTATCCTCAAACTTTGACCCTTAGTTCTGGACTCCCCCACTATAGGGAATCTGAATCTACCCTGTCAAATCTTGTTAATGTTTTAAAAGTTTCTAGGAGATCCCCTCTCATTCTTCTAAACTCCAATGAATATAATCCTAACAGGACTTAGTCTCCTATCATATGACAGTCCTGCCATCCTAGAAGTCAGCCCGGTAAACCTTTGTTGCACTCCCTCAATAGCAAAAACATCATTCCTCAGGAAAGGACACCAAAACTGCACATGATACTCAAGGCATGACCTCACCAATATCATATACAATTGCAGTGAAATATCACTATTCTTATACTCAAATCCTCTTGCTATGAAGGCCAACATACATTTGCCTTCTTTATTGCCTGCTGTATCTATGCTGCATCAAGAAAGCTGCACAAAGATCTAATAACTGATTTCAGTCCACAGGAACATTAACAATATACACTGTGGAGCTTCTGGATTTCTATCCGTTGCAAAGGAACTGCAAAATCTGGATCAAAATGCCATTTCCCAACCATGTAGATCATAAAAAGTCCTTAGCTTGGCCTAGCAAGCCGCTCAGTTGTACCAAGTTGCTAAAAAATCTGAATAAAGGTGACTATGAAACTACCAGATTGTTGCAAAAACCATACAGTGGATATCTGCCATTCTTCCCTGGTCTGGCCAAGAGTCCTGACCATTGGTTGACTCTTAACTCTTGATATGACTAAACAGGCCAAGCTGTTACAATTGCACCAAACTGCTGCAGAAAAATCAAGAAGGAATGAAACTGAATGAACTGCCCAGCATCAGCCTGAGCACTGGAAATGATAGCAGCACACTGTGGCCAGTTAACTCTGCAAAATCCTTCTTACTAGCATCTGGCTATATGTGCCAAAATTAGGAGAGCTGTCTCATGGATTCATTGAGCAACAACCAAGTGTAGTCATTGTAAAGAATCATACGTTATAGCCAGTGCCCTAGATACTGCCATTATCATCTCTGGTCATGTTCTGTCTCACTGCTAAAGGTGGCAGCTCAGTGCTACACGGTCAGGAGAGAGTTTCCCTAGAAATCCCCAATATTGACACCAGATTTCATGAAGTCACATGATGTCAGGTCAAACATTGGCATGGAAACTTGCTACTGATTGCCACCTTCCCATCTCCATTAACTAATTAATCAAACCCCTCCATGTTGATCACCACTTGAAAGAAACACTGTGGGCAGCAAGAGCATAGAATATATTCTCGGTACTTGAAATCATTAGTTACTCCATGGCGCCACTCCTGACAGAGCTGGCTAAGTCCTAAAGGACATATCAACCAGGCTGGGCCTGTGGCAATGGTGAAAGAAGCAATGCCAGAGAAAAGCCTATATGATCTCATCCTCATTTATATTCTTATTGCAGATGCATCTGTCCATCACAGTGTTGGTGGGAATGACCACTGGACAGTCCTTGTGGTGGACAATTAAATAACTAATCAGTTATAACTAATAACTAATCAGGAGGCTCCACAAATAGGTCCATCTTCAATAGTGAGGAGCCCAACTTATCACTGCAAAATACAAAGGTGTTAATGAGTATTTTAGCCAAAAATGCAAGTGGATAATCTGTCCTATTTCAGATGCCAGACTTTAGCCAATTCGATTCACTCTTCAATTCAACAAGAAATAGCTGAACTTGCTGGATACAGTAAAAGCCATCGGGCCTGACAACATACAAATATTGAAGACTTCGGCTCCAGAACCAGACACAACCCAAGCCAAGCTGTTCAAGTGCAAGCTACACTTGTACTGGGACCTATTCACGTATATTCTGTTCACAGAAAACAGGACAAATCCAATTTTGCCAATTACCATCTATCAATCTACTCTCGAATATCAGCAAATGGTTGGAAGAGGTTATTGACAATGCTATCAAGTGGCACTTATTCAGCAATAACCTTCTCATTGGCGTTCAGTTTGGGTTCTGCCAGAGCCACTCAGTTTCTGACCTCATTACAGCCTTGATCCAAATATGGGCCTAAAAGCTGAACTTAAGAGGTGAGGTGAGAGTGACTGCGCTTGACATCAATATAGCATCACTTGACATCAAGTCAAGGACCAGGCACCGGGCAGAGCCAGGGATGGGTCCATGATGGAGCAGGGCCTAACGGGAGGATGAGGCCATGATGGGGCGGTGCTTAAAAGGAGGCGGGCAGGTGGGGGAGCTGCACATTTGCAACTGGCAGTCGACTGGTAGGACGAGCTACACATTGTGCAACCGGCAATCAGCCGAGCTGGAAGGAGGGGTTGGGGGGGTGGGGTTGATTGCCTGGGCCAGAGGATTGGGGAATGTTTGGTTCCTGGGTAGGGAGAGTATCTAGGCAATATCTATGGGGATTGGCAGCGATTGGGAAGGGGCGGTGTAGAGATGTATGACAGATCCCACAATGGGTCAGCTCTTTTCTCTCTTTACAGATGTTGCTAGACCTGTTGAAATTTTCTAGCGTTTTCTCTTTTGGTTTCAGATTCCAGCTTCTGCAATAATTTGCTTTTATCGTCTGTTCTGTTCCACTGAACAGAGAGATCTGCACATGCACAATTGCACCCTCTAATGTGAGCAGCTAGCTTTCTGGTGAGCTTAGGCCCCTTCCTCTACTGGTGGGAATCAGATTGTGTGTCATTTTTTGCACTAAGTGGTATAAGATTTCATTTATAGCCTCGGCAAAAGAATGGACCTGAAACTCTCCTGTTTTCGTGCTCATTCGGCACTCCCTGTGACTTTACTGTGACAGGCAAACTAAAATCAACAGTAATCAAACATTGCTTACAACAGGTCACTAATGCACAAAGTAAAGAAAGGCTACTTTCAAATTAACTGAGTAACGTAGCTGAACTATGTCTTATAAGACCCTTTCACCCTTACTGTACTTCTGGCAGAGATGTAGCATTGAGGAACAGTTCCACAAACACACCCAGCACCCATTAGGATCATTTCTCCCCTCCACACCAGATTGAAATTTCTATATCCTTCGAAAATTACTCCACTTGCTATCTGAGTTTTCCAGCTCCTTTATTAGCAAGGCACATCTCAGTGACTCACCGTTCCTTAAATCTCCAAAACCCCACCTGTTCTGTTGCCTTCCTTTGTAACGGAAACTAAACTCTCACCAGCATCCTATTTGGAGTATTAGTTCAATACAGTTCCTCTGCTTCCCACAGTTGTCGCTTCTTTGTCAAATGATCTTAAACATGTCCTTTTGGGATATGATAAAAAGGTACTAAAACTGGCAACCAGCCCTTAAATAAGTTTCTGTTTGAGTTTCTTCTCTCATGGCAACCAGATCTCATGGACATGTCTCTAATGGAGATGTCTATCCAGCATTTTACTTACAGTTAAAGGTATCTTTCAAAACCAATATTCATGCAAGATGCGCTGCAGCATCTTTCAAAGACCCCCTTCAACAACACTTTTCAAACCCGCAACCTTTACCACCTAGAAGGACTGGGCATAGAGCACCACCACCTACAAGTTTTTCTCCAAGCCACTTATCATCCTGACTTGGAACAATATTGCCTTTCCTTCGTTGTCACTGAGTTAAAATCCTGGAACTTCTTTCCTAACAGAAGTGCAGGTGTACCTAAACCAGATGGACTGCAGAGGTAAAAGAAAGAGGCTGACCAATTCAAGAGCAATTAGGGATGAGCAACAAATACTAGTTTGGTCAGTGACTTCTGTATCCCATGACACAAAATTTTAAATTGTTTTAACAAATTTGCTGACTAATTATGTGGGATAGATTAAATTGTAGATTGCAATCAGCCTATATAATTGATTTGAAAATTGTCCAAAAAGTCTTCATGAAATACTTCCCTCAGGGTATGTGGGCAACAATCTTTTAGCAGTTGATAGCCAGGTTGAATGTTATCATGTTTTTATGAGCATGTTTGAGAAATATAATTCTGTGTCGATCAGCCACTGATGCAAATCAATCCTTTTGTAAAAAAAAGAAACAGCATGAGTCAAGTCACCCTGTGAGAGGTCACCTGTTTAAAGTAATCTACTCTATTTTTGTGTAAAAGAAAAAAGCCTTCCAGTTTGCCTCAATTAATTTTTTATTTGGTTTATATTTTCTCCCTTGCATTAAGTCTGTGAATTGCATTATCTGGCTTAAATGGAAAGTAGCTGTCCTGATCCCAAGACGCCACCAATGTCATTAAATACAACAACCCTGTTTTTGGACTGTTGTTCCTGTTCACAATATTTAAAACACATTTCATGTGATGGCAAAGAGTACTGTTTAATCTTGCTATGCCAGTAAGATTCCTATCTAAGTTATACTCGTATAAGGTGATGCAAAATGGAGGCATTTCTTGTGAAGAAAGAACCAAGAGATTGTCATCAGGATGATGTCACTTAATCAAAACGGGTACAAGGCAATACCGGTACAACTATTTGCCAGTAATGGGTATTTTTTCAGTGCAATCTTTTTTAAAAAATTGAGTTTATTTTTCATATGTATTGCTTTTATCAATACTGATTTGTTAATATCACACAAATGCTGTCCTATCTTTATATTTGCAAAGGTTAATCAATTTGAGGCAAGCAGTAAGTAATTTCAAACAAATTCAGTGCAATGAAAGGTACCAAAGTATAATCTTAAATGGACCAAACATGAATTTTAGAAGCTTGACCTATGTCCTGAAATTCAAATGGAAAAATAAAAGCCCAAGCATGTAGTATTGCTGGGGATTGTATATACATAGAGCACTATCTTTCCAGCCATTCACGTCATGCTCCTGCTGCAGCGAGGTCAGCGAATTTGGCGTTCAGCCAAATCTCTGTTCACTGTAGCAAGATGGGAAAATCCCACAGGGATGAATGGCCATAACATTCCAGCCGTAGTTTAAATGAATAAAGAGGGCCCTCCAGATTTCACATACCTAAATCCTTCTGTGATACACCAGTGCATGTCTTCTTTTAAAAATTATGGTGTTCATATTGAAAGCAAAGTCCCATATATTATTTTCCTCCAGATTTGGGTACAGTATCAGATCAGTTACCAGTTGTGGTTTTTTTTGAGTAGGTTGCATCATGGACCAAGTACTGGGTGGCACTTTGTGGAACAAAACTCTACTACTACTCAGCCAAGTCTTTAAAACCAACAGAAAGAAAGCATGTAAGTACAACTGTTCCCAAAAACTGGTTTGTTCTCAGGCTAGTTAGAATCCAATGAAAGCAATCTGCTACATTAAACATAATCAGTCATAGTCAATGGCAGTAGACACTCCCATTGGAAAGTTTTTTGTGATGGCCCTTAAGGGAGAACATCTACATTTCATACTATATTTGCACAGCACAACAGTCTTGAGATTTCTCATCAAAAACAGAATACTCTGGTTACTGGAAATCTAAAATAAAAATACTCGGCAGGTCAGGCAGCATTTGTGGAGAGATGGAGTTAACGTCTTAGGGCTGTTATCTTTCATTAGACCGGGGAAGGTTAGAAATGAAATTGGTTTTGAGCAGTGAATAGATGGGACAAGGATAAAAGGAAGATGCAAGACAGGAGTGATAGAATGACAGAAGAATTAGTCTTCCAAGGAATGATGACTTATATGAATGTCCAACTGTAGGACCATTGACATAAGATCTTCAGTAATTGGAGTGCACATAGGTCATACAGCCCTTGAACCTATCCCACTATTCAATAAGATTATGGCTGATCTGATTGTGGCCGTAGCTCCACTTTTCTGCCTGCCCCCATAACCCTTGACTCCCTTGTAATTCAAAAATCACAGCCTTGAATTTTGACAATAACCTGGCCTTCAGTGCACTGCAGAAAGACTAACAATGCTCTGAGAAGTAATGTCTCCTCATCTCCATCTTAAATGGGAAACCCCTCACTATTAAGTTGTTCCCCAAGTTCTAGATTCCCCTACAAGGAAAACCAACTTCTCAACATCTACCATTTTTGTTGTTATCCAGCAATAGAAATAACATGCTAATAAGTAGATGGAAGAAATCTTAGATTGATTTAAATTTGGATTATCTTAGAGAATTTTTAGGAACCAGGGATCATAGTTTGAAAATCAATGCTTGAAATGTGTCACTTAATATTATTTTGCTCAGGTTTCCAATTAGGACCAGTACAAGTGGTATGCATTTTTTATGCAAATTAAACTGCACTATTACTGAGCCTTTTAGTCTTCTGTCATATACTTTTAAGAACCTCCTTGATATTCATCTTTTAAACCAAACCTTCAGTCAGTTCTCCAGCACCCATTCCACTTTTATAAGTATGTTTATTTATTGTTTTATATTTAAAGCACTGTATAAAAGCAAATTGTTAGGAGCTCTGCTCTACTGGTGCAGCAACAAGCCATTAATACAGTGTAATGAGTCCAAAGTTAGTCTTTTTCTTGTTACTTCAAGTTTTATGTTTCAAGGTTCAAGTAATGTACTCTCTTGTACAGCAGTGCAGCCCCTTAAATTGACCGAATCTGAAGAAATCCAAGGTCCGACTGATATGTCTTAAGTTTTCTATTTTGCAGTTTAAATCAAGTTTGAGTAAGAGTGTGTCTGTTGTGGGTTGGATGGTGATGATGGCTGATGATCCAGAGCATCCAGATGTTTTCCAGCTTACAGACTCTGAACGGGGTGAGTAATGAATTGAAAAAGGTCTGATTCACTCATTTTGGATCTGTTTCAATCTTTGAATGGATAAATAAACTAAAGATTGGCAAATATATTGTATTTTTAATTTTTGAATTATGCAAGTTATTTCTGATTCGTAATGTTAGAATCAATAATTTTTAACTACAGAAGGAAACATTTCAAAGTTGATTTTAATACAGGGACAATTAATATAATACTTTTCACTCTCATTCATTTTTAGGAAATTCTTACAAATTCCAGGCTGGTAATAGAGGGAATGCGATGCTGTGGTTTAAACATTTGAGTTCTGCTTGCCAAAGCAACAGACAACAGGTACAAATATTACCATATTTCACTGTCCATCTATAGCAGTACATGAGTATCAAGAAATGAAGGGGGGGGGGTGGTAATTCTCCCAAAAATGTGCAGAATTTGCGTGAAAACTGGAGTAAATCATATTGGTTTTTTTAAGAGGGAGTTTCAAAATGAACCTCCCACAGTCTGTGCACTGCAGAATACGCTAACGTGAATCAGTCCAAAAACCTGTGGGCAGGGCCTAATCCCGCTGGAGAGACCAGCAGCATAGTGCTGAGCGGGCCACTGCGCATGTGCCAGGGCCCCACATTGCTGGCCTCTTGATCACTCCCATATCGTTGGCATGCCATGGCCTGACGCCTCCAGACACCCAGGGAGCCCCGATCACTGGCCTCCCTCTCCCTGTCGCCTAGCCTGAGTGCAGAGCGGCAGTGGAACACTCCACCAATGCCAATCGCCCCCAGAGACCCCACCTGCATCAGGCCCCACTAGGTCCCACCCATTTGGTACTGTCCAATTCCTGGTGGGCCATTCCAATGTGCTCCAGGCATTGGCACTTTGCCCCTTGGGCAGTGCCAGGGGATCCAAGCTGGCATTGCCCAGCGCCCCCGCCCCCACCCCCCACCCCCCACCGATCCTATGGGTGGCCTCAATGACCCGCCCTTCACTCCAGTGGGGTCGGACCACTAACTCCCCTCAAGTGAGGAGCTATACTAAACCCCGCATGAGTGAACCACTGCTGACGGGTGCAGAGCGGGGATGCAAAGAGGCTAGCTGGCCCAGAGATTTCTGGCCCAGAGCCTGCTAATGGGATTCAAAAGAGATGGAGATATGCATCTACGTAAATTATGCAGCTCCATGCCAGGAATCGGTGCGGAGCTGGCAGCACTGGAAATCCGGCTGCCAGACACCCATGGAAGCTGTGGCGCCCAGGAGGAGCCTGCAAAACAGTCTCTGCTCGAGTCTCCCGGCCCACTGTTCTGCTTTTGTAATGCAGCGGGAGGGGAGAACCATCTCCAGGATCTTAAAATTGATATGTAACAATACCTTTTGAAGAGGATTTTTAAAATGAAATATATAAGTTGAATACCCTGATTTTGGTCTCAAAATAAGTATTTTTTCTTCATATTGCATGATGGTATTCTCTGAGATTCTAATTTAGAAGCACAACAACAGCTGGAAGAGTACCAGACCTGAAAGGTACTATAGAAAAGTACCTTGATTACAAACTTGAGGTGGCTCACAAAACCTTAACAGGGCAAAAGAAAACTCTGTTCTTTCAAAGATGGAATACATTATAAGTGATTTGGAAAAAATTAATGAGAATTTGCAGGTACAGAATGCAATTAGGGAGGTGAATTAAGGAGGCCAGAGTTTAAAAGTAACATAGGGCAAATTTCTCCCAAGTCCCTGATGGCACGTTTGATGGCAGGAATGGGGGGAGAATATGGCAGGAGGCCTAGAAATCGATTTCGTGCCAGCGTGAATTTACAGCAGAATCTTCAGTGGATGTCTGCCATGGTGGGGCACCAGAGGCCATTGCGGCACTCATTTACACCCTGTTAATTGAATGCAGATGAAGGCCCGACCCCCAATCCCCGACACCCTGCCCCACGCCACATTCTCTGGAATGCCGATGGCCAAACACATACGTGTGAAACATGTTTGGAACAGTGGTGTGCAGTTGTCAAGATTCGTCTGCACAATGCCTGGGGCTGCCTTCAGAATTCGTGATGGAGGCTGCCTGCAACCCCAGACCCTGGAACACCATAGCAGTAGATTAGGGAACATCCGCAGGTAGACCTTCCAGATTGGGTGTTTTGGAAGAATCTATCTTAGAGCTACAGAATGTTCCAGGAAATCTATCTTAATTGTCTCGAGTGCTCCCAGAGATCTACCTTTATCTTTGGGTGGTCCATCTGCTTTTTTCATTGGTGGGTCAATGATGTTGGACGCCTTTTCATTATTGCACCTGGACACAATGTCAGGCCACTGAAATTGGCTTAGAACACTTGGATACGGAATTTATAAAGTCAGGGCTGGAAGATTTGATGTATTTTCCCATGTACAAATACTCCATGTTTTGCCCTGGCCACAGCATTTAGTCTCAAAAGGGGGAATTCCACTCAGCTTTGCTGCAGTTGTACAGAGCTTTGGTGAGACCACCTGAAGGACTCTGTACAGTTTTGGCTTTCTTACCCAAGGAAGGATACATGTAGAAAATAGAAGCAGGAATATGCCATTCGGACCTTCGAACCTGCTCTGCAATTCATTATGGTCAAGAGTTTTGGGGTGGGAGGGGAATGGTGCGATCATCAAATTCAATACTCTGATCTCACTTTCTCCCCCCACCTCCTATCATCCCTTGATCTCCCCTTAGCCCCAAGAGCTAGATCTAATTCCTTTTTGAAATCACACAGCATTTTGACATCAACTACTTTGTGGCACTGAATTCCACAGATTCACCATTCTCTAGGTGAAGAAATTTCTCCTCACCTCAGTCCTAAAAGATTTGCCCCTTATCCTCAAACAATGATACCCAGTTCTGGGCTCCCCTACCAACTGAAACATTTATTCTGAATCTACCCCGTTTTACCCTGTTAGAACTTTATAGGTTTCTATGAGATCCCCTCTCACTCTTCTAAACTTCAATGAAGATAATCCTAACTGATTTAGTCTCTCCTCATGTGACATCCTGCCATGCTGGAAATCAGCCAGGTAAACCTTCATTGCATTCCCTCAGTAATAAGAACATCCTTCCCCAGATAAAACTGCCCACGTTTCTCCAGGTGTGGCATCACGAATGCCCTATACAATTGCAGTTAAATATCTCTGTTCCTATACTGAAATCCTTTCACTATGAAGGCCATCATACCAATTACATTTTTTGCTGCCTGCAGTACCTGCATGTTTGCTTGCAGCAACTGATGCGTGGAAACATCAGGGTGTCACTGAGTATCCACCTCTCTCTATTGGCACCCAATCAAATAATAACCTGCCTTCCCATTATTGCTACCAAAGTGGATAACCTCACATTGATCCACATTATATTGCATCTGCCATACATATGCCCACTCACTCAGCCTGTTCAAATCATGCTGAAATGTCTCTGCATTCTCCTCACAGCTCACTGTCCCATCCAATTTTGTATCATCTGCAAATTTGGAAATAATACATTTAGTTTCCCCATCCAAATTTTTAATATAATAATGTAAACAGCTGGCTTCCTATCACAGATCCCTGCTAGTCACCACCTGCCAATCGGTAAAAGATCTGTTCATTCCAACTCTTTGCTTCCTGTCTGTGAACCATTTTTCTCTCCATTTCAAGACATTGCCCACAATCCCATGCACTTTAAATAGTAGTCTGTTTTGTGAGATCTTGTTGAAAGCCTTCTGAAAATCTAAATGAACCACATTCACTGGCTCTCCATGATCAAATCTACGAGTTACATCCTCAAAGAATTCAGTAGATTTGTCAAGCGTGATTTCCTTTCACAAGTCCATGCTAACTTTATATGATTTTACCACTGCTGTTCAAATGCTATGCTATGAAATCCTTGATAATGGACTCTACCAACTTCCCTACCAATTGGGTTCACTGGTCTATAGTTCCCAGTTTTCTCTGTACCTCCCTTTTTGAAGAGCAGATTTACATTAGTTACCCTCCAACCTGTAGGAACAATTCCAGAGTCCAAAAAATTTTGGAAAATTGCCATCTATGGATCTACTGTTTCTAGGACCACTTCCTTAAATACCCTGGGAAGAAGATTATAAGGCCCTGGAGATGTATCCATCTTCAATCTCATTAATTTCCCCAAAACCATTTCTACACTAATACTGATTTCCTTTTGCTACTCATCAAAATTTGTATTTCTCAGAGCTTCCAATACATTATTCATGTCTCCCTTTGTGAAGACAGAAGCAAAAAACAAATTTAGTTCCTCAGCTATTTCTTTGCTCCCCACCACGAATTCCCCAGTCTTTCACTGTAAGAGGCTTACATTTGTTTTGGTCAATCTTTTCCTGTTTATAGTCAGTTTTTATGTTCCCCACTAACTTATTTTCACACTCTATTTTCCCCTTCTTACTCAACCCCTTGGGCCACCTTTGCTGAATTTTAATCTGCTCGCAATCCTCAGGTTTATTGCTTTTTTTTGCCAACTTGAATGTTTCTTAATACAATTTCTAATTTCCCTCCTAAACCATGGTTTGGCCACAGTTCTGTTTCCACCCTTGTGCCAAATAGGAATAAATAACTTGGAATTCATTCCTACTATTGTCTGTTGAATGTTCTTCCTTTCAGTAATGTTTCCCACACCATCATAGCCAGCTCCTGCCTAATACCATCATTGTTATCTTTATTGAGATTCAGGAACCAGGTTTTAGAATCAATTACCTTACTATCCACCTTGATAAATAATTCTATCATATTATGGTCACTCATTCCCAAGAGTTCTCACATTGCCAATTAATCCTTTCTCATTGCATTATACCCAGTTCAAGGTGGCCTGTTCCTTTTCCTCCATATTCAGTGGATCATCCTCCGCCATTTACAGCAGCTCCAGCACGGTGTCACCACTCAACACGTCTTCTCCTCACTCTCCCTGTCAGCATTCTGCAGGGACTATTCTCTCCAGGACACCCCAGTCCACTCCTCCATTACACCCAATACCTCACCCATGCCAATGGTACCTTCTAATGTAATCATAGTAGGTGAAACACCTGCCCCTTCACCTCCACCCTGCTTACCATCCAAAGACCCAAACACCCCTTTCAAAGGAAGCATCAGTTCATGGGCACTCCTTTAATCTAGTTCAATGTATTCACTGCTCCCCATGCAGTCCACTCAACATCAGAGAGACCAAACGCAGACTAGGTGACTGCTTTGCAGAACACCTTTGGTCCGTCAGCAAGCAGGACCCAGACCTTCCTGTTGCTTGCCATTTCAACACACCACTGTGCTCTCCTTCCACATGTCCATCCTTGGCCTTTTGCAATATTCAAGTGAAGTCCAATGTAAACTGGAGGAGCAGAACTTCATCTTCTGATTCAGCACTTCACAACCTTTCAGACTGAACATTGAGTTCAACAACTTCAGAGCATGGACTGTCTCCTCCATCTTCACCCCATTTCCATTTATTTTATTTTATTTCTTTTCACGTTATTCATCCATTGTTATTACTTTATGTTCTTACTTTTAGTTTTCCATTTCTGAAATCTCGGTCCTCATCTTGTCTTTGACACCCCCCCCCTCCAACCCCACCACCACCACGCGCCGCCCCCCCACCCCTCAATTCTCAAACTGTGGCCAATTGCCACATTACTCAGGTTTCCTTTTATGCTCTGCACCTTTCTACTGCCATTCACACATTCCAATCTTTTAATGACCACTCTTAGTACCATTCTCACCCTTTATCACCGTCATTCACATTCCCTTTGTCCATACCGTTCCTGACAATTACAGCCCCTCCCTCCTCACAGTATCAATCTTGTCCGATTCTCTTTATCTTTAGCCCTGATGAAGGATCATCCAGTCTCGAAACATTGGCTCTATTCTCTCTCCACAGATGCTGTCAGACCTGCTGAGATTTTACAGAATTCTGTTTTTGTTGGTTCCTCAATGTATTGGTCCAAAAAATCCTGTATACACTCCAGAATGAAAAAATAGAAACTGCTAAAAATATTCAATAGATCTAGCAGTACCTATGGAAAGAGAAATAGAATTAACATTTCAGGTCAATGACTTTTCATCACGAGATTGATTCCTAAGGTGAGAGAGAAGTCTTGTAAGATTGAGTAGAATGGACAATACCCTCTGGAGTTTAAAGAATGAGAGATGATCTCATTAAACCATAAGCCTTTGAGAGACTTGACAAGATAGTTACTAAGAGGCTCCTTCCCCTGACTAGAGTCTAAAACTAGGGATATTGGTTAGAATGTTACCATCGTTCATGCTGGAGGGATTTTCACATCTGGCTGCAATGAACAGATTTGGCAGGGTACCAAATTCTCCAACATCACTGCAGTGGAACATGGCATGAATGGGTAGGAAGATCACGTCCATAGTTTCAGGATAAGCAGTTGACCAATTTGTACTGCCATTAAGAGAAATATTTTAACTCAAATTTGAGAATCACTGGAATTCTCTACTCCAGAAAGTTATAGCAGCTCAGTCATAGAGTATATTCAAGGCTGAGATTTGGTGCTAGGTGAATCAAAGGATATGGGCATAAGGCGGGAAAGTGAAATCGAGGTCAAGAATCAGTTACAATTTTTGATAAGTGGCTGTGGCAGGCTCAAGGACCTACATAGCCTACTTCTATTTCTGTTTCATATGTTCTTATGTTAAGACATTCAGAAGATCTAATGATCAGTTCAAGTTACAGTCACACAGCTTAAAATTTTCTGTATCCACAAATTGTAATCCAGCTTTCAAGGCACTTCTACCCAGGCCATCTGTGCATTGAGTTATGAATCTCCTCCAGCCAATGAACTGAATTAGCTGCACTCATTCAATTCTGTTGAACTTCCCCAACTTTAAGCACTCCACCCTCAGCAGCTGTTAAGGCCAGAAGCTCTGGAATTTCCTCGCCAAACCTCCCTGCTTCTTTTCCTCCCTTTCCCTTTTTAACACTCTCCTTAAAATCTCTTTGAATAAATCATCAGCCAACAGCCCTAATTTATCTCATGGCTCTTTATCAAAATTGAGAATATCATGTGAAGTGTCTTGAATTGTTTTACAACATTAAAGGTTCTGTATAAATTCAAGTGGCTGTTGAATAATCCTAGATCATCTTAAAGTAGGTATGTAGCATTGTATCATTTTTGTTTTCTTATTGGTACCACTGCCATGATGGACTTGGGACATACTGTTTTGACGTTCACCTCCAAAACATTTGAGTGTTTTTACATAGCCAAAATTCCATAGATAATTTACCGCTCAAGATGATTATTATTCTGGTAAGAATTTACAAAATAAAGTTCAGCCTTTATTAGAATGAAAAGCAGAAGATTGCAGAGAGCTTGAGACAACCAGTTTGCAGTTTCTGCAATTATTCAATCTTGCAGTTGTGAGAATCTGCTACTCGATTGAATTGCTGCGTTGTAATTTGCCTTCAGCATATTTTACTCTAATTATTTGTGGAAGAACTGCATATATAAAATTAATTCAGATTTGAATTTTGCGTTTCCTGTGGATATGTTTTGAAAGTTTTAATGTTCATAAATCTCTCGTTCCTATTCATGATTTTGCACAGTTTACAGAAGTAACTTTATACTTTTGGGTGTTGAAACAGTAGGACTGACATGCTTGTATTTCCTGAAGTTATTGTGGCCCAAACTCTCAGGATTTTATAAACTTGGCCTCATGTTAAGAACTGTTAGTCTGGACAGGGACTGCTGACAAAAGTTTGCCAACAACTTGAGGTAGAAAATAGTGTATCTGTTATTTAAAATAGTTCCTTTGTAGCTTGCTGGGAACTAACCACAAGCAGTTCAAGGCTGCAGGACATCTCCACTTTGCAATGTTGGTGTGGAAGTGCTTGTACAAGAAATGCAAAAAAGGAGATTGCCCTAGCTGGGGCCATTGAGCACCCACTCCATAAAAGTTTCCACTCATTTGCCTGGCATCAGATGTTATCTCTGACAGTTAAAAATGATGAGAACAAGTTTCATTGCCTCTGGAAAAAAGTAAATGATTTGCATATATATATTGCCATTCATAACTACCAGTTGCCTCAAAGTACTTTCCAACAATTAAATACTTTTGATGTCTTGTCACTGTTCTAATGTACAAAACATGACAGTTTGTACACAGCAAACTCCTAAAAACCACAGTGTGTTAATGACAGATGAATGATCTGCTTCTGTCATGTTGATGAAGGAATAAATATTGGCCTGGACAGTGATGGGAGAATGGGAGAGCCTCATGCTCAGCCAGGACAATGGGATGGGGGAGCTTCCTGCTTTGTTTCAGAATAGTGCCATGGGATCTTTTGCTTCCACCTGAGGGGGCTAATGGGATTTCAGTTTAATCTGAAACGCACCATCTCCAGTAGTCTGGCAGTGCAGCCCTCCCTCAGTACAACACACGTTATCAGCCTGGAATGGGGCTTGAACCCAAGTAAAGTACTGAGGATACTGGAAATGAAATAAAAACAGAAAATGGATAAACTCAGGTCCTGCAGCATCTATGGAGAAAGAAACAGTTAACAGTGAAGAGGGACAAAAATGTAACAAATTATATAATAGCAGAGACAAAATAGAAGATAGGGTTAGGTCGGAGCAAAGGAGAGGTTAACAGAGGCGCATCATAGACAAAGGGGTTAATGGTGACAGTTAGTG
Source organism: Carcharhinus amblyrhynchos (assembly GCF_965287045.1). Taxonomy (NCBI): domain Eukaryota; kingdom Metazoa; phylum Chordata; class Chondrichthyes; order Carcharhiniformes; family Carcharhinidae; genus Carcharhinus; species Carcharhinus amblyrhynchos. The sequence goes on along the minus strand of NC_137332.1, from coordinate 85,167,744 downwards.
GCAAAAGGTATAACAGAGGATCTGTTAATCGGAGAACAAAAGCCAGTGCACAGTGGGACCAAATCTGAGCAACATAGGACAAATGGTCATGTGGGGGAGGGGGCATGTTGGGGCAAGCCAAGGGAACCAAGTAACAAAAAGAGGGATGGGGGTCAAGACTGAGGAGAAAGTACACAGTCTACAGCTATTGCACTCAATATTGAGTCCAGAAGGCTGTACTGCACCTAAATGGGGTGCAGTACAAAAGGTACTAATGGGGTGTTGTTCTTCCAGTTTACACTGGGCATCACGGGAGCATTGCAGCAGACTTAGGATGGATATGTGAGCATGAGAGTAAGATGCTTGGTTAAAATGGCAAGTGACTGGAAGGATAACATGGTGGCATAGTGGTTAGCACTGCTGCCTCTGCCAGAGATCAGGGTTCGATTCCCGGCTTGCATCATTGTGCGGACTCTGCTTGTTCTCCCCATGTCTGCGTGGGTTTCTGAAAGACATGCTGGTTAGGTGCATTGGCCATGCTAAATTCTCCCTTAGTGTACCCAAAGAGGCGAAGAGCCAGTGTGTGGTGACTAGGGGTTTTCCACAGTAACTTTTTTGCAGTGTTAATGTAAGCTTACTTGTGACAATAATAAATAATTTTTTTTTAAAATTGGAGGTCATGCTTGGAATGAAGTGAAGGTGTTCTACAAAGCAGTTATCCAGTCTGCTTTTAGTCTCCCAGCATGGAGGAGACTGCATTTTGAAGGAGGCGCAAGCGAAATGCTGCATCACTTGAAAGGAGTGTTTGAGCCCTTGGACAGTGAAGAGGTGGGGTAGAGGGGCAGATATTGCAATTTCTGCAATTGCATGGCAAGATGCCATGGACAGGATATGAACAGTTGATAGCAACAGAGTAGACCAGGGTGTCGCAGAAGGAATTGTCCCTGCAGAATGCTGAAGGAAGGAGGGTTGGGGGGGAGATAGGTGAGGTGAAAATGTATTTAGTGTTGGCATCATTGCTTGAGTTGATGAAAATGGGATAAAAACTGAGATCAAGAGGGTTCCCATCATTGTTCTGGGAAGGAGGAAAGAGATGAGAGCAAGATGCAGGTGATCGGTCGGACATAGTTGAGTGCACTGCCAATCACAGTGTGGGGAATCCTCGGTTGAGAAAAAGGACAACATGTCCAAAGCACTGTTTTCAAAGGTGACATCATCAGAACAGATGTGGCAGTGGCAGAAAAACTAGGAAAATGAATATGAGGATCTGTAGTCAGGTAGCTGTGGAACTCATGGGTTTGTAATAAATATTGGTGGTCAGTCTCTTGCCAAAAATGGAGACTTCAAGATCAAGGAGGTGAAGAGAAGTGTCAGTTAGACGTGTGAAGATGAGATGGAAAAAGGAAGTAAAATTGATTTAAAAAAATTTTCCAGGCTCTGACAACAGCATGAAGTGGCACCGATACAGCCATATAACCTTTTCTCAAAAGATAACCCTCTCCATCCCAGGAACATCTTTGAACTGTTTCTAATGCATTATGTCCTTTAAATAAAGAGACCAAAATTGTACAGTCATCTAAATGTGGTCTCACCAATACCCTATATAACTGCAATGAAATATCCCACCTTTTATATTCCAATCCCCTTGCAATAAACAGCAACATTCCATTTGCCTTCCTAATCACTTGCTATATCTGGATATTAACTTTGTGATTCATGTACCAGAATGTTCAGATCCCTCTCTACCCCAGAGTTCTGCAATCTCTCTCTATTTAAATAATATGCTTTTTTTTTCCTGTCAAATGGACACTTTCACATTTTCCCACATTATACTCCATCTGCCAGATGTTTGCACATTTAACCGATCTGTCCCTTTGCAAATTCACGTTCACTTCATAGCTTACTTCCTTACTTACCTTTGTGTCATCAACTCTGCATTCAGTCCCATCATCCAAATCATGAATATAGATTCTAGGTAGTTGAGGCCACAGCACTGATCTCTGTGACATTCTGCTCATAACAGTTTGCTAACCCGAAAGTGACTAATTTGTGCCTAATTTCTGTTCCCTGTTAGTGAATCGATGCTTTATCCATGTTAATTTGTTACCTCCTTGTAGTAATTCAGCTAAATGCTTGTTTTCCTGTCACCAAACACCCCTTATTGTACACCAAGGAGAAGGGCCATGCCTACAGCTTACAGCTAGACAGTCTACACCTTGGGACCTACAACACTAGTCGGGGTTGAGCAGCATGTTTAAAAGCCCCTGCAGTTTGCTTCTCATTGGTGAGCCTCCGTTTGCTCAATAAGGAAGCTCATATTCTATGAAACCCACAAGGAGATCTATCACTGATCCTGTGGCCCTCATAACATCCCTCCCTCCTTGGATCCGTATTTCTCCCAGTACTCCCACTGCACAAAGGTCCTTTTGGCAACTTAGCGGTCAGTCTGAAGTCTACCAAAGGTGAGGCTGTAACAGGCTGTGTAAATCGAACAGGAGACCTTCATTTCTGGAGGGACCATCGCAGAGTTACCGATATGGGTTCCTTCTCAGGTTCTGCTTTACCCCAGGAGGTGAAGGCTTCTTCAGCCTCCATCTCCAAGTTTGGATCTTCACTATCTGGAGGGGCTAATGTGGCGTCAGTTTCAGACTGAGGGCTGACACTGACGGTGATCATCTTCATGGCCGGTAGTGAGGTCTGCATGAGAATGAACTCCCTGACTGAGGTGGTCCAAATGTTCTTTTAAGGCTTTCCCCTGGATTTTGACATTGTAAGATATTGGCCCCGTTTACTCCATAATGATCCTAGGGACCCAACTAAAGCCATCCCCAAAGTTTCTCACATGGGCCAGATAACCCGTTGCAAAGTTTTTCTGTCCTTGCAGAATCATAATTTATTTCTTGGTTTTCTTGTTGGGACTCTGCGCTCCATGATTGTTCCGCTGGGACAACGCCTGTTGTTGTGTGTGGTATAGTCCTATAATCAAGCAGAAATCGTGCTAGTTTGGTCTACTTGGATGCTGCGGGTTTTTTCTTCATTCCATTTTTGAATGTTTAAACTGCCTGTTCTGCCAGTCCATTTGACAGCGAATATAAGGTGCTGTTCAGACATGTCAAATACCATTAGAGAGCACAAAGTTCTGGAAATCGCTGCCATTAATCAGAAACCAAGACTTCCTGTTTTCCATGTGTACTGTGGCTTTGTCATAATTTCTCAATCATAACCTGAGTAGTTGTGGAAGTTGCAGTGCACCTCCAAGCACTTGGAATGTCAATTCACCTTAATTAAAAACATGGAACCCACAAATGCCACTGGCAAAGTTCACATTAACCCACACCCATGGCCTGTAAGGTCCCTCACATGAGTGCAAGGAGGCTGAGGGAGGGAGTTTTTTATTTTCCTGGCACAGACCAAGTCTGTGATGTCAGAGTCAAGACTGGACCACCAGATGTAAATTCTGGCCAGCATTTTCATTTTTGATACCCTATGGTGACCATTATGTAGTCCCTATTTTCAAGAAAGGGAACAGAGATAGCCCGGGAAATTACCGACCGGTGAGTCTGACCTCAGTGGTTGGTAAGCTGATGGAAAGGCTTCTGAGGGACAAGATTTACGACCATTTGGAGAGGTTTGACATGATCAGGAATAGTCAGCATGGATTTGTCAAGGGCAGGTCGTGCCTTACGAGCCTAGTTGAGTTCTTCGATAATGTGACTGAACACATTGACGAAGGAAGTGCCGTGGACGTGGTGTACATGGACTTCAGCAAGGCGTTTGAAAAGGTCCCCCATGCAAGACTTCTTGAGAAGGTGAGAGGGCATGGGATCCGAGGGCCCTTGGCCTTGTGGATCAAGAACTGGCTTGCCTGCAGAAGGCAGAGAGTGGTTGTGGATGGGTCTTTTTCTGAATGGAGGTCAGTCACCAGTGGAGTGCCCCAGGGATCTGTTCTAGGACCCTTGCTGTTTGTCATTTTCATAAATGACCTGGATGAGGAAGTGGAAGGATGGGTAAGTAAGTTCGCTGATGACACGAAGGTCGGTGGTGTTGTGGATGGTCTGGAAGGATGGCAAAAGTTGCAGCAGGACATAAATAGGATGCAGGACTGGGCAGAGAAGTGGCAGATGGACTTCAACGCGGATAAATGCGTAGTCGTCCATTTTGGCAGAACCAACGGGATGAACGAGTACACTATCAAGGGCAGGAGTCTTGGTAGTGTTGAGGAGCAGAAGGATCTTGGGGTCCGGGTCCACAGGACTCTTAAATCGGCCTCGCAGGTGGAAGAGGTGGTCAAGAAGGCGTATGGTGTACTGGCCTTCATAAATCGAGGGATTGAGTTTAGGAGTCGGGAGGTAATGCTGCAACTTTATAAGACACTTGTCAGGCCTCATTTGGAGTACTGTGCGCAGTTCTGGTCACCTCACTATAGGAAAGACGTAGAAGCTATTGAAAGGGTACAGAGGAGATTTACAAGGATGTTGCCTGGACTGGGAGGCATGCCTTATGAAGTTAGGTTGAGGGAACTGGGTCTCTTTTCCCTGGAGAGACGTAGGTTGAGAGGCGACCTGATAGAGGTTTATAAAATGTTGAGAGGAATAGATAGGGTGGATTCTCAGAGGCTATTTCCCCGGGTTGAAATGGTCGCTACGAGAGGACACAGGTTTAAGGTGCGGGGAGGAAAGTACAGAAGTGATGTTAGGGGTAAGTTTTTCACTCAGAGGGTGGTGAGTGAATGGAATCGGCTGCCGTCAGTGGTGGTGGAGGCGAACTCGCTGGGGTCTTTTAGAAGACTTCTGGATGAGTATATGGGGTTTTATGGGATTGGGAGTTATAGATAGGTGTTGATGTGATCGGCGCAACTCGTGGGCCGAAGGGCCTGTTTGTGCTGTAGTGTTCTATGTTCTATTATATAGTGCTGTTAATATTGGACATCATCCTGGGGGGTGGGGAATAATTACTCGGGACCCCAAAGAATGATCCCATCCTCAACACTAAATTCACCTTTCTTAGTAAAGTGGTGTTTCGTTGCTTTGGAGGGTCTCCTTAGGATCCACCATGTAGCATCATTTTAGATAAGGTTGGACCTTTTTGGGTCCAGACCTTAATTTGCCTTGCTGACAATGTCAAGATCTCCAGAAAATTCAGAGTCATCACAACCTCTTCCAGTGCTAATAAGGAAGTAGACTTGTGGACAACAGGAGGCAGCTCAGCACATCAGCATTGGCTATCTGGGTACCTGGGTGGTGTTCTAGAAGGTTTTCATAGGCCACCAACAACAACATTCAGCACTGTATCCAAGTGGAAGCAATGGGGGGGGGGGGGATTGCTTTGTCGACTTTAAAAAGATCCAATACAGGTTTATGGTCAGCAACTATAAAAAAAAAGTCTACCATCTGCGTATTTTTGGGATGTTTTCATACCAAACATGACCACCAACCCTTTTTTTCCCCAACCCTTCTTTCCAATCTGAAATACTTTTGCTCCATGTCCTCAAGGATAATGGGGGCATTTGCAACGGGTTTTTCCATTCCATCTTTCCAGCGATGTGACAGGACCATCCCAACCCCATATGGGAAATGTCACAAGTTAATACGAGTTCTTTATCAGTGACAAAATATGCCAGTAGGTTAGATGACATTAGCTGATGTTTGTGTTTAGAAAAAGCTTCTGCTCGCGGAGCTACCCAGGACCATCCCTAGTATTTTCATAGTAGGGTGTGCAAGGGAACTAGCATGGAAATCAAATTTGGGATAAATTTTCCACAATAATTTACTAATCCCAGGAAGGATTTCAACTCTGTGGTGTTCTTCGGGATTGGTGCTTTCTTTTGCCTTATCCTCTCCTGGAAGTGACCCCTGCCATCTAATTGATAGCCTGAAGAGGTTACTTCAGCCACTTGGAAAATGAATTTCTCCCTCCTCAAACAAATTTCCACTCAAGAAAATCTCTGCAAGATGACTTCTGAGTTGTTCCTGTTCCGAAGCCACTGTGACCAAGATGTCATCTGAGTATACTACTATCTTGGATAGCCCTTGAAAGATGTTCTCCATAACTCTTTAGAAAATGGCACACATTGATGAGAGCATAAAGAGTAAGTGAGGATACTCAGAGTCCCTTTTGTATGATGGTCATCACACATTTCCAGGAGGACTCTTCCAATTCAAGCTGAAGATAGGTATGTTTCATATCCAAATTGGAAAATGTCTTATTGCCTTTTAACTTAGTGCACAAATCTTCGATTCGGGTAATGAGGTACCGTTCGAGTTTGGAGATCCAATTGACTGTTAGTTTATAGTCCCCACGAAGACAAACTGATTTGTCAAACTTAAGAACACAGTAGATCTCCATCCAGTTCAGCCAGATCTGCTGAAGCCAGTCTCTTCTCCAGAAGGCTTGGTCTCTGTTCCTGTACAACAATGAGTGAGGGATGAGCTGATTGTTGTCTGTAAGTTACTGGGGCCATTGTGGTGCCCTTTATTTGTAAAGGTTCCCCCATGGAAGTGCCTTGTCTGGCCTTTAAATCTTCCAACCTCAAAAGTTTAATCTCAGATTGGAGATGCTTATATGTTTGTTTTCCCATAACAAAGACTGTGCTCTCTGGCCCATCTCCAATTTCAAGGAATCAACATTCAGCAATGATTCTACCATTGTTATGATATGATTCAGTTTTAATGTCCCTGTCTCTGGAAGAGGGGACACCTGCATGGTAAAATCAGGTACCAACCTCAGCTTTTTAACTAGGCAGCACGTGTTTTGCCTGTTCTTGAAACTTTGCCTTGGCTGTGTCATTTGACAGTGTTTGCAATAATCCATCTTCTGGCAACTGCACCTTCCTGAAGTATGTTCTCTAATATTCTTGGGGTCCTTAGTGCCTTCCCATGACAGTCTCGTGGTGCAATTAGGGTTCCCATATCAAAAGGGGCCTTTAACACCTGACTTACACAAGCACTCCATTGATTACATGAGGTCCTTACCCCCCGCTAATTGGAGGATATTGTTGCCTGCTATCCCCTATAGTTCCTGGGTCCATTTTTTGTGTTCTCAAGTAAAAAGGCTATTTCAGTGGCTTTAAGTCCAAATTGGGTTCTGACAACAGCTTCTTTTTGGTGGTTAGGTCATTTATGTCTGACACATTCTCAGTTGCTATAATGATGTCAGATGGATGTCAGTTATGGCTCAGTCTTCCCTCAGTCAGACATTTTAGGTGTAAGTCTCACTTCAGACCACAAAATCTGGGCTGGCGGTCCAGTGTAATAAATACTGAGGGAATGCTTCACTGTAAGAAGTCTCACAATACCTTACTGTGTTTACCCCAGTCCATTGCCGGCATCTCTACATCAGGAGTGCTTCACTGTCAGAGGAGCCATCTTAAAGATGGGATATTGAGCATGCATATAAAAGTTTTGTTGCATTATTTTAAAGAAATATAGGGTGATCTTCCTGTTGTCCTTGCCCGTATTTATCCTTTAACAAACGTCACTGAAACAGATTGTTTATTTGTTATCACACTGTTGGTTTGTGGGCCCTTACTGTGAACAAATTGACTGCCACATTTCCTGCATTACAGCAGTTTATCCACTTCATTGGTTGTAAAGCATTTTGTGATGTTCCTGAGATCATGTAAGGTGCCATATGAGTTTGGGAAAAGAGAATAATTCAGAACTCTAATGTTGACTGTTACCAGTTGATTTGCAGAATCAGGCTGTGCCTAGATTTGCTTGGACAATTTCAGATTTTCTACGTGTGGAATAGTATCAACATAGGGAGTGCCCCAGAAGTTCTCTTTTATACTTGGACTGTAATCTTGGCCAAGATCATATATCTGCATTGTGAAGTACTGGAAGTCCAGTACTGTTATCTAATTACATTTGACTTACACTTGGCTACTCATATAAGAATGCAGAAAAATTGATGCAAGTATAGGAATCTTCATAACAGTGTGTTGAATCAGTAGCTTCCATTTTCCCAAATGTTTGTAACAATCTATGGTAGAATGTTGCAGCACTGATCAAGAGGCTACAGGAAAAACAGGTCCCAATTTCTGAGATTGGAGGTGATAAAAATGATGAAGACCAGTTCACTTTATGAAGGACACCTGTTTCACGTAGTAGTTCATCCTCTCCAATCGCTAGGCTATTAGTCCACTATATCGGATTAGGAATGCAACACACCAAAGGACGTTTTAAGACTTGGAGCAGACCTTGATGTTTATAATTGGAATATCTAATCTGCAAAGGCACCTCCACATTCAGTATCAATATAAGAAAGACAATAACAAATTTACCTAATTTAGAAAATATTTCCTAGATAATCTCATTGCATGAAATGCCTCTGGGTCCAGCACTTTAAACATACAAGCAATAATTTTCACCTTCACTATCTCAGTGGAAATCTCCTGGAGCAGATCACTTACCCACAGTACAACTTTCCTTCCGCTTGAAAGTGGATTATCAGCCATTGAACTGGAGTTCCTGGAGATGATACTTGTAGAAGTCATTTTCCTTTTTGGGAAACTTGCAACTTGCATAAGTTTGGTAATTTAAACTAATACCACGATTGACCTTAGAAAATATTAGGGGCCTGATTTTATGACCTCATTCGTCCCGGAACTGTAAAATCCCACCCAAGCTCAGTAGACCTTCCCATTGTCCGTTCCTCGTCCGCTCCGATTCTCATGGTGGTTGGGATGGTAAAATTCCAGCCTAGATCTTGTCTGTCTTTTTCTTAACATTATGATCCTAAAATGCAAACACTTGCATATTGTACAGGTTTAGAATTCAGCTTTTAATCAAGAAATGGCAAACGTGGGTTAGGGTTAGGCTCCAAAAATGGGATGTCTAGAGATCTTATTGCTGTAGAAAAGAACAGTCAAAAGAGATATGTTAACCTCCAAAAGAAAGATATGAAGTCTTGAGATATGTTTGTGTAATTTTTCTATCCTCCTGGGTATTGGCAAAAATAAGGGAAATGAAAACTGCACGCTTGTTTCATATTGACCAAGAAAACATGGCTCTGTCTGCCTTTTGAAGCCATCTGTGGTTTGGCGTCTGCTCCAATATAAGGAAGTGTTTACTGGCGCTTAAAACAGACAGCAGTATTTATTGCTATTATTTGACATTAAGATTTCTAGAATTCTACACTCAGAATCTGTGAAACAGCTAAAGAAAAATACTTGTCATTTAATCATGATTCGTTTTGGGACCACATAGAATGCCAAGCTTTAAAGAGAGACATATGAAAGATAGTACTAATGATCAAACCCTTAAATTTGTCAATCTTTTTGCAACCTTTCACAAACCAAGTATCCTCCCAGTGCTGCATTTATTTTATGTGATGTGTTCCTTCAGTGGAATACTGTAATTCTTATCAGAGATTGGACACCCCAGGACTACTACATGAGTTAATTGTTGACTTAGTCCTTTGACACTATATCATTAGATTTATGGTAGGAAGAGCATTGAACACTCTTCATTACATCTGGTTCAAGAAGTCGCTGTTTTTTCTCTGATTGAAGTAAATTTCAAAAATTATATTATATGGAAACAATTGTTTTAAACTTGGCACAGAGAGAACAAAACCGATTGAGTAATTTATTAAATTTCTAAATGTCAAATGTTGTTAGGCATAAAGCTGCCGCTGTACATTGGGTGGCTTCTCTTTGGTAGGCTATAATCTCTAATGGGCCACAAACAATACCCTGATAAAAACCCAAGTCTGTACCCTTGGATATTCAATTCCCAGACCTGGTCTCAGTAATTGCCACCAAATCATATCCTTTTTGTTCTATTTGTGCCATTAACTAATTAATTTTGTTCCGAATGCTTCGTGCATTTAGATACAAAGCTTTTAAATTTGTTCTACTGGTAAATTTCCCTACTCTTTTATAATTCTTTGGTACATAAAGACATTCAGCCATTCTGTCCCTCACCTTTATTAAGAACATAGGAACTAAGAGCAGGAATAGGCTATCTGGCCCCTCGAGCCTGCTCCACCATTCAAATAGATCATGGCTGATCTCTTTGTGGCCTCAGGTCCACTTACCTGCCCGCTCACCATAACCCTTAATTCCTTTACTGTTCAAAAATATATCCATCCTTGCCTTAAAAACATTCAATGAGGTAGCCTCATTTGCTTCACTGGGCAGGGAATTCCACAGATTCACGACCCTTTGTGTGAAGAAGATCCTCCTCAACTCTGTCCTAAATCTGCTTCCCCTTATTTTGATGCTATGCCCCCCAGTTCTAGTGGAAACAACTTCCCTGCTTCCATATTATCTATTCCCTTCATCATCTTACATTGTTTTGAAAAGATCTCCCCTCATTCTTCTGAATTCCCAGTTTACTCAGTCTCTCCTCATAAGCCAACCCTCTCAACTCTGGAATCAACGTAATCAACATAGTGAATCTCCTCCAGTGCCTGTATAGCCTTCCTCAAGTAAGGAGACCAAAACTGTACACAGTACTCCAGGTATGGCCTCACCAGCACCTTATACAGTTGCAACATAATCTCGAAGTTTTTAAACTCCATCCCTCTAGCAATGAAGGACAAAATTCCATTTGCCTTTATAATTACGTGCTGCACCTGCAAACCCAACTCCTTGAGATTCCTGCACAAGGACACCCAGGTTCCTCTTCACTGCAGCATGCTGCAATTTTGTACCATTTAAATAATAGTCCATTTTGCTGTTATTCCTACCAAAATGGATGACCTCACATTTACCAACATTGTACTCCATCTGCCAGTCCTTCACCCACTCACTTAGATTATCTGTATCCCTTTGCAGACTTTCATTGTCTTCTGCACATTTTGCTCTTTCACACATCTTAGTATCATCTTGAATTTTGACACACTACACTTGGTCCCCAACTCCAAATCATCTATGTAAATCATAAACAATTGCGATCCCAACACTGATCCCTGAGGCACACCACTAGTCAGTGATCTCCAACCAGAAAAATACCCATTTACCCCTACTCTTTGCTTTCTGTTAGTTAACCAGTCCTCTATCCATGCTTGTATGTTACCCAAAAAACTTTGCACCTTTATCTTATGTAGCAGTCTTTGGTGCGACACGTTGTCAAATGCCTTCTGGAAATTCAGATACACCACATCCACAGGTTCCCCATTGTCCACTGCACATGTAATGTTCTCAAAGAATTCCACCAAATTAGTCAACCATGACCTGCCCTGCATGAACCCCTGTTGCGTCTTACCAATGGGATAATTTATGTCCAGATGTCTCGCTATTTCTTCCTTAATAATAGATTCAAGCATTTTCCATACTACAGAATTTAAGCTAACTGGCCTATAGTTACCTGTCTTTTGTCTACCTCCTCTTTTAAACAGTGGTGTCACATTTGCTGTTTTCCAATCTGTGGTAACCACCCCAGAGTCCAGCGAATTTTGGTAAATTACCACTAGTGCATTTGCTATTTCGCCCGCCATCTCTTTTAATACTCTGGGATGCATTCCATCAGGACCAGGAGACTTGTCTACCTTTAGCCCCATTAGCTTGCCCAACATTACCTCTTTTGTGATAATGATAGTTTCTAGCTTCTCACCCACCATAGCCTTTCTGTCATCAATTTTTTTTGTTATTTGTGTCTTCCACTGTGAAGACCGACACAAAATACCTGTTCAATGCCTCAGCCATTTTCTCATTTCCAGTTATTACATCCCACTTCTCATCTTCTAAAGGACCAATATTTATTTTCGCCACTCTTTTTCGTTTTCTATATTTGTAGAAACTTTTGCTATCTGTTTTTATATTCTGAGCTAGTTTACTCTCATAATCCATCTTACCTTTCTTTATAGCTTTTGTCGTGGCTTTCCGCTTTAAAGACTTCCCAATCCTCTCGGTTCCCACTAATCTTTGCCACTTTGTAAGCCTTCTCTTTCAATTTGATACCCTCCTTTATTTCCTTAGATATCCGTGGCTGATTATCTCTTTTTCTACAGTCTTCCTTATCACTGGTATATACCCTTGCTGAGCACTGCGAAAGATCACTTTGAAAGTCCTCCAGTGTTCCTCAATTGTCCCACCATAAAGTTTTTGCTCCCAGTCTGCCTTAGCCAACTCCTCCCTCATCCCTTTGTATTCTCCTTTGTTTAAGCACAAGACACTGATTGAATTTTACCTTCTCATGATCCATCTGTATTGTAAATTCAACCATACTGCGATCACTTCTTCCAAGAGGATCCCTAACTGCAAGATTGATTATTCCCGTCTCATTACACAGGACCAGATCTCAGATAGCTTGCTCCCTTGTCGATTCCATTACATACTATTCAAGGAAGCTATTGTGGATACATTCTATGAACTCTTCCTCAAGGCTGTCTTGACCAATTGATATGTAGATTAAAATCCCCCTGATAATTGCTGCACCATCTTTACATGCATCAGTTTTTTTTTGTTTATTTCTCGCCCCAACATAATGTCATTATTTGGTGGCCTATAGACCAAGCCTATCAGTGACATTTTCTCCTTACTATTTCTAATTTCCACCCAAATGGATTCAACCCTTTTTTCCATAGAACCTATATCATCTCACTACCGCCCTGATATCATCCTTAAATATCAAAGCTACACCATCTCCCTTACCTTCCTATCGGTCCCTGCAAACAGTTTGATACCCCTGGATGTTCAACTCCCAGTCATGACCATCCTGCAACCATGTCTCTGTAATGGCCACCAAATCATGCTCGCATGCAATTATTTGTGCCGTCAACTTTTTCCTGATTTTTGATGTAGTTGGAACCTTCTCCCCACATTCTGTCCTTGCTCCCTCCTTCTCAGACTCCTTACATAGGCTCCCATCCCCTGGCATATTAGTTTAAATGCTCCCCAAACGCTCTAGCAAACACTTCCCCTAGGACATCAGTTCCAGTCCTGCCCAGGTGTAACCCGTCCAATTTGTTCAGGTCCCATCTCCCCCAGAACCAGTCCCAATGCCCCAGGAATCTGAAATCCTCCTCCTGACACGATCCCTTCAGCCACATATTTATCCGATATATCCTCTTATTTTCTACTCTGACTAGCATGTGATACTCATAGTAATCCTGAAATCACTACTTTTGAGGTCCAATTTCTTAACTTTCTTCCTAGCTCCCTGTATTCTGCTTTTAAGACCTAATCCCCTTTTTTACCTATGTCGTTTGTACCAACGTATACTACAACACTGGCTGCTCGCTCTCCCCCTTTAGAATGTCCTGCAGCTGCTCTGAGACATCCTTGATCCTAGCACCAGGGAGGCAACATACCATCCTGGAGTCTCATTTGCAGCCATAGGAACACCTGTCTATTCCCCTTACAATTGAATCCTCTATAACTATTGCATTGGCACAGTTTTTACCCCTCCCCTCTGCAGCAGAACCAACTGTGATGCAACAAGTGTGGCTGCTGCTGCTTTCCCTAGAGAGGTCATTCCCCTCAACAGTATCCAAAGTCGTATATCTGTTTTGCAGGGGAATGGTCACAGGAGATTCCTGCACTACCTGCCTATCCCTCTTGCTCTGTCTAGTGGTCACCCATTCTCTTCCTGCCTGCAGAGTCTGAGCTTACAGTGTGACCAACTCTCTGTATGTGCTATCCACAATACTTTCTGACTCGTGGATGCTCCATAGTGTCTCCAGCCGCCACTCCAGCTCTGAAAGTCAAGTTTCCAGGAGCTGTAGATGGCGACACTTCCGGCACACATGCTGATCCAGGGGACTGGAACTGTCCCCAGCCTGCCACATGGAGCAAGAGGAGCAAACCACAGCTTGGAGCTTTACTGTCATGTCTTACCTCTTGAAAGGTGTTTTGTTTCGGATATATGCAATTTTCTAGGGCCCTTCTTTCCTGCTCCTTGTTACTACCGAGTATAACCTTTTCAAACCATAAACCACAGAAATACTATAATAGTGTACAACAATTACAATGCTAAGAGCAAAAGGAAAAAACACTTACCAATCAGCACCCTCGTTTGTAGCCACTGCTGCCTGTTTCACCTAATTCCGTGTTCATCTAACACCAAAAGCACTCCTCTCAGGCAGAGCAGCATGCTGAGGCCTCTGTTTTTATAGGCACAACTTACAAGGCCCTGGAACTGTTTTTAACTAGTTGTACAAACAACCAGCCAAATTCAGTTGAGAGCTGACTCAACTGATTCCTGTTGATGAATGCACTGAAGTGCAGCTTTTAACTTTCCACATAAGAACTAATTAAGTTCACCCTGAAAGCAAGTTTAATGACTATTTAGCTCCTTATAATTCCCTGTGTTCATCCAACTCCAAAAGCACTCCTCTCAGTCAGACAGCACTCACCGTTTTATTGTCTGGTAGCTATCCACCTCATCACTAACCTGCACTCTTAGCTCCTCCTTTAATTTGGATTTTCTAATTTCCCCTACAACTGAATCCTCCATTCAGTTTAAAGCCCTATCTACAGCCCTGGTTATGCAATTCACTAGGACTCTAGTCCCAGCACAATCCAGATGAAGACCTTCCCATCAGAAGAGATCCCTTCTTCCCCAGTCTTAGTGCCAATGTCCCATGAATTCAAACCCATGTCACCAATCTTTAAGCCATGCATTTACCTGCTTAATCTTATTGACCCTGTGCCAGTTAGCTCATGGCTCAGGTAGTAATCCAGAGATTATTACCTTTTTGGTTCTGCTTTTTAATTTAGCTCCTAACTGTTCATACTCCCTTACCAAAACCTCTACCCTTGTTTTATCTATGTCATTGGTACCTATGTGGACCACAACAATTGGTCCACTCTCCCATTTCAAGCTTCTCTGCAGCCTGAGATACCCAAGCACTAGGTAGGCAATACAACCTTCGGGACTCTCGATCCTAGTCACAGAGAACAGTGTCTATGCCCCTAACTATACTATCCCCAATTACAACTATATTTCCTTTTTCTCCCCCCACTTGAATGACTCCCTGCACCATGATGCTGCAGTCAATTGGCTCATCCTTCCCACAGTCCCCTTTCCCGTCCACACAGGGAGCTAGAATCTTGAACCTATTAGATAAGGACAAGGGCCAAGGCTCCTGCAAACCTACCTCCTGGATCTCTCTATCTGCCACACCCTCCTATTCCTGACCACTGGCCAAATTTAAGTTAATTATTCTAAAGAGTGTGACCGCCTCCTGAAACACAGCATCCAGGTAATCCTTCCCCTCTCTGATGTGTTGCAATGTTTGGAGCTCAGAATCCAGCTCATCAACTCTGAGTCGGAGTACCTCAAGCAACCAACATTTACTACAGACGTGGTCACTGGAAACCAAATGGGGTCCCACGTCATGCAGGAACAACACAACACCTGACCCTCCATCCTTATTTAATTAGTTTTGAATTTGTTTTTTTAAATTTTTTAACTTTTTTTGTGTCTCTGCTGAGTATCTCAATCTGAATGCAAATTATAACCAGTAATTTAACACAGATTTATATTGAACATAGGTTCCCTATTATGTTATTTGGCAGAGCTATATTTTTTTTGTGTGCATTGGAACTTGTTTCCCTAATACTGCAAGGGAGAGAATGGCTACAAAAGTATGTAACTCTATCACAAATATATTCTTTAAGCAAAGTTAGCTGTAGGTTTCCTAACCTTCTCCCCTGTGGACTTGCATTTATAATATACAAAATATTTATTTACCAAAAAAGCATTTTTTTATTTCAAGTTTATCAACATTGATTTTTCCTCGCCCTCCTGTTGAGCAAAATCTCTACCTCTGGTCTGTTTCATATGCTATCCAGATTCTTTAGAAAAATAAAAAATATAAGCATGTGTAAGTCTTTTGGCCTTTCAGACCTGCTGCATCATTCAGTAAGATCATAGCTGAACTTATACCTCCATTCCACCTTTCCACACTGTTCCAGAAGTCTATCAACTTCTGCCCTGGATATACTCAACAGCCGAGCATCTACAGATCTCGGGTGGAAAATTCCAAAGATTCAGCGCTAAATGGCTGACCCTATATTCTAAGGTTGTAACAAACTCTTAGTTCCTGAGTTCCTCAGCCAAGAGAAAAACTAGAGAAACAAGTAGCAACCAGATTTCATTTAAACATGAAATGTTAAGAAATATTGCTGACGTAAAACTCCTATGACCAAAAAATCCTGTAGGCCCGGGTATAAGTGCTTCAGGCGTGATAGGGGTGGGTCGCAGAGAGGTGGGGGAGTGGCGTTGTTAGTTAAGGATTGCATCATAGCAGTGCAGAGGGAGGGAGGAATAGAGGATATAGGAATCGAGTCACTATGGGTGGAGTTGAGGAATAGGAAGGGAGATGTTACTATGTTGGGTGTGTACTACAGACCGCCCAACAGCCCGAGGGCTGTGGAAGAAGGGATAAGCAGGGACATTCTAGATAAGTGCAGGAAGAATAGGGTGGTGGTAGTGGGAGATTTTAATCTCCCCGGGGTAGACTGGAAGGTGCCGAGATCAGAGGGTGCTGACGGGGAGGAATTTGTACAGTGTGTAATGGAAGGATCCCTGGAGCAGTATGTGGATAGCCCGACCAGGGAGGGGGCTATACTGGACTTGGTTCTGGGGAATGAGCCTGGGCAGGTGGTTGACGTTGAAGTAGGAGAGCAGGTGGCTAACAGTGACCACAACTCTGTCTGGCTTAAGATATTAATGGATAAAGATGAAGCCTGTCCTAAGGGGAGGGTGTTAAACTGGGGGAGGGCTAGATACAACCGGATTAGGCAGGATCTTAAAGATACGGACTGGGGTAAGCTGCTTGATGGCAGGTCGACGCTGGGTATGTGGGAGTCTCTCAAGGGAAAACTAAAATCTTTGCAGGAAAGGCACGTGCCGGTCAAGAGGAAGGATGGGAAGGGTAGGATTAGAGAGCCGTGGGTAACTAGGGATATTGAGGACCTGGTCAGGAGGAAGAGAGAGGCGTACATTAGATCTAGGCATTTGAGGACAGAGATAGCGTTAGAAGAATACAGAGAATGTAGGAGAGAACTTAAAAGGGGCATCAGAAAGGCAAAAAGGGGCCACGAAATGGCTTTGGCGGGTAGGATTAAAGAAAATCCTAAGGCATTTTACTCCTATGTTAGAAATAAAAGGATGGTTAGAGGGAAGATTGGTCCTCTCAGGGACAGAGGAGGGGAACTATGCTTGGAGCCTGGGGGAATGGGGGAGATCCTGAATGAATACTTTGCGTCGGTATTCACGCAGGAGAGGGGCCTGATGTCTGGTGCTGTGCTTGAGGAGTTTGAAGATCCGTTGAGGGATATAGTCATCACGAGGGAAGAGGTGTTGGGACTTTTAGACAGTATAAAGACGGATAAATCTCCGGGGCCTGATGGCATCTATCCCAGGCTGTTAAGGGAGGTGAGGGATGAAATTGCTGGGCCTCTGACGCAAATCTTTGTCTCTTCTTTGGACACAGGTGAGGTCCCAGAGGATTGGCGCATTGCAAATGTAGTACCGTTGTTTAAGAAGGGTCAGAGGGATAACCCAGGGAATTATAGGCCGGTGAGCTTGACTTCAGTTATAGGCAAGCTAATGGAGAGGATCCTCAAGGATAGGATGTATGAACATCTGGAGCGCTGCAATCTGATCAGGGATACGCAGCATGGCTTCGTTACAGGGAGGTCGTGCCTTACGAATCTAGTGGAATTTTTTGAAGAGGTGACAAAAACGGTTGACGAAGGACAAGCCGTTGATGTTGTCTATATGGATTTCAGTAAGGCGTTTGACAAGGTCCCTCATGGTAGGCTGATAGAAAAGGTGAAGGCTCATGGGATACAAGGCCAGGTATGTAGATGGGTGGAGAACTGGCTTGGGAGGAGGAGACAGCGAGTAGTAGTGGAAGGCTCCTTTTCCAATTGGAGGCCTGTCACCAGTGGTGTGCCGCAGGGCTCGGTACTTGGACCTCTTCTATTTGTGGTATATATTAATGACTTGGAAGAGGGGGTAGGTGGTGTGATCAGCAGATTTGCTGATGACACCAAGATGGTTGGATTGGCGGGTACTGAGGAGCAGTGCCTGGCAATGCAACAGGACATAGACAGGCTGGTAGATTGGGCAGATAGATGGCAAATGGAATTTAATCCGGAGAAATGCGAGGTGATGCACTTTGGCCGGAATAATGTGGAGGGGAGTTATACGATAAAAGGTAGAACTATCCGGAGTATAGATACGCAGAGAGACCTGGGGGTGCAAGTGCACAAGTCCCTGAAGGTGTCGGTGCAGGTGCAGAATGTGATGAGGAAAGCGTATGGTATGTTAGCCTTCATAGGAAGAGGTATAGAATATAAGAGTAGGAGTCTGATGTTGCAGTTGTATAGAACGTAGGTTAGGCCTCACTTGGAGTACTGCGTCCAGTTCTGGTCGCCGTACTACCGGAAGGATGTAGAGATCCTGGAGAGAGTGCAGAGGAGATTTACCAGGATGTTGCCTGGTATGGAAGGGCTGTCTTACGAGGAAAGATTGAATGAACTTGGGCTGTTTTCCCTTGAGAGACGTCGGCTGAGGGGGGATCTAATAGAGGTTTATAAGATTATGAAGGGGATAGATAGAGTAAATGGTGGTAAGCTTTTTCCGCTACAAGAAATGGATAGAACGAGGGGTCACGGGCTTAGGGTGAGGGGGGCTAGGTATAAGACAAATATTAGAGGGCAGTTTTTCACGCAAAGGGTAGTGGGGGTGTGGAATGCACTGCCGAGTAAGGTGGTGGAAGCAGGCACGCTAGGGTTGTTTAAGAGTCACTTAGACAGCCATATGAGCGGGCTACATATAGGGGGATATAGTAGGCCTTACTGAACATTGTAGGCTTGGGAATACGTTTTGCCTCAGGAATGTTAGTCTTTGCCTGTTTAATAATGAATTTTTTTGTCTCCACAGGCATTTAAGTCCAGCAAGGGGCATGCAGGCGGCAGGTTGTAGTGGGCTGCTCTTGGATGTTGCTTCGGGAGTTGCCTATTGCTTCATGTCGTTAGTGTGCTTAAACTGGACCATCTCGAGGGCAACATGACAGTTCAGAGACTATCTCTGTTGCTGTGCGGACACATGGATTTGGGCCTGTGTCTGTGGGAGTTTGCACGTTCTCCCCGTGGTTGCGTGGGTTTCCTCCGGGTGCTCCGGTTTCCTCCCACATCCCCCAAAGATGTGCTTTTAGGCTGATTGATTGGGTACTAAATTGTCCCTAAATTGGACTTCCCTGATCCTCGCACGTTAGGCGTAGACTAAAATCATGAATAGGTCACTGAGATAGTAGGACGGTGGCGCGGGCTCGTTGGGCCGAAGGGCCTGTTTCCCGTGCTGTGTTGTTCTTTGTTCTTTGTTGTTCTTTGTATTTCTGCCGTGTTTCAGTTGACGGAGAGTTCTTTGCACTTAGTGATCAAAAGACTAATGTGTTCAGCTTCCTAGGCTCAAGTTCTGAAATTCCTTCCCTGTATCTCCAAACTACATTTTTACCTCTCTCTTCATTTAAAACATCCCTCAATGTTCCTCTCTCCTTTTAAACTATGCCTTTCCAACCAAGCTTTTGGTCACCTGATTTTAATATCTTAAATGGTTTGATGTCAAATTTTGTTTGATTACACTTTTATAAATTACCTTGGGATGTTGTGCTACATTAAAGGTGTTGTACAAGTGCAAGTTATTGTTTATCCCAAGTGCGTTGAGCAGGCTATGCTTCATTTGGTTCCAGCCTTAGTGTGATCCCATCTGAACATATAATGTTCAGATTTGAGAATCTCTAGAAAGGTGTATTGTCCCTGGAAGAGCCACAGCACAGTTTTAATAAACTGATAGGAAAAGATAAGCTGGGCCCAAGCAAGCACATACTGTGTGATCTATACATCTATATGTGATGGCCAGTTATTTGTAAACTAATCAACACCATGAAACCACAGCATGTATTCAGGGATACCTGATGAAGTTGTTACTTTTAGGTCACTTGGAATCTTGAAAGAAAGGTACGTTAGTCTTAATAGAACGTCAAGATAATTAAGCCTATACAAAAGTTGTCAATGACATTTTCACTTTTAGATTATGACATTGTGTTTTCCATTTGCGGAGTTGGTATGACATGTACTGTAAATATATCACAATGCTGTTACTGACAGGGATGACAGGAGAATTGAAACCCCATTTTCTCTGAGCATACTGTCTGTAATCAGTATATTTTTGAAAATGAAGATGGATATGCTTTTTAACTTCAAGTATGTGGTTGATTTGAATAACAAGCAGCAATCTTTTGTGGATTTAAATAAAGATAATTTCTTAATGCGTTCATCCTGAAGGTTCCATCCTATGCCACTCACTTGGCACTCACACACCAACAAAACACACACAAGAAAAATTATAGTTAAACAGAATGGTGCACTTTTACAAGTCATAAATGAAAGAATAGCTTGTAATTCACATGTTTGGTTCATCATAGACAGAAATATCCTTTCAAAACTCAATGAAGAAGGTGTTTTCATTCTTGAGCAATTTCAGTAGATTCAATAGCGGATCAGGATTATTTAAGGATTCCCTCCAAGATATATTTTTAGCAGGTCACAAAGCTAGTAAAAAAAAACCCACAAGTAACTAAGAGGTCATGTTTCTGTGCTGGTCAACTTGAAAAGGAACAGGTTGGGAAACCTTACAATGTTGCAGTCTAAAGTTTTGAAGCATGGATGTTGCCGCCTTTGCTACTATCTCATGCTGTGTTTTCTACAGACTGGTTTCTCTCTGTGTCCGAGGATAATCAGATTTGTGATCTGTGGCCAGTTTCTGTCATGTGACCAACTGATCAGATGTCCTGCCAGAACGATTTAAACTTCAAGACAATTGCTATGCATTGGGAGATGGATGTTGGTCATTCATATATACATATGGATGACTGGTTTCTTCAACTATCTCCTGTTAAGTATCAGACTCAGAAAGATTGGGTTTCACAGTCCATTGATTGAATTTTGGATAATTCTGCAAACAGTGGGAGGTGTGAATTCCATACTTTTTTTTATCTTGGTATGTTTATTCTAGGGAGCCGCTCCACCCAAGGCAATTTAGTTAAGACTTTTCTGGAGACTTTAAATACTTATGAGTCGATGCAGAAATTACATAAATTACCCCTGACCCTTAGTAGCCATCTCAGCAGCTTTTTGATGCCCGTTTTAAAGTAATATAGTCCATAGTTAAGAATATGACATGCTTTTATTGGACATAACAATATATATGTTAAGTTCCTTAATCGGGCATTTTCAGGCAATAATGTCCAATTCCAGAGCTCATTGCCAAAATGAAATCATCATCTTGTCACCATCTCTCACTCTGCACTCACTGCACATGGGAAAAAAAACAACAGGGAAATGTTGACTCATTTGAGGCTTTTTGGACTGAAATGGACCATGTTGCTGAAACCAAGAGGAGAACTATCGTGAACTACAAACCAAATCTCCAGCAAATGAAAGCTGAATGATCTCAGCTGCCAGAGTCAAGCCTCAGCAGACTGCTCAGTATTGTGCCAATCAATTTTGGTCAAAATGCTGCAACAGCATATTTTTGTTGCTAAATCTGGGCATGCCAGAGGGATCTATGAAGGCGCTAAGAAAGCAACAAGCCCAAATCAGCTGCTATGAAGACAGAGACAGGGGTGATCATCACTGAACTAACAAGCAGATGAAAGGTGGATAAAGCATTACTTCAAATTCCATGCAACAAAGAATGTTATCATTAACGAGTCCCTCAGCATCATTCCAGATTTTCTTGTTTTGAATAGTTGGACAATGAGCCCACCACTGTACAATTCAGCAAGGCTATTGACTGTCTTGCCAGTGGTAAAGTCCCAGGAAATGATGGCATTCCACCTAAAATTATCTGAAGTGGAAAACTGATACTGCTGCAGCATCTCCATGAACCTTTGTGTCTTTGTTGGAAGGAAGGATCTGTACCTCAAAACACAAGTGATGCAGACATGGTCATCCTGTACACCGATCACAGAGACTGCAACAATTACAGAGATGTTTTGTTGCTTAGTATTGTGGTAAAAGTTTTTGCTCACATTGCTCTCATTAGATGGTATCACATACCTATCCTGAATTTCAGTGTGACTTCAAAGTTGGCAGATCAACAGTTGACATATTTGTTCACTTTGGCAGTTACATAAATGATGTTAACAGTGCAGACCACACAACATTGCCTTCATAGACTTCACCAAGACCTTCAGTCTCATCAGTAACCACAGAATCTTCAAACTGATGCAAAAAAGAGGCTTCCCTGTTGGATTTTGGCTGTCATTTTTTCCTTCTCAGCGGACATGTGCAGTTCCTTTAGTTACAGAACAAAATCACTTTCAAGATCCACAAAATGACAAAGCAAGGCTGCATCCTCGTATCAACTCTCTTTGTCATTTTCTTTTCCATGCTGCTAATGTACGCAACTGGCAGTTCAAATGAGGGTACCTATCTGCATGTCAGAGTTGACAGCAAGCTGTTCAAGTTGGCAAGACTGCACACCAAAACCAAAGTGCATAAGTCTTGGTCCGTAATTTTTTGTTTGCTAATGTGCTGGCATCCAGTACTGAAGTTCACTTGCAGCGGCTTGTAGGTATGTTCTAGCAGTCCTGCATGGGTTTGGACTGGCAGTTTCAGGAAGACCAAAGTTATGGGCCGGAACATAGTAACTCCATGTTCTATCAACATCAACAACCTCACCCTGGAGGTCCTTACCAACTTCGCACAGCTTGGATCAACATCAACAGCAATCTGTCTCTTAATGCCAAAGTCAGCACTTGTATTGTCAAGGCCACAGCTGTCATGTCAATATTAAGAAGGTAAGTGTGGACCATATGTACCAGTCTTATGTTCCCAGCATACTCCTCGGAAGTCGTGAAACGTGGACGACTCAAGCGAACCAATAAAAAGAGATGAACAACTTGCACCTCCGCTGCCTCAGATGGATATTGGGAATCTCCAGACAGGACAGAATGGCAAATATGGAAGTAAGCCAGTGTGCCGGGATCCTCAGCTTGTTTGCTGGCTAGGTCATGTGCATTGAAAGATAATGACTGCATTCCAGAAGACATGCTTTTGTGACAAGCTTGCTATCTGCATGAGATCAACAGGTTGTCCAAGTCTCTGAACATCAGGGTGTTTGCAAGCGATACTGTGACACTGGTATTGGAGTTGATGCATGGGAAGTCCTTGCTGCTGAATGGAGTGCCTGGAGACAAGCAGTCAAAAAGAGCATGCAAGAAGTCAAGAAGAGAAACTAGGAGATGGTGGGAAAAAGAGCCTACCAGAGGGGGAAAAAATCAGTCAACCTTGGACCAATGCTGTTCTCCTAAGCCAACTGTGGAATGAATTTTGGAAATAGGAGCGCATGTAGGCCATTTGGTACTTGGGCTTGCTTGACACCCAATTCGATCATGGCTGATCTTCGACCTTAACACCATTTTTTGTCACAAAACCACGCATTAGTCACAACAGACTATGTTTATTCCAGAAGTAACACAACCGAACACAGTACATAATCTCTCAAGATAGAAGGATGCCTGTTTTTGATACATGTATTAGCTTATGTTCAATAAGTTAGTTAAAAATCAAGAGCAATGTGTATAATTTTTAAATTGATCTTCAAGTGTTGTCTCTGGCAGGAGAAGGCAGAGGGCAGTCTGCCAGCTGACTGCCCAGGTTTTCCTGCTGTATTTTTAAACTTTGAAAAGAAAATAGAAGGGATGGGGGATGATACATTGGAGAGGTCTGCCAGGTATATGATAATATATGCTAATGAAGTTATTGACCTTTCATGCAGAAACCCCAATATGTCGTTGGCAATGGACAGGGGCAATCTCAACGGGAAATTCTGCTGCCATAAAAGCCATTTTGGAACTTGCACTGGATTTTCAGCCCCCTCACCAGTTTTTGCCTGCAAAATACAGGGATTGAAAATTCCCCTCCCCCAATGTTTTAGATTGTATTGCTGTGCCACTTAGTGAAAACAAAACAAAATACCTTTTAAATTCACAGAATCAATCCATTAGCTGAAATTATTGATAGAAACATTTTCTTTGTTGTCCCGAGAACACTATCAGATGGACGTTATTATTTTTTATACATTCTTTTACAAGTTAAGCCTCAACGTGGAATTCGCAATGACAAAGCTCTGGTGTCGTAGTGTATCTCTTGTACAGCTGTAACGTCTCAGAAGTTTTTCAATTAGCATTTGATAGAATTCAAACTTGAGGCATAACTACCATATTTTCATTGTAATTCTTACGATTGCAGTAGTTAACTGACACACACTATTCATAGTACAGATATCTTGCTTTCAATTGTCAAAACACCAACTTGTTTGAAACCAAAATTAAAGATCACTAACCATAATATGTGATTTTTCAAGGGCATGAATAAGAAAAAGAAATGGTAAAATGTGTCCATAATAGCATGAAGTAGCGTAATATCTATACAAATGTTGAAATTTCAAATGGTTTTATCAATCTAAGTTGTTGGAGTGTACTAAATGGTGGTTAGAATATGGGTCACTTTGTGAGAGAAAGGAACATATCCATGCCCTTGAATTTTACTGAAGTAGCAGATTCATTATCCTGGTGCTACGGGGAATGATGAGTTTAAAACCTTTGGTCAGGTAATTGTTTTGTCTAATAATTTGCAATGTTCTCTCCACAGGTTCCTGCAAACTTAATGTCTTTTGAGTGACTGTAACTCTGACATAATTCAAAAATTGACCTGGATGCAAGCTTGATAAGTATGTGCTGTTCGTGAAAGGACCTTGTGGAAGAGTTCCAGCATTTTGTTCTTTCTGTGCCAGAATTGAATCCAGGAATGTGCTTAATGTCTTTGTATTCAAGTACTGACTACACAGCACTAATCGCTAGGACTAAATGGGAACAAAGTGGCAACCCTGGAGTCGCTGAGAAGCATTGGATAACTGATCTGAACTTCCATGGACTGTGCACTCCCAATTGCACTGACTGCCCTTGGAACCACTGCCTTAAGCAAGAGATTTGTTACACCAAATAGTGTACACATTATATCCAGTAATGCTGGGCTTTTGATACAGAAAATCCAGCTAGATTACAGTTATTGTAGTTAACAGTTTTGGGAGAGCTTTCTTAGCTTTTTTTGTGTTTCATTTTCCTTCAGCATTCGTTCTGCTAAAATGCTCTAGTCTAGTTAACCCATGTTGGGTGTGAAAACAGAATGAGCTATCTGTGTAGTCATCAGTATTATTGTGTAGAATAATTGCACATCCATAGGTTTTTAATACCTAAAATATTTTATTTTGTTTGAAAAAGTGTTTTTTAACTGAACTGTTTTGTACCCAGCGTAATTTCCTTTTTTTTTAATTTTTACAATGTGAACATTTTTTCTGTGGACTTTATCTGCTGCAATCTTGAATGAAAGAAACTACCTGTGGTAACTTTGTACTATGAACATTTAACATCCCATTTGACTCTTGTATATTTTTCTCAATCTCTTACACTAATGTATACAGCTTGCTTTGAATCTCTCACATTCTGCTAACGCACAGTCTGTATTCTATTAACTAACCCTTGAAGTACTACTGAATCTGACAGTAATGTTCTAATTTTGTGTGACTGATGTGTTTTCCACGATTCTGGATATAGTGCGTGTATGTGTGTTTGCACAAGCAAGTTTCAAAATCCTTTAGGTACATATTAAAGAAAGTTTTCCTACTCAAACATGTCTTGGAAATGCAAACAGCTGATGCAGCATTATATGCTGTTTCCACTAAATGAATATTATTGCAAAAATAATTTTAAATCATTTTCATACAGTCATCCCAAAATTACTACAGGGTTGAATTAAGTTTCCACATCCAAGACCCACAAATGTCTGAAGACCTGAGATGGTCCTGCATGAAAATTTCTTGTTATTTTATCTCTTCTGCCTATTTTCTGCTCCAATCAAACCAAATTCTTATTCCCAATGGATTGGTAGCAAAACCTGACACTGCATAATGTGTTAATAGAATCATAGAACCCTACAGTGCAAAAGGAGACTGTTTGACCCATCGAGCCTGCACTGACAACAATCCCATTAAGAAGTCTCACAACACCACGTTAAAGTCCAGCAAGTTTAGTTGGTAGCTCAAGCCACTAGCTTTCAGAATGCTGCTCCTCCATAAGAACATAAGAAATAGGAGCAGGAGTAGGCCATTTAGCCCTTCGAGCCTGCCCCGCCATTCAATAAGATCATGGCTGATCTGTCGTGGCTCAGTTCCACATTCCCGCCCTCTCCCCATAACCCTTAATCCCCTCGCTTATCAAAAACCCATCAACCCGCGTCTTAAAAATATTTAGCGAGGCAGCCTCCACCACTTCAACGGGCAGAGAATTCCAGAGATTCACCACCCTTTGAGTGAAGAAGTTCCTCCTCAACTCCGTTCTAAACTGCCCCCCCTTTATCTTGAGGCTGTGCCCCCTAGTCCTACTGTCCTTTCTGAGTGGGAAGAGTCTCTCCACCTCTATCCTATCCATCCCATTCATCATCTTATATGTCTCAATGAGATCTCCCCTCATTCTTCTAAACTCTAACGAGTACAAGCCTAATTCATCAGGTAAGTGGGAGTCCTATTCACAAACAGGGCATATAAAGACACAAAGTCAATTCACAAAATAATGGTTGGAATGTGAGTCTTTACAGATAATCAAGTCTTAACCAGGTCCTATTCCCTTATCCCTATGTAGTAACCCTGCTAATCACCCTGACACTAAGGGACAATTTAGCATTGCCGATCAACCTAACCTGCATATCTTTGGAGTGTGGGAGGAAACCAGAACACCCAGAGGAAACCCACGCAGACACAGAGAATGTACAAACTCCACACACACATTCAGCCAAAGCCAAAATTGAACCCAGGTTCCTAGCGCTGTGAGGCAGTGGTGCAAGCCACTGCCCCATCCTTATGTTATATGTAATAGTGAGATCCTAGTCTTTTGTAAATGCATAGTTCCTATAGAAATCTGAGTTGCAGGTTTGCACTGCTGCAAGTCATTTTAAATTAGTTTTGTATCATTTGAATGCAGATTAAAAATACTAATTGAAGCCATGTTTGTAGGGTGTAACCCACATATTTTACCACTTGTCATTCAGGGACTCCCAACCCTGGAGTTTACATTCTGAAATCAATATTTCACAGTTCTGCAGCTGAGATGATTATTTTGGTAATTATTAACAGTCTAACAAATTTATGGCTTTAGTTAGGCATTATATTAATGTAGCATAATGGGAACAATTTGTTAAAGAATGCCAGCAGATTTTTATTTCTGAGTCAGCTTGTGGAGTTCTTGATCTCAGCCCTATAACTGGAAAACTTCAATGAACATTGTCCCTTACATGGGTAATGAAAATTACACATACATTTCTCCAAAGCATCATGGAAAGCAAATGTCCTGCTAACCAGGAAATTTAAAGGCCCTGGTCAAAAATTGCCATTTTCTTCTTCAAGAATGTGTCAGCAAACAATGGACATCAAGAATCATGCTGAAGTAAGTAATGCAAAAATAAATTGCCTTTGGTTTCATTCATTTTTATTTTGTTATTGTTTTTATACATGAAGGATCCCTACACCAAAGTTTGACAATTACAAGTAAGGTTATGTTTGTTCTAAGCTAGGCTATTTGGAACATTGACATTGAAATTAGTTCTGGTTTGTTTTGATTGATATTTCATTCTGGCTGCCCATAAAAGTAGTCATGACAGACATCATTCAGGGTATGTAAAACAAGAGATAAGAGTTTTGATTGAATGAAAATATTTCACTGACCTACTGAAGCAGAATGCTGAGTACAGATGCTAGTGGAAGCTGGTTGCAAAACAAAATATTTCCAACCGTGTTCATTGAAACCCAAATATTAGTATCCCAAAACTATGGATGACATGGCCTTGGATAAGAAATTAATTCATCATTATATGGTTCTAAAGTAGTTAATGATTTAGTTCAGGAAACCTTGTGAGATCCTAATTCTGTTTTCAATCACTGGAGTCAAAATAGTTGAGAGTATGTCTTGAGAATGCCCTTTTAAAGATGATACCACCATTGCAGTATGTGTCATTATTTGTGCTAAGGTCCAAGACTACTTTCCTTCACTGAAGTACTTGAAATTTTTTTAACAATGCTTCAATAAAAATCCCCAAATAACGATTTGGTTGCTACTATGTAAGCATTTTCTGCTGAGAATTCAGATGTGAAATTATCTACACGAACTCTGTGACACACATGTGGATATTTTAACAGATTTCCATTGTTAATTTGATCACAGATCAGTGATGGTTCCCTGTAACATCAGCATATAGAGATGCATTATCTTTTTTGTATCAGTCACACAAAGTGCTTTTTCAATCAAAGAAATCCCCTATTTTTCTAATAATTTAAATTCCTCGCATCAAAAAGTTGTAAACACAGTCCAAATTCTCTTCAAAATATTATAATGGGAAAATGCGCTCTTTGGATTTGAAGATTTGCTACCTTGCCTTAGGCAGCTTACTCAGATAGCACTGTGGCGCTGCTTTCTTCAATCTTTCACCTACTCTAGCTCCAAACTCTATTTCACAAACTGAATTAAGCCTCTACTGAAATGAATTAGTAGTTTTCTCATATCATGTATAAAATCTATAAATACATGAGTTAATCATAAACCTCTGCTTTCAGTTTCTAGTTATTTTTAATTTGCCTCCCCAACTAAATTGCCTACTTACTTCACTTCGCTCTCACCCCCAGCTCTGTTGGCCCCATTAAGGCCTGCCATCAATACATTTTCCTACAATTTCTTAGTTACTGTTAAACATGTAAAAACAACTTGTATCTAAATTTTATTTCCTACATTACAAAAATGCCAAATGTCAAGAATACTTCAGTCCTAGCAACTGACTGTAAGGTGCTTTGGGACATCATGAGGTCATAAAAGCTTCTATTTAAATGCATGCTATTTCTTTGTTTCTTTCATGCCAGTAAAAGTTTGTCACAAGTGCCATTGACGCCAAATAGATAATGCTGCCTTTCAAATTTTTTTCCCCGTTGCCCAAGCCTCAGTGCAATATTGCTTCATCTTTTCACTTTCTTGCCACCCTGCTAACTCCATTGGCCCTGCCCCTGCCCAATATTATCCCCTGTTGCTTGTCTTCTATGGCCACATTTACACCATTGTTTCTTCTCCAGTCTGACCCAAATAGTACCCTGCTGTTTGTTTGATACAGCTCTGCAAAGGAGGAAGAGGAGGCAAGGAAGGAATTGTGGGAAATTTGAAAATAATAACTGTGACCCTTTGTTGGAGGTGCTTTGACCACTGTCAGGTAGGCAAGAGTAGAATCAAACAGGAGTAGTTGCCACTAAGCTGAACATCAGAGGAGAGCCATTTGTCAAGGATGTTTTCAATAATGTCAAAATGAACAGAAAAGTTGAGGAGGGACTTTCCTTAGGACCATTTTAATTCTGAGAATGGAAATATAGTTGGAGAGATGAACATAGTAATTGCAGGAGAGATGGACATAGATTTGGGTTGTGACGGTACTTTCAAGGATTGGTTGAAAGTAAGTGCTTTGGGACATCCTGAGGTCATAAAAGCTATCCAAATACATGCCATTTCTTTGTTTCTTTCATGAAGTGGAGTGATTGTTTGCATGGTAAGGGGACTTTTGGGGCATGACAATGTCAGCTTAGGTAGGGAGATTAAGCATTTAGAGAAAATTTTGAAACCTCAATTTCTGGTCTAAGGTGCTACCATTGAACTAAGGCTCGAACTTGCTCTGTGATTCTTTTCTTTTGTCTGTCTTCATGCAAATATTTTTTTTCTGCCTTTTCACATTTTCATTGCTTAGCCTTTTAGTTTCTTTTCAATCAACATGTACTAACAGCTCTCAAAAAGACCAGCCTCACAACAAAAAAAGATGCATTTTTGCATCAGGACCAGGGTTTGTCTGAATGCTGCAAATTGAGAATGTGTTACACAATTGCTCACTCAATGAACCAGATCTTCTAATCACAATAACAGCAAACTTGAGAGAGCAATTTATGCTAGAACTGGGGTGGTAGGGAAGCAGGCAGGATGTGGCAAGTGTTGCTGAGCATTGTCAGGAGTGTGAAGTTGAGTATGTGCATTGTCAGGAGGGGGAGGTGATAGGGAAGCGGCATGAGCATTGTCAGGGAGAGTGAACATTACAGTTGCTGCAGGAGGGGCAGTGACATTGTCGGGGTATGCAGGAGGTGGGTGAGCGTGTCAGGATGATTCAGGAGGGGTGTGAGTAGTAATCAGTGGTGTGGAGACATCAATAGCGCTATAATTGCAATGAGAGCATGAGCAGTGTCAGGAATAACATGTCCATTTAAAAACTCTGCAATTCAATGAATTGAAGACACACTTAAAGGAGTGTCTTAAGCTTAAGAAGAAAAAGGGTTGTTGGTTTGCTGTAACTGCACTCTGCTATTAGGCCTTCACTCTTCCAGCATCATTGGATTCAAGCTGGGGCCAGGACAGCAATTTCCTAAGATTCTTGTAAGAAGTTATGGGGGCTGTGAATTTTAAATGTAGTCAGCGGCGTGTGCTCCCAATCTGCAACTGACTGGAAGATCTGGACTAATATGTTTTCCATTAAAGCATATTGTCCTGTATTTGTGTGCCTAGCTAAGCTGTTCCAGTTTTTTCTACAACATTGGCATCTGCCCTACAATGTGGAAAATTGCCAGTTTCCAGCCCAAGAATCTGCTCTCGATCATCTGTAAAAGTGATGAAATGTTTCATTAGCAGTGTTATCAAGCAACGCATATACAGCAATAACCTGTTCACTGGTGCTCAGTTTGCAATCCACCAGTGCTACTCAGTTCCTGATTTCATTTTTTATATTCTTTCATGGGATCTCAACGTTGCCAGCTAATCCAATATTTATTGTTCATCCCTAATTACCCTTGAAAAGGAAGTGACAAGCTACTGTCATAAAGAGCTGCAAGCCATATAGTGTGGGTACAACCACAATGCTGTTCAGAAGGAAGTTCCAGGATTTTGACCCAGTGACAGTGAGAGGACAACAATATAGTTCCGAATCAGGATGGTGTATAACTTGGAGAGGAATTTGCAGGTGCTCATGTTCCCATTCATCTACTGCCCTTGTACCTAGCTGATAGGGACTACAGGTTTGGAAGGTGCTGTCGAAGGAGTTTTGGTGAGTTGCTGAAATTCATCCTCAAGATGATACATGCTTCTGCAACTGTGCATCAGTCATATAGGGAATGAATGTTGAAGGTAGTGGCTGGGGTGCCTGCCAAGCAGTCTGCTTTGTGCTGAATGATGTCAAGCTTCTTAAGTGTTGTTGAAAAAACACTCATCCAGCCAACTCGCGAGTATTCCATCACGCTCCTGACTTGTGCTTTGTAGATGATGAACTACATGCTTTGGGGAACTGCTGCAGGATTCCCAGAATATAAAAAATGAAATCAGGAACCGAGTAGCACTGGTGGATTGCAAACTGAGCACCAGTGAGCAGGTTATTGCTGTATATGCGCTGCTTGATAGCACTGTTAATGAAACATTTCATCACTTTTACTGATGATCGAGAGCAGATTCTTGGGCTGGAAACTGGCAATTTTCCACATTGTAGGGCAGGTGCCAGTATTGTAGAAGAACTGGAACAGCTTAGCTAGGCGCACAAATACAGGACAATGTGCTTTAATGGAAAACATATCTTGTATCCACAGCATTTATACAGGGTATTGACACTGGGGGATTCAGCAATAGTAATGCCATCAAACACCATCGTCGAATTCGCACTTATTGGAGATGGGCAATACCCACACTTGTACAAATGTTGCCACACCAGCTCAAGACTGAATGTAGACCAGATCTTGCTGCATATGGACATGGACTGCTTCAATGTCTGAGGCATCACAAATAGTGACTAAACAAAGTACAATCATCGGCAAACACCCCCACTTCTGACTTTATGATGGGGGGAATGTCTTTGATGAAGCAGTTGAAGATTCTTGTACCCAGTACGCTATCCTGAGAAACTTCTGCTGTGATTTCCTAGAACTGGGATGAATTACCTCCTACATCTTCCGTCATGCTAGGTATGACTTCAACCTGTAGAAGGTTTTCCTCTTCATACTCATTGACTCCAGTTTTGCTCTGGTACCTTGATTCCGCCTTCAGGAGTCACTCTCACCTCACCTCTGGAATTCAGCTCTTTCGTTCCATTTGAACTAAAGCTGTAAATGAACTCAGAAGTTGAGTGGCAATGATGAAACCCAAATTGAATGTGACTGGTTGATGACAATTTCCATCACAAAAATTCAAATGCACCAGAAACAACAAAGAGCACATCTTGCTTAATCAACCCTGAAAAGTCTATAACATTGGCAGAGTATGCCAAAACTGGGGGAGCTGTCCCAAACACTAGACAAAGTCTGATCTAGCCATTCAAAACATTTTTTAGAGCCAATAACCCAAACTCCTGTATGACTTCCCTGGGTATACCCTGTCCCATCAGTGGGACATAGCCACCACAGGTAGTGGTGCAATGATATACAGATGGCAGGGAGTGATCCTGTTAGTCCTCTAAGTTTAATTCTGTGGTGCCAAATCTCACACAACTCAAGAAACACAAATCTCACCAATGAGTTCTAATTTTTTTTTGATTCTCCTCACCCTCACCCGCACCAGTGAGATAATAAAGTTCCCACCCAGGAATGTTGGGAATCTCATTTCAATAATTTTTAATATAATTAGCAGATTTCCCTACCATATCATCCCCCAACATTGCAATTCTCCTTCACCAACATGTCATCACATCGGCAGGGTTTACAACTGCTTTTCAAAAACACGAACCAGACGAAGGGAACCCACCACGGGTGCACAAGTAAGTAAAGGACCAAGAGGGAGAGGGACATTGTTCCCCACCCTCCCTCCCCTTGGAGCACTGCCAGACGGTGCCCTCTAGGGAGCATGAATTGGGGAGTTCCTATATGTAAAGACAAGCATGGATCATTATTCACAGTCTAGGAGATGAGATTGGTCTGTGTGCTCTAGATGTCCATGATGCAACTAACATAATTCTTACAAGGAAACAAATTCAAGTCAGAATGTAACATCTAACTGAAATTTTCACTCAAGTTCTGATTTACATCAAAGAATTTATTTTTACAAAATCTCATCTGGTTTTTCTTCCAATAAAACTGAAGGCCTGCTACTGGCTCAGCATTTGATTTCAAAATAGCACATTAGAACTGAAGGAAAAGTGTGATAATAAGATTTTTAGCCCTTGAAGTTGATTTCCTACACCAAATCTCGTCATGATCATGCCTGATTAGTCATCTGAAGGAAATATTGACAAATAGAAATTTGTTCTATGTTCCTTAAACTTTATGAATAAAACAATACTTTGCATTTCTATAATATGTTAAAGACTTCAGTAGTTCAGGCAAAGTACTTCAGTAGAGTGGACACGAATGCATACTAACTGAATGGCGATAGAATGGAGCTAGAGGACAGCGCTGAAAGAGCAGGAGAAAATATAATTTTTTTTTAGCAAGTTTGAAGAGAGAAAGGTAAGGTGAAGTGACTAGAAGGTATTTCGTAAATGTGAGGATATGTTGGCTGGGAGAGTGGCCAACAAAAGTACAGCAAAGCAGATGGGAGACAGGGAACAGATGAGTGCCAGGGGCAAAATTCCAGAATGACAATTCAACATTGCAGTGTATATTATTCATTCCCTGATTATTGTATTTCAAGGATTGTTTCTGTGGTCACAATAGCAGGAGAACAAATGTGCTTAGTGAGCTATCCAGTCATTTTCATCTATTCCTTCACAAAATATACCCATTGTTTGGGCATATTTTGTTTCTAATGTGTTTGAAATTTGATTTAGCTACGTTAAAACCCAGGTGTCATTCCTTACCTTGTTTAATTTCTCCAGTAATTTATTGGAGGTTATTTTAATGCCGACTTTATTGTTTTGTTGATTTCCATTTGTTGGATGGTTAGCAATCACTTACTTTAAGGAAGTTTAATTGAAAATGCCTAAACAACAGTTCTGCCAATGAATGTGACATTAGAAAAATAGCAAAACAATGTCTCTCCCACATTTTATTGATGAGTCTTCTAATCTGATTGATGTAGTTGGCTGCAGTCTTGTTCTTTAATTAGTTCTATCCTTGTGCCAATAGATAAGCTGTTGGATTGTTCAGTGAAGAAAAGTGCCTCTTGAATTTCAAAACCAAACACCTAACAACATATTAACAACAGAAAGGTGTCGTTTATTTTCCCATTCAACCTTACTAATAATTTTTTTCTATTGTCATAGATGGCCTTCCATTAAGTTTTTCCTTTAATTTTAATTGCTTACCAAAACACTGGGATTTTCACAGTAACTTATTGCAGTGTTAATGTAAGCCTTCTTGTGACACTAACAAATAAACTGGAAAACCACATGCACACTTGTTGACATTTGAGTTTCAAAGAACAAAACAACTGGATGTAGATATATTTAAGAATTATAGAACTATAGATATCATTCTGACAATGATCAATATGCTTAGGCTGATCTCCGTATCATTTTGTAAGCCAAACAAAAGGATTTTTCATAATATTTTGCTTTTTTTGTGAGCTGAGAGTTCATCAAGCTTGATTTGCAAACAAAATTGTTTTGAGATGGTGCACCAGGGTCAGAAGTAAAGGAATCTTGCATGTTAAAGTGATTGGATACCTCTGAGTCTTGAGCAATATTGATTGTTTGATTGCATGTTTAAAATTTGTTTGATTTTCCACTCAAATTTTTTCAATATTTAGCACACTTGTCCTGTGTGTCACAAAGCAGAAACATCATTTTGGAGATCCATTTAATGATTGCTCTAACTTAGCCAAACTTTTGCACTCAAATTTTATCTCATCGCCTATCAGAACAATTTGTGCGGACATCCATTGGCATAAGAACATAAGAAATAGGAGCAGGAGTAGGCCATCTAGCCCCTCAAGCCAGCCCCGCCATACGATAAGATCATGGCTGATCTAATAGTGGTTCAGTTTCACTTACCCGCCTGCTCCCCATAACCCTTAATTCCCTTATTGGTTAAAAATCTATCTGTGACTTAAACACATTTAATGAGGTAGCCTCTGCTGGTTCAATAGCCAGAGAATTCCAAAGATTCACTACCCTCTGGGAGAAGACGTTCCTCCTCAATTCTGTTCTAAATTGACTCCCCTGTATTTTGAGGCTGTGCCCTCTAGTTCTTGTTTCCATTCTCACTGCTTCTACCCTGTCTAGCCCCTTCATTATCTTGTACGTCTCTATAAGTTCTCCCCTCAGCCTTCTAAACTCCACTGAGTACAGGTCCAGTCTACTCGGTCTCTCCTTATAAGCTAACCCCCTCATCTCCGGAATCAACCTGGTGAACCTTCTCTGCAGCCCTCCCAAAGCTAATATATCCTTTCTTAAATAAGGGGACCAAAATTGTACATAGTACTCTAGGTGCGACCTCACCAGTACCTTGTACAATTGCAGCAAGACCTCCCTGCTTTTATACTCCATCCCTCTCGTGATAAAGGCCAACATTCCATTTGCCTTCTTGATCACCTGCTGCACCTGCAAACTGAGCTTTTGTGATTCATGCACAAGGACCCCCAGGTCCCTCTGCACAGTAGCATGTTGTAATCTTTCACCATTTAAATGATAGTCCGATTTACTATTATTCCTTCCAAAGTGGATATCCTCACACTTAACAACGTTATACTCCATCTGCCAGATTCTTGCCCACTCACTTAGTTTATCCAAATCTCTCTGCAGACTTTCTGTGTCCTCCACGCAATTTGCTTTCCCACTCATCTTTGTATCATCAGCAAACTTTGTTACCCTACACTCGGTCCCCTCCTCCAGATTGTCTATGTATATGGTAAACAGTTGAGGCCCCAGCACCGATCCCTGCGGCACGCTACTAGTCACCGACTGCCAATCGGAAAAGTGCCCATTTATTCCGACTCTCTGCTTTCTGTTAGATAACCAATCCTCAATCCATGCTAACACTTTACCCCCAACTCCGTGTACCTTAATCTTTTGCAGCAACCTTTTGTGAAGCACCTTATCGAATGCCACCTGTTCCCCTCTGTCAACCGCACTCGTTATATCTTCATAAAAATCCAGTAATAGATACTTTAAGAAGCTCATCTTTATCTTCAAACTGCTCATGGACTCTCCTCTTCCTGTTTTTGCAATTTCTTCCTGCCCTGCATGCTCTTCCAACTCTATTTCTGTTGTCCCCTCCTTCACTCTTCACAGTGTTCAACTATCTGAATGACAGTAAAAGAACTCCCCTCAGTCATTCTTCCATGTTACAACTCCAAGGTTAAGGCTTAGTAAAAGATCTGATACTGGAGTTGTTTTTAAAAAAATAGAAATTTCTAATTTTCCATGCATTTTAAATTTCAATGTAGCATTTATTTCACACATCAAAATTGTGCACATTATTTATTTCACATTTTCACTCAGTACTAAAGTACATATGTACCTTAGTACTGAGTGAAAATGTGAAATAAATTGTTCAGTCATCTTCATGGGGATTTTATGTAAGTTATCTAAGTTCCAGTTCTTACTCAATCATTTCATACTCCAGTATGGCAAAGGGCATGTAGCATTTGGTGTGAAAGAATGTAGACATTGATTCACTTAGTAAGTGACAACAAGTTGATTGTTTGATACAAGTTAATGTTCTGTTTAATGATTTTCTTGGTGCCAGAAATGTTTAGTTTGTTAGGGTATTTGTAAAATACTTAAAGGGCTGCAGTAATTTTATGCAATTGATAGTCATCGATTGTCATTCAAGAGTCTTACATTTCCTCTCTGTATGAAGGTTGTCACTGTGAGCATTCTAGTTCTATAGAACGGTGTTTGCTATACATTGATGAAGACCACCTAAACTCCTTCTACACCCTCTTTCAGAGCAACATTTAATCTGCTGCTGCTGTTAAAGAGAGATCTTCATCTTTTAATGGTCTAGGCTACATTCCATTGTTGTAGAAGTGGAAAGTGTTGAACTTGTTAAATTATACATATATATGTTTATTACAGGTATAAATTTGCTACAGTCGGGAGGGGGATTAATTCAAACAGCCCAATTTCTCCTCTCCCCGCCTGTTCATAAAGGGAAAGATGTTTTGATTTGTTCCCCCATTATAAGTAGTGGTATATTTTCCAACCCCTAAGCTTTGGTATGATACAATTTTCTATTAATAACTCCATGATAAACTCGAGATAGGATGATTTCAAGGGATTAGTTTATTTACATACTGTCAAATCACAAGTGGATGGTCACCATATTGCCTCCTGTACACTCACACAATAAAAAATGGAAAGGAAGATTTACAGAGCAAAGACCCCAGGCGCAATTTTCCTGCCCCACTATGCTGGTTGAGTAGTTTAATGGGGTAGGAAATGTCAGCCAATAACAGGAATCATGACTGGTGTCTGGTCGGTCACGATCTTCCCAGCCTATTTTTTATGATGTGATCAACCTCACGCCGGGGAATGGTGCATGGCTAATTTAAATATCCATTGCTGAATTTACATTCATTTATCAAGCTCTGGACATTATTGTCTGGTCTCATTTGGAGGTCCATGCCAGCAGGGAATCATAGATGGCCTCCAGCAATAGGAATCTGATATGATGGTCTTGCTGGTAAATGGGACTTGAGGCCATTGAGGCTGCATGGGAGGTCGGGGTGGAGGTGGCAGTGCCCCTTGGGAAGTACCAGCCTGGCACTCTGGCACTGCCCACAAAACACATTGGCAGTGCTAGCTTGGCACACTGGCACTGCCAAGGGGACGAGGCAGGGCATCTCAGGGGAGCAGAGCCAGATTGGGAAGGTAGGAGGGAAGGGGAAACTCTGTATTGGGGGGTGAAGGCTGATGTGGGGCCAGGAATTGGGAGTGGCCATCGGAGGTCAAGGTCTGCTATCAGGAGGCCAGTGATGATTGGGGGGAGGGCGGGGGGTTGTCAACTGCTCTCAACTGACCTGTGAGATCACCACATGTGCAGTCACCCCCTGAGCACTCTGCTGCTAGCCTCTTAAGTGATATTAGCCATCACCCCTCACTGGCGTGATTCTCCTGAAGGACTCTGTAGTGCAGAGTGCCATAAATTAAGTCAGCTCACCCAAACAATGGCTGGAAAAAAACTCCCATTTTTCTGCCTGTTGGGTGCTTAGATTTGTTTATTATTAAATTGGCCCTTTGGGCTAAATTGCCTCCTTCTGACTGTCACGCGCACTGTCTAAAATATTGCACGTGTGCAATGATCTTGGAGCGCACATCTCGCACAAGTCCACATGCTTCCAGATCGGGCTCTCATCTGCCCATAAAATTTTGGCCACTGTCTTAACTTGCACCCTATTCCCAATCATATATGCACGCACTGCCTTCCTAGCATGCGTATGTCCCCTTAGCTGTGACCTGTTCACCAACTATCCCCAGCTGTTCCTGCTGGAGCTAAATGGGACATTTTCAGAGCAGATCTAGCAGCTCAAAACAGGGCATCCATGAGGTGCTGTGTCAGCAGCAGCAATATTGTTTTCAACCACAATCTGTATTCACATGGCCTGCTATATCCATCACTTTAGCAAAGGGATCAACTCTGGTTCAGTGAAGACTACAAGACAGCTAGCCATGCACAGCACCAGGCATTTCTAAAATTGAGGTATTAACAAAGAGCTATATAAGATTCATTGCTGGAACCTGAGTAATTTGCAATCTAGATAGTGACGTAGATGAAGAGACAGAGTAGTGTATCCAACTTTGCTGATGATACAAAGGTGGAAAGGTTTGCTGTGGGGGGACACAGACGTTTTAAAAAGATATAAACAGGTTAAGTGGGTGGGCAACAAGATGGCAGTCAGAGTGTAATTTCGGGGTGTGTGAATTTAATCACTTCAGTAGTGAGAATAGAAAAGCTGAATACATTTTTAAAAGATGTTTAAGTTGCAAGTGTTGATGTTCAGAGAGATTTGAGTGTGCTCATGCAGGGAACATAAAAAGATAGTATGCAGATACAGCAATATAGCCAAACAGGCCATCTAAAATGGCGTTTTGTAAAGCACTCTGGGACAACTGGGCAAGAAACTAAACTGACAGGCTGCAGTTTAAAGACAGACAAACAGGCTGCAACCCTGATAAGTGAATACACAGGATATGGGCCATCTCCAGGATGAAAGAGACTTCCTGGTCACACTGGGTTGTGTGCCAGACATGGGGGCACCGTGAATCCTTATTTAGGGGGAAGGTATGTGACCTATGTGCCTCCAACACCTACAGGCATGGCCACTGGGGACACAGCCAGAGATCAGTGTGGTAGCACCTGATTGGACTCTTATCGATCAGGATGATCAAGTCCTGATCGATTGATTGGCAATGGTCAAAAAAATGGCATGAAACCAAACGGGGTATAAAGGATGCTGCGCAACCAGGAATCTCGCTCTCTCTGACCCCACGAACGAGCTACAACAATGGTGAACATCGCCAGCAAGAGGAGAGCCACCACACCCGAGAAGGAAGAAAGAAAGACCACAGCCAGAATGCCTGACCAGACCAAAGACCAAACTACACAGACAACCACGAAGACCAGCACACAGATAAAGGCCAATATCTGTTTGGGTACTTGTCAGTCACACAAAGTTAAGTCAAGGTCTTGTATTGTACTTGAATTCTGGCGTTTCCTGTAAGATAACTTATTGTTGGTCGGGTGGGTGATTATTGATTGTGTGGGTTTAAATAAGTATTGTTTGTACTAATAAGACGTCTACTCAAAGTAATTTGTCCACTGTATAAGGGTTAAAACAGACTGATTTTACAACAGCAAGCACTTATAAATCAGGAATGTTGACTTTTCTTGCAAGGAGAACGGAGTACAGGAGTGAAGAATTCTTGGCACAATTGTATATAGCTTTGGTAAGAACATATCTGGAATTGTGTTTTTGTCTTGACATTTAAGGAAGGATATACTTGTATTGGAGGTGATACAAGTGAAGGTTCACTGAATTGGTCTTTAGGATGAGAGATATGCTCTATGATGAGAGGCTGAATAAATTGAGCCTTTACTCTGTGATGTTTAAAAGAATGATAGACAATCTCAAATGTACAAGCTTCTGAAAAGGTTTGATAGGATCTATGCTGAGAGATTCTGCAGGTCGGGGAATTTAAAACACAGGGGCACAGTCTCAGGATAAGGGCTCATTATGTAGGACTGAGTTGTGAAGAAATTACTGAAAGATTGTGAATCTTTGGAATTCTCCATCCCAGATAATTTTTGATATTCCATCTTTGAAAATATTTAAGGATGAGAAAGGTTTTTGGGCTCTCAGGGATTCAAGGGATATGAGGGACAGACCTGAAAGTGGAGTCGAGGCCCAAGATCAACCATGTTTTTTTTTCTTATCCATTTATTTATGAGATGTGGGTGTTTCTGGGTAGGCCAACATTTCTTGCCCACCTCTAATTCCATTGGATTGGGTGGTGGTGAGCTGCCTTCTTGAACTGCTGCAGTCCATGTGGTGTAAGTACACCCATAATGCTGTAGGGAGGTAGTTGTATGATTTTGACCCAACAACAGTGAAGGAATGACAGTATGGTTCTAATTATGATAGTGTGCGGCTCGGAGTGGACTTCCACGTGATGGTGGTGTTCCCATTTATCTGCTGCTCTTGTCCTTCTAGATGATAGTATTGTGGGTTTGGAAGGCACTGTCTGAGGAGACTTGCAGTGCATATTACCCTGGAAAGGGTCATCAACAGAGCTATCAAACAGCACCTGCTCAGCAATAATCTGCTTGGTGATGTCCAGTTTGGGTTTCACCAGCATCACTTAGCTCCTGACCTCAATACAGCCTTGGTTCAAACACGGATGAAAGGTGAGAGTGACATTAAGGCCATTTTGACCGAGTGTGGCACCAAAGAGCCCTAGCAAAACTGGAATCAATAGGTGTCAGGGCAAACACTCCACTGGTTGGAGCCATACCTGGTACATAGGAAGGTGGTCATGATTGTGGAGGGTCAGTCATCTCAGCTCCAGGACATCTCTGCAGGAGTCCTTCAGGGTAGTATCCTAGGCCCACCAATCTTCAGCTGCTTCATCAATGACCTTCCCTTCGTCATAAGATCGGAAGTGGAGATGTTCGCTGAAGATTGCACAATATTCAGCACCATTCACAACTCCTCAGATACTGAAGCAGTCCATGTTCAAATGCAATAAGATCTGGATAATATCCAGACTTGGGCTGACAAGTGGCAAGTAACGTTCACGCTACACAAGTGTCAGGCAATGACCATCACCAATAAGAGACACTCTAACCACCGTTCCTTGATATTCAATGGTGTTACCAGCACTAAATCCTCCACTATCAACATCCTTGGGGTTACCATTAACCAGAAACTC
The DNA here is from genome assembly GCF_965287045.1 of Carcharhinus amblyrhynchos. NCBI lineage: Eukaryota > Metazoa > Chordata > Chondrichthyes > Carcharhiniformes > Carcharhinidae > Carcharhinus > Carcharhinus amblyrhynchos. The sequence continues at coordinate 85,126,385 of NC_137332.1, read as the reverse complement.
AACTGGACTTGCCATAAACAGTGGCTACAAGAGCAGATCAGAGGCTTGGAATACTGTGGCAAGTAACTCACTTACTGACTCCCAGAATCTATCCACTATCTACAGGGCATAAGTCAGGAGTGTGATGGAATACAGCCCACTTACCTGGATGGATGTAGCTTCAACAATACTCAAGATATTTGACACCATCCAGGACAAAGCAGCCTGCTTGATTGGCAACACATCTACAAACATTCAATCCCTCCATGAATGACGCTCAGTAGCAACAGTGGGAACTATCTACAAGATGCACTGCAGCAATTCATCAAAGATCCTTAGATAACACCTTCCAAACCCAGGACACTGTCATCCGGAAGGACAAGGGCAGAAGATAAATGGGAACACCACCACCTGCAAGTTCCCCTCCATGTTACTCACCATCCTGACTTGGAAATACATCAGTATCCCTTCGCAATTGCTGGTCAAAATCCTGGGTTTCTTCCCTAATGGCATTGTGGGTCATCCCACAGCACGTGGACTCCAGCAATTCAAGAAGGCAGCTCTTAATGGCAACTAGGGATGGGCAAAAATTATGGCCAGACATCGATGCCTATGTCCCATGAATGAATAAAAAATAATTGTACGTGGTACACTACTGTGCTGATCTTATCCTTCAACAGAGCTATCCTACCCCGTTTGTTCTTATCTTTCTGAACTGCGAAATACCCATGAATACTCACATCCCAGACTTGGTTACCTTGCAATTATGATGGGGATTTGCACCCTCTATGTTCAACAGCCTTCTCGGCAGGGGAGGTGGCTCACTGTTGACAGGGTCTTCTGCCAAAATCAGTAGACATTTGCATTGCTTGTCAACAGTGCCACTGGGGAGCCTGACATGGGGGGAGTGGGGGGGAGGGGTGGTCACCTTTGACGGGACCAGAAGATCCCACCCTAGTCAACACACCTTTGCATGGTCCTCTTCCACCCACTATGATATCTGTGGCAGGCAGGATAGGAAAATTCCAGCCCATATCTCTGAACTGGTCATCATATCATAACAATTTATTTCAATTTGCCTTATTAATCATCAATCTTGTTATGAATGCTGCATGCATTCAAATAACAAACGTTTACTCATTTTTAAAATTTTTTTTCTAATCTTACCTTATTTGCTTGTGCACTCATTTGTTTGTAGCCACAGTCCCTTCTGTCACATTCTGGTTATCATTTCCCAAATCACTACTCCATACTTGTGGCCTCATCCTTTCCTGTTAACTCTCTAAATCTCCTTGCATATGAGGCCCACAGTTTAAAACCCTTTCTACAATCTTAGTTACAAGATTCACCAAATTACTGGTCCCAGGAGGCTTAAGTTACGGCAGTTGCAATGTTATATTTGCCTCTTAATCCAGCACTGGTACCATTCCCCAGAGAATTGAAACCCATTTCTCACACACAAATCTTTGAGCCAGACGTTCTGTGATCTTATTTGCCCATTCCAATTTGCTTTGGCTTGGGTAATAATTCAGAGGTTAGCCAGAGATAAGCCTTTGTGGCTCTGCTTTTTGTGTTGTGCCCTCCTGTTTATTAACAGTACCTCCCTTTGTCATTGGTCCCTATGTAAACCACAACAATTGGAGGTATGGGTAATGTTAATTCAGACCAAGTTGGTAGGCAGGGCTACTGAGATGTTTGCAGCGCTGTCAGAGGTGGTGTCAGGAAAATATGAAGAAGAAAACTGTTTTGAGTGCTTTTGAATTGGTACCAGAAGCATATGGACAGCATTTCAGAAATGTAAGGAAGGAACCAGGACAAATAAATTTTTGAACAGTAAAGGAATTAAGGATTATGGTGACAGGTGGGTAAGTGGAGCTGAGTCCATGAAAAGATCAGCCATGATCTTATTGAATGGTGGAGCAGGCTCAAGCGGCCAGGTGGCATGCTCCTGCTCCTAGCTGTTATGTTCTTAGGTTGGACATATATTGTTTGAAATAATTAAGCAGAGCAATTTCTATAGATGAGTGAGAGCATTAAAGATAGAAAAGACATATGAGCTTATTAGAGATATATTCTGCTGGAGGAGTTTTAAAAACTCACTTCCAGAAGTGATAAGAATTAATGTTGAGGACCAGAAAGTTGAAACAGCGAGAAAAGCTGCAGAGATGGCAGATTAGTGCATCAGTTGAAATCTAGCTTCGAACTGCAATTTCATTCCGTGAGTGTTAGAAATTGGGAAACAGGGAGATCCTTCACTGAAAAGCAAAAAGTAGATCACACTGGGAATAGCTTGCCACTTGTGGAAAAAGAAACCCAAGAAGGTGAAAAAGAGGTGAAAGAGCTCAGGTGTTTTTACTATGCTAAGATGAGACACAAAGGGGATTTTATCATTGTATTGCTCCCACTTCGGGTGCAAAAACTTGGTAAGGTCAGGCATGAGGCAAGTAGCACGATCTGTGTCTACCTTTCTGTCGGTTCCCCCTTTACCAAGGCCCAAAAATGGCTGTGATCGGGCCATTGCATGCATTTAAATTGACTTAGTGGGCTGCATGCCCAACTTTACCGGCACTTCCCCCTGTACCACCACGTTTATCCATCCAGAATCAGTGCGAAACAGACATGCTCCACAAAAGTCCGATTCGGGCACTCCAGTTAGTGAAGAGGTAGTGCCTAGCGTCCGACGGCCCTCTGTTTGAGGGGGAGGCTCTGCTGCTAATCTGCCTGAGGTCAGTGAAGGGGAAGGAGGGTTCCGCTGCCATCCTGCCTGAGATCAGTGGGAGGAAGAGGGGTCTGCCGCCACCCTGCCTGAGATCAGTGGGGGGAAGGGGGGGGGGGGGGGGGGGGTCCACTGCCACTCTGCCTGAGATCAATGGGAGAGAGGGTGGTCCGCTGCCACTCTACCTGAGATTAATGAGGGGGAAGGGGAGTGTGCGCTGCCACTCTGCCTCAGATCAGTGGAGCTGAAGGGGAGCAGAGGCCAGCAATTGGTCTGTGGCAGGGTAGCAGAATAAGTGGGTCAATAATGTTGGGGGGTGGTGCTGTGGGGGCTAGGGGGAGGCATTATCCGGCCCGGGATCGATGTGACAGGGGAGCAGCATTTTATCATTTTTTTCTTGTCTGCGCATACACATTTGGAGGCATCGATTGGAGCTGCAGGGTTTTGGGCATGTTAAGTCCTGCCCGCAGGCTTGTACAGCACAATTCAAAATTGTTGATATTTTTGCAGGCAATGTGTGTATGGGGTCTAAAAGTCTGATCTGAAACACTCTTAGTTTCAAGTCCATCCAGTACTTAGAATCGAAATGGGAAAACAGGGCCTGAAATGTCACAGTGCTTGTGACTTAAGAAAGGTGCTGGGAAAAAGGATGTGGTGAAAGATGCTCAACCAGTGGGATTAGTTAAAACAATGAAGGAAATCTTGAAAGAAGTGAAGGAGCTGAAGGAGAGTGCACATCCTAGGCATGGGCTGGATAATAAGATAGCACCCAGTCTTTTCAAAGACTGCAACCGTATGGGTAAGGTTTACTCAGGTAGGGCAGGGGTGTAGGTAAAGAAGTTAAAATATTGAGAGATATGGGAGCTAATCTGTCTCTAATAGCAAAAGATGAAAATATTTGCACTCCTCCTGAAATATTGCCCTACAGAGTAGAATAAATGGTGAGAGGAGTAGTGTTCCCCTGTGTAAAATAGGACTGGAAAGTCTAGTCAAGACTAGGGTAGTAGGAGTGATAGAAGACTAGCTATTCCAGGAATACAGTTTATCCTTGGAAACTATATAAATGGGTCATAGATGGAAGTGATGGAAAACTAGCTATTTCAGGGATACAGTTTATCCTTGGAAATTATATAGCTGGGTCACAGGTGGGAGTGATGCTCATCATAGTGAAAAAGCCAGAAGAAAATCAGGAAACTAAGAAGTTAAAAGAAAAATACCTTGGAATTTTTCTGGACTGCCTGGTAACCAAATCCCACAGCCAGAAGTTAAAATAGGAAGGGAGAACAAAAGAGGAAGATGAAGGAGTTGAAGTCCAGTTAGCTGACACTCTGTTTGGAGAGATGGTAAAGGAAAAACTTAAGCAGGTAGAGGATCAGGCAGACATGTTTAGTTCTAAAAGCTTAATGGAGCTACAACAGAAAGATGAGATGATAAAGGATTTATATCATAAAGCCTATATGGAAAAAAAATCAGAATACTCTTACTTTAAGGACAAAAGTCTTAAAGTGGAAATGGAGACTGTGGCAGGTTAGTGTGATGAGAAATGGGCGGAAGTTCACCAGATTGTGTTCCCGGTAAAATACAGACAGAAAGTATTGTGGGTAGCACACAAATTACCTGCAGAAGGTCATCTCAGAGTGAGGAAAACTCAGGCTAAGATACAGAAGCATTTTTATTGGTCTGGATTACATAAAGATGTGGTTGAATTTCGCCATACCTATCATAGATGTAAGATGTTAGGAAAGCCATAGGCAGTGATAAAACCACTGCTTTTGATACCAATTCCCACATTTGAAGAACCTTTTACAAGGGTTATAATTGATTGTGTAGATCCGCTCCCTAAAACCAAAAGTGGGAACGAATATTTGCTAACTGTAATGGATGTGTCCACCAAGTTTTCAGAGGCAATTCTTATACGGAATATCAAGGCAAAAAAGTTGCGAAGGAGCTTTCTTTACTTGTTATGGATTACCCAGGGAGATTCAGTCAGACCAAGGAACCAGTTTTACTGCCAAATTATTTAAGTGGTTCATGGATAGTTTAGGATCAGACATTTAACCTCAAGAGCATACCATTCTGAATCCCAGGGAGCATTGGAAAGATGGCGTCAGACCATAAAGGCCATGTTGAAGACTTATTGCCAGGATTACCCAAATGATTGGGATAAAAGTTAGGGTGATATTTTTTGCTATCTGAGATGCTGCAAACAAATTGACTCAGTTCACTCTATTTGAGTTTATATTCGGACATGAAGTAAGGGGATCTTTAAAATTAGTTGAGGAAAAGTTGGTAGATTCAAAGTCAGAGATTTCTCAGTTGGATTACGTATCTGAGGTGAGAGAAAAGTTAAATAATTGGGTGAATTAGCCTGACAAACTTGAAGGTGGCCCAGCACCTAATGAAACAAGAAGCAGATAAGAAATCTAAAATTACCAGAGGTAGGAGATCCCTTGAAAGCAAGGTTTAGTGGTCTGTATCAGATTGAGAAAAAGTTAAGTCAGGTGAATTATCTGGTAAAGATGCCAGATAGGAAAAAAATGTATAGGATATGTCATGTAAACATGCTAAAACAGTTTTATGACAGGGAAAGGGAACCAGAGAAACAGATGTTAATTACTGCCACTCAGAATGACGAATCAAATCCAGATGACGTGGATTTTGATGTGCCTTAGAATAAATTGAATAATGAAGAAACCCTTAAAGAATGGGATAGGATAGTGCACTATCTGTCTCAAAAACAGAGAACTGAATAATATAGTACATGAGACTGACGTAGAGAATGCTGTTCCGATAAAATAACACCCCTATCGGCTTAATCCTCTCAAAGCAGTGCAGGTTCAGAAGGAGGTGGAAGCAATGCTACAAGACGACACTATAAAACTGAGTCAAAATGAGTGCAGTTCGCTGATCATGTTGGTCCCCAAACCTACTCAACGATTCTGCATAGATTATTGGAAGGTCAACGCTGTGACTAAAACTGATTCGTACCCAATTCCAAGGCTGAAGGATCGTGTGGAAAATGTCGGACAAGTTGCTTACATCATAAAGTTGGATTTACTTTGCAGTTACTGGCAAGTACCTTTGTCAAAGAGAGCAAAATAACTTTCTGCCTTGTCACCCTAAACTGGCTATATCAATTTAAGATAATGTGCTTTGGGATGAAAAGCACAGTGACTACTTTTCAAAGACTTATGAACAGAATTATTGCAGGATTGACTAATTGTGCTGTCTACATAGATGACTTAGTGATCTTTAGCCATTCATGGAAAGATCACATGGTGCATTTGGCAGAGCTCTTTGAGACACTACGGAAGACAAAGTTGGTCATAAACTTGGCAAGAATAGAATTTGCAAAGGCAGATGTGACATTCTTCGGACACAACTTTGAATATTGACAAATGACAGGGAGAAACATGAAGACGAAAGCCATGGAGGAATTTCCAAGGCCACCATTGAAGAAGAAGATGCTGAGTTTTAGGATTGAGTGGATTATACAGAAAATTTGTACCAAACTTTATTAGCGTAGTGGCACTATTGACAGATTTATTTAAAAAAAACATGAAATTTTGATGGACAGAACAATGCCAGGAGGCATTTGAGAATTTGAAAGCAGTGTTAACCACTGCATGTGTTTTACCCACGCCAAATTTTTTGAAACCCTTCAAAGTCACCAGCGATGCAAGAGTTGGAGCTGTGTTGTTACAGGAGGAATGTTGCGAAATTGAAAGGCCAATCAGTTATTTTTTGAAAAAACTCAATATCCACCAGACAAAATATTCCACAATTGAAAAGTTATTGAGTTTAGTAATGGCCTCACAACACTATAATGTTCATGTTACAAACAATGTATCAGAGATGATTGTATATAACAATCACAATACTTTGACATGGCTGGAAAGATTCAAGGACAAGAATGCCAGACTATTTCATTGGAGTCTTGTGTTGCAAGCATTTAGTTTACAGATTATACATGTTGTGGGTCGTGAAAATGCTATTGCGGATGCTTTATCACGAGTTTAAAAGAAAAGGAAAAAATAAAGCCATCTTTTCATGATAATGGTTCATTTTCTTCTTAAGGGGGAGGTGTTGTGAAATTAGTATTTGTAAAATTATTTTAAAAATTGCAAAATGCTAAGAGTTGCAAAATTTCATGGTTCTGTTAACAAAATGGTGTTTTTAAGAGATGCAGGTGCAAAATGCAAGTACACAGACTGAAATATTGTACTGCGAGGCTAGGCAATAGTGTTGCCAAGACGACAAGTTGTTTTTGAATTTTAACCAATCAGTTTAAACTAGGCATTTGAATAACAGCAGCCTATCAGATTTGAATTTGATGTTTTTGGTAACTTGTAAACCAATCCTATTGTGGGGATTTTTGTATGTCATCAGGGGTGTAAAAGATGGGAGCAGTGGCACAAACGGTAAAAGAACACCTGCCACCTGCTGAGCAGCAGCTTAGTTCAGCTCTCAGAGAGAAAGAGAAACCTGCTGAATCTCTCATAGCTGTAGTTATGTCTTAAAAGAAAGCCTCATGTCAATCACAAAGGTACCAACAGAAGATAGTGGAGACAAAAGAAATCAGCAAAGAAGACAGAAGATTCCAGAAGATAAAACCTGGTTATGTTTTGACAGTGACTACAAATTCTATTTGTTTGTTAGTAAATGGGAATTATATTTATCTAAATAGCATTCTATTAGAAAATTTGGTTTGTTAATAGTTTAGTTAATCTGCTCACTGTTAGATTAATAAAGTGTTACTTGTTGCTTTTAAAGAGAATCTTAGGTAGTTATTTTGATTAACACTAAAAGTTGCTGGAGCGCAGATATTACCTCTTCTTACACACTCTTTTACAGATTGTGAAGCAATGTACTTCCCTTTGAGTGGTTGAGTATTAGTTCTCAGTGAGGAGATCAACCTTCCCCTTCGTAATATTATTTACAAGGTACAAGTCAGGAGTATGTGGAATATTTTTGATTTGACTGAATGTGTGCAGCTCTAACAACATTCCAGGACATTGCAGCTTGTTTGATTGGTATCTCATCCACCACCTTAAATGTTCATTCTTTCGTTGACAGCCATGTGTACCATCTACAAGATGCACTGCAGCAACTCACCAATCATTCTTTGACCACACCTTCCAAACATGCAACCTCTACCACATGACAGAACAAGAGCAACAGATGCATGAGAGTGCCACAACCTGCAAGTTTCCCTCCAAGTCAAACACCACCCTAATTTGAAACTACGGCCAAGATTCTCTGACCTCTCCTCAACACTTTTCTCAGTAGCGAGAGATGGTGCACTTTTTGCTGGTGGTGAGATCCTCTGGTCCTGCCACTGTCAATGGGAATTCCCATTGAAGCCACCCCACACTGCTGGGAAACATGTGACAGGACGTGCGTCACCAATGAGAGCAGAGAATCTTGCTGGCATGAGCAGCCGGTGAATTCTGGCCTATATTGCCATTCCTTCACCATCTTTGGGAGAATGTGGAACTCCCTTCATAGCACCACTGTGTGTGCAAACACCAGGTCTTCTGCAGTGGTTCAAGAAGGTGGCTCACCAGCACCTTCTTAAAGGTAAATAGGGATGGGAAACAAATGCTGGCTCTGCCGCATGAACACATCCTATTTCTGAATAAAAATAAAATCCACGAGTTCTGCCAAGAGGCAAGCTGCCTCACTGTCAGTTTTTAGTTTTAAGATATAGAAGGGTGTTAATGTGTCAGCTTCCTTTTCTTATTAAATTAAAAGTTCTGAAACAAATGAATTTCCTACAGGTAAAAAAGTTCTCACCATTTTCTTTTCTACAATTTATTTTCTATTTCAGATATTTTTATTAGCCCAGAATTTGCTGCCGAATGGGGAGTGTATAAATGTATAAATCAGCCAATGGCTTACAATGAATCAGAGATGTACCATCCCTTGTGGATTGCCACAAATTGATGAACAATTTGTGCCACACCACAGTTAATCTTGTGAAAACAAGAGGTCACTTATAACCTTCCTCTAAATTTCATAAAGTTGCTGCATTTGCAGATTAAATGCCCATTAAGCTTGTCATAAAGGATCATATCAACTTTTAATAGCATAAGTATCTTTTAAACAACTTTATAATTATTCATGACTGTTAATATCTGACCCAAAATTGAACAGTTGTGGATTCATATTCCTTTAGAAATGAAGATATTAAAAATGTCAGAAGTTGCTTTCTTTTTTCTTTTTCTGTCTATTTTCTCTCGCCCTTTATCCAATCCTTCCTTTACTCCACCAATTTGACATTGAATTAACTCTACTTCACAGTCCTGCGTCTGTTTATTTCTCTGTTCCTTAACTTCATTGAATGATGAGATATTTTACCTTTCCTGTTGTTCAGCAAGATCCAAAGAACCTTTTTTTCAAACATGCCCTTATCAGATTGCACTTCCAGCAACTTGGAGGGCAAAGTTTGAACTCAGAGGTGTAGGATAAGATCTAACTAACAAGGTACACTGCTACATACACGTCTCCAACAAACCCCAACTCAAAATGTCTGTCTTGTAGCTGACGATTGCAGCATTTATCACTACAATCAGCCACACAGGATGGCCTCTATGTAAGGCACTTATCCAAACTAGATATTTATGAACACTAAAAATGGTAAGAAAATAATTCAACATAATATTTATGATTAAGAACAAAACAGAGAAGGATTGTGTTTCAAATCAGAAACCACTTTTGGGTTCATACAAATTGGATATATCTTGCCAATTTCAATTATCATTAACCTTTTGTATGGCTACCTTGTAATGAATATCAGCAGCTACACACAGAATTGCACAGTGGATGCACAAACATCACGTTATTTTCAGCACTGAAAAGATCGATTCAAAACTGCGCCTGGAAAAATAGACTATGATATTGCCTGACCACTCTTCTATGGTAAAAGTTTCAAACGTCCTGTAATTATAAGCGTTTGGCTCCTTGTCACATCTGTTTTAAACTTAATGTAAACAAGTGGTCTGGGCAATTGGAAACTGAAATAACCCCCCCAAAGGCTGGTGTCCCTTCACCAGATTTTCTTTATTTACAAACTTGTCCCCACTTGTAAGAGTGCTTCTGGTACAAAGTCAGAATCCATAGTGTCAGTAGACCTGACACTCCTCATTATGTACACATGTAAGACTCCTGATTGGATAGGCAATCATTACCTTAATCAGAGATATCATACTCCAAGAGGCCAACTTCATGGGCCTTGTTAAGGTCATTACAGAAAAGTTTATGGCAGAGTTGGCATAGTCATGTTTAGTCAAAATTTTTACTGTCAGCAACTTCTATGAAGCCTCTATCCTCTTAGTCATAGAATACAAAAGCTCTGTTTTTCCAGGCTGTCATGGAAACCCCACTTGCTTTTGAAGTTACCACAAATGCAAATAATGTAAGTTGTCCCAAATTGTATCAAACATCCTTTACAGATGTTTACATTTAGTCAACAGTTGCTGATTTTATTTTCAGTTAAAGTAAGTTCTTGACAGTTGAGTTCATTGTAAAAACACCAGTACTATTTCTACACCTGTTTTTGTACTTCCAGTAATCAATTTGACTAATTTTATAAATAACATCTGTCCTTGTTACAACTGTCACTGTCTGTATCCCCTTTTTACACCACTAGGGACAGGGCCCCATTCCTCACCTCAATCGAATGTATATTATTATCTCGTGTATCAAGGATATTTGTACAAATAATCAAAATTGCAAATGTACCTTATCTTGACATAAATCACATATCATGGACTAATTCTAGCCTCTAACGTTGATGACCATTTTAGTATGTGTCACTCATTTATGTTTTGTTTTCTATACTTTTGACTACCTGTTTTCAGCTTGTAGAAAGTAGAAATCCATCTGTGGCAAGGTGTAAGAAATGTCAGTCTTACGAAGGAAGGTAATGCCCATCCTTCACTTGATGCACGCAAAAGGTAACTGCAGTGCATCTGATATAAATTGCATAGTCTGCAGTAGCATATTAATTCATGCTATGTATCCAAGAAAATAGTCAGACGATACAGCACCCCAAATATTACTGCAATTTTGATTTTGCAAATTAAATGACACGCTGGGGAGAGCTAAAGAAATAATATTTAGCTATTCTCTGGCTTTACCAGCTTTGGCTTTTCTCTTCCCTCTCTGATCAAGCCAAACCTGTTTCCATTAAAAATATTGGAAGTTCTTGTCAATGCCAATATAGTTTATTTACTGCTACTCAAAGTTAAAAGCAACGAGATGGATGTCAGTTTTTTTAAAAAATATTTCAGTGAACCAGTTTTCTCTTTTGTGATTCTTTTTTTCTCTGGTACCTGCTGTATGAGCCTTAGAATCACTTGCTTATTGTTTTTTTCAGGGAATATCATAGCGAATGCAACGGAAAAATGATAAAAGATCCCAATTCCTTTGAGTTCATCTTACGTTATAAGGTGATTCCTGTATGATATCTCTTTATTATACTCTTAACTTGATTATTTTGCATCTGTTTCTTTATAAATTGACGAAGGGAATATTCATTCATTCTCTTAGCACCAAATTAACTTTCAATCTTCAGGAATTACTTGAGTGATTGGAAAGTATATGAATGATAATTTCTGGATTCACAATTCCTATCAATTACAAACTTTTTATTTGGTAACTTGTTACCATTTTTAGATCTTTCTCGAAATACTCACCAGGCTGTTTTCTTGTACCTTCCTCAAGTGATCACGCTTCAGCAATGCCTACATAGTCAATGCACTATTCAGCTGTTGGCTGTGTTCATCCAGGCCCCATCTTCTTCTTCGCCCAGTGGTACAGATAGATATAATTATATGTTTTTTTCCTTCCCATTTCAAACATTATTGCATTGTTGGATTTTATTTTTACTGGTCTATCAAGAACTGGATTACTGTCGCAGTATCATCAGCTAAGATGAGTGCATCAGGTCAAACTATGTTTTCTGTACTAGTAGCTCAGTGCCATAATAAGTTGGGCATTACTTATTTAATAACTAAAATAATGTTCGTAAACATCCTTCATGTAAAATATGACCTGTAACTATTGGTATCCAACAAGGTCTTATTCAACCATAATTCTAGAAAACGAGGCCCAAATTTCCAGAAACTGGGAATTCCTCAACTTGTCCATCATCATGAAGTGTACAAAGTTTTCCTAATATTAATTTTCCCTACATAAGGATATGAAAACAAATGCAGAGCTTTAGACATTAAGTTGAAGCATCTGCCAAAAACATTGTGCCCTAAGATAATTGTTTTGGCATTAATGGTCATTTCAGTATTTAGACATTAGGTAACAATTTACTCAATTCCAACACTATGATGAAGGCACTCTTTTTCAACCTAGGTTTGCCAAATCAAAGGAAAAAGAAAAGATTGAGCCAGAAATTTCTTCAATCTACCAATACTCAAGGGATTAGTACAATGTAGTCTCTTAAACACAGTCGTGAGAGCCACCTATGTTGAGATTAATATATTTGCCAAGCTCCTTCATGACAGAAAAGCACCAGGAAACAGAAAGACTCTTGTTCAAAGTCTGGGAATGCACTGATGTTTTTGAAAAACAAACAAATACTGCCCATCAGCTCTGTCCAGCCACTTGTGGGAATTTGATTTGGTACAGCCACCCTTTTTTCACTGTCCACATTTTTTATATTTAAGAATCCGAATCCAGTTATGTTGTCGCAGAAGCTTTTAATATTTGCGTTCTTCCATTAATGGGAAATCGTGCCCAAAGGGAGAGGGTTTTTGGGTTGACTGCTACTAAAACATGGGCCAATTCAAAAATTGAACTAGTCAGTTCACAAATAAAGGCAAGCATTTCAATGACAGGTAATAAATTATTTTCACATTTCTCCATTATTTTTCCATTTCTCTTTTCGAGAAGACAATTTATACTAATATGTGATTTCACAATACTGTGCCAACTATCCAGTTACTGACCTTATGATTGCCTAGACAGCAAGAGATGTCAAATGGCTTTGGCAAATTAACATTTTGTGTTTGCAATGGAATGCATTGAATACCCAAAAGAGAAAATCTAGCAAAAAGCCCTTTAATTTAGTATGAATTGATTGTATTTTTATAACTTAACTTTCTTAAGCCAAAATTATGTAACAAAACTTGGACCATAAGGAGCCATGACTAGACTGTGAAGTGGATGAAGGGTAGAAGTGTTAAATCTGGGGATCAGATTCAGATGCTGCATGGAGGATTGTTTGAAACTTTGCCATAGAAACTTGTTAACTATGGTGGAAAAGAGGTTTTAATTCAAGCTTGATGTAATTCAAGACCAAAACTCATTTTGCATTGTGAAATGCAAACATAAAAATGTAAATAATGAAAAATCCTGGCTCTTCTGCCAGAGTGACACAACACCTCTTTTAATTGGGAGTTTAATTGAAGTCCTGCTGGAAATTCGTTTATTTTAAAGCTGCCTTACCTGAGAAAAGACAGGAAATTGGCTATGTCGGAGTACTCCATAGAAGTAATAGAAATAGTCAAGCAATGCAGGATAAAAATTCTCTTAAAGGGAGAGTCAGATTTCCTGATTTATCCCGCTGAATTCACCTCTGAATGTGGGTGGTTTAACACTGGCAGTCGACAAATCCAAACAGACTGCTATTGAAAGTTAGAAAAGTTTTCACTGGGGAATATATTTGCAAGAAGATTGCACCTATGTTTTTAGCTTAGTATTATCTGGCTATATTTCAGAAACAAATTGCTCTTCCACTCTAGACAGTTATACCTTTGAATTTAGTGCTGATTAGCTGCCACTTGGGAGAAAACATGATTTTAACATGGAATGTTTGCTGCATTTAAATTTATATGCAGGCTTAAGTATCCTATTTCACAATTTTGAAAAATAAAGATTTTATTCCAACTATTGCTGTATTGCATGATTGAAAGTATCTTTTCCTTTAACTTGTGTGAATTACAAACTCTAACCTACTTTCTCTGTATAACTTTCCACCTTTAGAATAGAGTTTCATCCTGTAAAGAGGAAACCTCTTAGGATCGAACTCCATACTTGTTAAAATATAGAGAAACTGACAAGAACAATTATTCAGTAAGCAAATTATTTTTGGTCAGGCTGTTTGTAATGTACATTTGTGTGTGCTGAACATCATTGTCAATTAACCACTAATCCTGGTATATGTACACTGGAAAATTATTAATGCCCACTGCTTTTGCCTATCACTTTCCAAGGCTGAAATTAGCATGTCAGACTAATGCATAAATGTTAAGACAGTTAAGTCTGATATATTTATAGGTTAAATAATATACAGATGCTGCCAACAAACATAGGATCTTTAAAGCAACACAGTGTTAGAAGCTGTGCACAAGGAGATAATGTATTTGTTACCAAGTAATAGGACTTTTGAATGAATCGACCCTCGGTAGACTTTAAAGTTTTGCATACGAATGATGCAAATTCCAGTTCCCCACCAAGTTAAGATATTGTTGCCAGAACTAAGATTTAGCATTTCAAACACTGATTTATGCAGCACAACTTATTTAATGTTATAGCCCAATCGCTGACCCCCTATCTTCAGACCAGCCTTGCCACCACTCCTCCCCGTCCACCACAATATCCATTAACTCCCTCCTGAGGTCCTGGCTCCCCAACTGCTACTCCAACCCCTCCAGCAGACTGACCCATGCACCCTGATGCCCAGCCCCAATTATTGGCCTCCCTCCCGCTGTCGTTCAGCCCAAATACAGAGTGGTAGCTGGACCCCCCACCACCTATCACTTCCCATAGGCCTTGATCTATAGGTCCTGCCTCATAGGCCCCACCCCCCTGCACTGCCCAATGTCAGAGCTAATGTGTCTAGTGGGCAGTGCCAGGGGGCCAGGCTGGCACTGCCCAGAGGCCATACCTAGTGCCCAACCTTCTGTGGGAGCCTCAATTGTGCCCCCTTCACTCCAGCAGGGTTGGACCGCCAACTTCCCGCAAACGGGGAGCTATACTAAACCACGCTGGAGTGAACCACTCCTGGTGGGAGGGGGAGGGAGGAGCAGAAATGTTACGAGGCCTGGAGATTTCAGTTCTGGGTCTGCTAATGGGATTTAAATTTTATTTAAATTAGTATCTGCATACATTATGCAATTCCATCCCAGTTTCTGACGCAGAGCTGATGGTGCCAGATATCTGATGAGCAGAGACTCGCGGATGCCGTTGCGCCCAGCGGGAAGCCCCCAAAATGGCCTCCACAGTGCAGCTGACAGGAGAATCGCCCCACGAGCTTTTCAGATAGGTAGAAGAATTGGACACCATTGCAATGATTGAAAGTAATAATATTCTAAGTAAATATTGTTTAGAATATTTTAGTAAATATTGTTAAAACCTTGAGCAGTGCACCTCCAGGACACCTTGGGGGCCATGGCCTCCCAGCCAGGAGTTATTCACTCCAATGGCATTTACTGCTGCTTCCCACTAATGGGGAACAGGCAGCCAGCCCTGTTGGAAGGAAGAGAGGCCATTGAGGCCCCCCCAGGAGACTAAGGGGGGGCTTCCCCTTGGGCAGTGCCAGCCTATCACACTGGCACTGCTCAAGGAGCAAACTAGCAATGCCCAAGGAGCATCTTGGCACTGCCCACTGAGAGAATTGCCCGGGGGGGGGTGGTGATTGATGGGGATGGTGGGAGGCACTCTGCCACTCTGCACTTGGGATTACTGGGAGAGGGAGGGAGGAGGAAATCGGGGCTGGCTATCCAGGTGGAGGGGAGGGGAAATCAGGACTGCTGATGGTGGGGGAGAACTAAGGATCAAGAGATCGGGACTGGACATGGTGGGAGGGGATACTGGGGATTGCCTGCAGATATTTGGGAGGCTCGCGATCGGAGGGAGAGGAGCTGGGTAGGGTCGGGAAGCTAGTGATGGGCTGTTGTAGGGCTGGCCAGCAATCTGGAGTCTGGCCATGCATCTGCGCTGACCTCCACGCTGATAGATCAGCACACGCGCAGTGGCCTGCTCAGTGCGATGATGCCAGCCTCTCGGGCAGGAATAGGCCTTGCCCACAGACTTCCAGAGTGAATCACGATGAGGCATTTCGTGATGCTGAGTATTGGCGATTCATCCTGGAAGTTGGTAATTTAAAAAAACTAGCAGAATTTACTCCCATTTTCCCACAAATTAGGGACTTAGAATTTTTTTGGGAGAATCCCAGCCCTTGTGTTTCTGCATTTTGCACACTAAAGCAAAACTATGGGCCATGGTTAGGAGCATAAATTTAAAGTGCTGTAGTCAACAATTCTGCATTTTGCTTGCTTTGTATCTAATTTGTTATATCAATGAAAGTGAGAATGGTTATGCGTAAAATTTCAAAACCTTACAGTACAGTCATTATTTTTCAATATTTACTTAGGCATGGATGTCAGAGTACTTCTACAAAGATGCTCAGTTTCTGCATTCAACCATTTAAGCTTAATGATCCTGAACTTGTGTTTTGTCACTTACTGTATTTCTTCTGTATGTATGAACCCTTCTATGAACTGTGAGATCAGCCATGTAATTTTCCATTAACTTGATGCTGCCATGTTGGATTCATGGTGAGGTTAGACAAATGGCATGGATCCATTAATATTCCCATAGCTTGAAACAGAACACACACTTGACAATACTTAGGTCCCATAAAACCTCTTGAACAAAAATTGGAGAAAGCTTGCCTTTCTCTGTAATTATTAACTTATGAAATTACTTTCTGAGAAATCACACTTGAAAGCTAATTTAGGTTAGCGACACATAAATTACGGAGAGAAAAAGAATCAGACTGGCTGGCTCGTGTGGATCTAGTATTTTCTGTTTTATATCAGGTTTTTAGCTTTTGCAATTTTTTCATTTTATTTATTATTCATTTTTTTCTTTAGCTGGTCCAAAGTAATTCGTAAAGGCTCGTGAGCCTCAATTTGGGGATCAATGCAAAGTTGAGGCCAGTATTGCTCATAGTAATAGAGAGAATTGAGCATGAGGGATTTGGCGAAGTCAGCCAAATTTTAATCAACTCCCTCCTCAAGAAAAATAAATGCAAGGGGCTTAGTCACCATGCAGCCGACTGGTGTGTGGGTGGAAGTTTGTGAAGTCTGTTGAAGCAATAGTTCTTAAAGAGCTGCTGCTCTCCCTGAAAGTAGTGGAAATTTATTGACTCAAAGTCATTCAATTGCAAAAGACATTGTGGTGCTGATGTGAGAACTCGGGAATGTTACACAGCGTGGGACAAGTTCCCTATTTACTAATAAGGCCTTTATTGCAAGAATTACAGGAATACCCTCTGGAGAGAAGGAAGGATATTCTCATCCAAACCAGAAGTTACATGAATTGAGTTGCCTTTTAAGTAATTTCATTATCCCTGGGCTTTTGGATTTGGTGGCAAATTAAGTCTGTATGTATGACAAAAAAGGGGAAGGAAAGGGTGGTGGCCGCAAAGTAAATATCCCATTCATTGCTAACACAATTCCAAATGGGACATTTTACTCATGGCACATAATACATGATTAAGTTTGAGCACCTTCAGTGACATACCATTCAAAACATAGTCCAGAATTTTACTCGTCCCCCACCGACTGGATTTTAGATGAGTTGGGTGTGAAATTAAAGGGATTGGATTCCCTCTGGGTTCCCATCCACCCTGGCCACACGGCAATTTTACATTGGGGTAGATAAAGTCCTGAACAGGAAGCCCACCTTTGTCCCAATTGAGACCCTTAAATGGCCCATCCAGCATCAATTTTTTTGGCTGGCAAGAAGATTGAACCTCTACAAAGAAGCCTAAAGGCTGCCTTGACTGATCTGGTTTGACCAATTAATATGTCGATTAGAATCCCCCATGATAATTGCAGTACCATTTTACATGCATCAGTTATTTCCTTGCTTATTTCTCACCCACCATGATATTATTTGGTGGTGTATAGACTTCACCTATCAGTGAGGTTTTCTCCTTACTATTTCTAATTTCCACCCAAATGGATTCAATCTTTTTTTCCATTGAGTTTATATCAGTTGTCACTACCACCCTGATGTCATCTTTAAATATC
Source organism: Carcharhinus amblyrhynchos (assembly GCF_965287045.1). Lineage (NCBI taxonomy): Eukaryota > Metazoa > Chordata > Chondrichthyes > Carcharhiniformes > Carcharhinidae > Carcharhinus > Carcharhinus amblyrhynchos. The sequence continues at coordinate 85,108,631 of NC_137332.1, read as the reverse complement.
AGAGCTACAGCTTATCTTCCTGTCAGTCCCTCCAAACATTCCGATACCCCTGGATATTTAACTCCCAGTCGTGACCATCCTGCAACCATGTCTTTGTAATGGCCACCAAATCGTACTTGTTTGCAATGATTTGTGTTGTCAACTCATTTACCTTGTTTCGAATGCTACGAGCATTCAGATAAAGAGACATTGATAGGATGCAGAGCTGGGTAGAAAAGTAGCAGATGGAGTTAACCCTGATAAGCGCATTTTGGTAGGACAAACTTGAATGCAGATTATAGGGTCAAGAGTTCTGAGGAATGTGGAGGAGCAGAGAGATCTTGGGGTTCATATCCACAAATCTCTGAAGGTTGCCACTCAAGAGGTTAGAGCTGTGAAGAAGGCTTATAGTTGTTAGTGTTTAATAACAGGGGGTTTGAGTTTAAGAGCCGTGGGGTTATGCTGCTACTATACTGAACCTTGGTAAGACCACATTTGGAATATTGTGTGCAGTTCTGGTCACCTCACTTTAAGAAGGATGTGGAAGCATTGGAGAGAGTGCAGAGGAGATTTACCAGGATGCTGCCTGGTTTGGAAGGTAGGTCTTATGAGGAAAGATTGAGGGAGCTGGGGCTTTTCTCTTTAGAGCAGAGGAGGATGAGAGGTGACTTAATAGAGGTTTATAAGATGATGAGGGGGATAGATAGAGTGGACGTGTAGAGACTATTCCCTCTGGTGGATGTAGCTGTTACTAGGGGGCATAACTATAAGGTTCATGGTGGGAGGTATAGGAAGGATGTCCGAGATAGATTCTTTACTCAGAGAGTGGTTGGGGTATGGAATGCACTGCCCGCTGTGATAGTGGATTTGGACACTTTAGGAACTTTCAAGCGGTTATTGGATAGGTACATGGAGCACACCAGAATGATAGGGAGTGGGATAGCTTGATCTTGGACTTGGACATAGCTCGGCACAACATCAGCCAAAGGGCCTGTACTGTGCTGTACTGTTCTATGTTCTATGTCCTAAAGTACCCTTATGCTAGTTTTTGTACCTTCTTTTTGAATTCTAGCGCTTCCATTAATAACATCTCCTGAGTTCTCCTTCCTTTTAACTTTTCTCCTGATTTTTGATTTAGTTGGAATCTTCTCCCCACATTTTGTCCTTGCTCCCTTCTTCTTGGACTCCGAATGTAGGTTCCCATTCCCCTGGCATATTAGTTTAAATCCTCCCCAACCCCTCTAGTAAACTCTAGGACATCAGTCCCGGTCCTGCCACCTCTCCCAGACCTAGTCTCAATGCGCCAGGAATCTGACACCATCTCTTCAGCCCTGTTATTTCTATCTGACTAGCGCTGGCACCGATAGTAATCCTGAGATCAGTAACTTTTGAGGTCGGATTTCTTAGCTTTCTTCCTAGCTGCCTGTATTCTGTTTTTAGGACCTAATCCCTTTTTTTAACCTGTGTCATTTGTACCAATGTGTATTACGACCATTGGCTGTTTGCCCTTCCCCTTTAGAATGTCCTGCAGCCGCTATGAGACATCCTTGATCCTAGCACCAGGGAGGCAACATACCACCCTGGAGTCTCATTTGCAGCCACAGGATCGCCTGTCTATTCCCCTTATAATTGAATCCCCTATAACTATTGCATTGACACACTTTTTACCCTTCCCTTTTGCAGCAGAACCAACTGTGATGCAACGAGTTTGGCTGCTGCTGCTTTCCCTAGAGAGGTCATTCCCCTCAACAGTATCCAAAGCCATATACCTGTTTTGCAGGGGAATGATCACAGGAGATTCCTGAAATACCTGTCTTTCCATCTTGCTCTGTCTACTGGTCACCCATTGCCTTCCTGCTTGTGGAGTCTGAGCCTGCAATGTGACCATCTCTCCATATGTGCTATCCATGATACTCTCTGACTCGCAGTTGCTCCACAGTATCTCCAGTTGCCATTCCAGCTCTGAAACTTGAGCTTCCTGCACACATGCTGACCCAGGGGACTGGAACCATCCCCAGCCTGCCACATGGAGCAAGAGGAGCAAACCACAGCTTGGAGCTCTCCTGTTATGTCTTACCCCTCTAAATTAAGCTTTTGAAAGATGCTTTGTTTCAGATTATATCCAATTTTCTAGGGCCCTTCTTTCCTGCTCCTTGTTACTACCAAATATAACCTTTTCAAACCATAAGCCAGAGAAATTGCACAGAAACACTATTGTAGTGTACAACAACAACAACTACAATGCCAAGAGCATTGCAGCATTCTTGCCAAAGAATTGTAGTTTTTTTTTTAAATGTCTAAAATCACTCACAGCTTCTAGTAGGTTCACTTCTTCCTATATGGCCAGGTTGTACTGTCCAGCGGCGATCAATAGTCCTCTCACTCTGACTTTTGAGAATTCCTGAACCAGCTTTCAGCAGTAAGGCCCAATCTGGTGATTTTACCTTCTGACCTTGCCAGGGTGAATCTTCCAGTGTCTTTAAATCAGAGTGGATTCTTCTGTTCGATAATGGACAAGCTTTTTCCAACATACTGTCTGGTAGCTAACAATTGCAAATTGTCATAACTGCTATACTGTTGTGCTATCTCTGTCTCTCTCTCTCTCTCTCTCCCTCTCACTCTCTTTCTCTCTTTCTGTTTCTGTTCAAAGTAAGAACTCTCACAACACCAAGTTAAAGTTCAACAGATTTATTTGGTAGCACAAGCCACACGCTTTCGGAGCGCTGCCCCTTCGTTAGGTGAGTGGGAGTCATGTTCACAAACAGGGCATATAAAGACACAAACTCAATTTACAAAATAATGGCTGGAATGCGAGTCTTTACAGGTAATCAAGTCTTAAAGGTGCAGACAATGTGAGTGGAGAGGGGGTTAAGCACAGGTTAAAGAGATGTGTGTTGTCTCCAGCCAGGACAGTTAGTGAGATTTTGCAAGCCCAGGCAAGTCGTGGGAGTTACAGATAGTGTGACATGAATCCAAGATCCCAGTTGAGGCCGCCCTCGTGTGTGGAACTTGGCTATCAGCTTTTGTTCAGGTTTTCTGCTCAGCGATTCTGCATTGTCGTGTGTTGTGAAGGCCACCTTGGAGAACACTTATCTGGAGATCAGAGGCTGAATGCCCGTGACTGCTGAAGTGTTCCCCAACAGGAAGAGAACACTCCTGCCTGGTGATTGTCAAGCAGTGTTCATTCATCTGTTGTTGTAGCATCTGCATGGTCTTCCCAATGTACCATGCCTCTTGACATTCTTTTCTGCAGCATATCAGTTAGACAACATTGGCTGACTTGCAAGAGTATGTGCTGTGTACCTGGTGAATGGTGTTCTCACGTGAGATGATGGCATCCATGTCGATGATCCGGCACCTTGCAGAGGTTGCTGTGGCAGGGTTGTGTGATCTTGGGTTCATGTCACACTATCTGTAACCCCCATGACTTGCCTGGGTTCATATCACACTATCTGTAACCCCCACGACTTACCTGGGCTTGCAAAATCTCACTAACTGTCTTGGCTGGAGACAATACACATCTCTTTAACCTGTGCTTAACCCTCGCTCCACTCACATTGTCTGTACTTTTAAGGTTTGATTACCTGTAAAGATTCTCATTCCAACCATTATCTTGTAAATTGAGTTTGTGTCTTTATGTGCTCCGTTTGTGAACACGATTTCCACTCACCTGATGAAGGAGCAGCGCTCCGAAAGCTCTGGCTTGTGCTACCAAATAAACTTGTTGGACTTTAACCTGGTGTTGTGAGGCTTCTTACTGCGCTTACCCTAGTCCAACTCCAGCATCTCTACATCTGTTCAAGATAGAAAGTCTGCAATAGCAAGAATACCTGCTTCTGCCTATGTTTTCAGGTATTAATTTGACATGTATTTTAATAACACATGATTTGGGCTCCCAGTTTCCACAGTAATCGAACCACACAGGCATGTTGTCAGTCAAAAGTTTAAATAGATCACATGACTCTTCATTACTTCAATTATCTTGAATTAAAGAGACAGTCCAAAACATAATCATCTTACAAAATCTCATTTTTGTAACATTCCATTGTTATTGCAAATGGGAACTTCCATTATGAAATCCACCTGCATTGTGGTCAAAGAATTATACAGCAAAGCACCTGGCTCTTCAGCCTGTCTATGCCGACCATCAAATACCAATCCATACTAATCCAATTTACCTGTACATGGACCATCGCCTACTATGCCTTAGTGATTTACATGATCATCCAATTGCTTCTTAAATGTTGTGAGAGTACCTGCCTCCACAACCCTCTCAGGCAGCGTGTTCCATATTTCCACCACCATCTGGATGAAAAAATGTTATCTCCCTTCTAAACCCTCCTCACCTTAAACTATGCCCTCTGGTCTTAGACACCTCTGCCATGGGAAAAGATTCTTATGATCTACCCCATTTATGTCTCTCATAATTTTGTATGCATCTATCAGGTCCCACCTCAGCCTCCTCTACTCCAGGGAAAACACACCCAACCTATCCAGTCTCTCCTCATAGCTGAAACCTTCCATCCCAAGCAACATCCTGCTGAATCTCCTCTGCCCCCTCTCCAGAACAATCACATCTTTCTGATAGTTTGGTGGCCAGAACTACACACAATATTCCAAGTGTAGCCTACTCTTATATTCTATGCTCTGGCCAATGAAGGCAAGCATTCTATATGCCTTCTTCACCACACTATCTACCTGTCCTGCCACCTTCAGGGATTTATGGACTTGCACATCAAGGTCCTTTAGTTCCTCAATACTCCCAAGGGACCTACCATACATTGCGTATTTCCTACCCTTATTAGACCTCCCAAAATGCATCAGAAATACTTATCAGAATTAAATTCCACTTGCCAGTCCTCTGTCCAATTTACCAGCTGATCAATTTGTCTGTAGCCTAAAACTACCCTCCTCACTATCAACAAGATCGCCAATTTTCATGTCACCTGCAAACGTACTACTAGATCCTCTACATTCACAGCAAAGTCGTTAATGTATATAACAAACAGCAAGGATCCCAACACTGATCCCTGTGGGACACACTGCTGGTGACTGGTTTCTAATCACAAAAAAAGCCCTCCACCACCACCCTTTGCCTCCTATTCACAAGCCAATTTTAGATCCAATTTGCCAACTTGCCTTGGATCCCATGGGCTCTAACTATTTGGACCAGCCTTCCATATAGTATTCCTCAGTATTTTCCAAATGCTTCTTTGAAAAGTACAGAAAAATACATGCCAACCTCAGAAATTATCAGATATTTTCTATGGAGTGAACACTTATGGGTAACTTGCACTGAATGGTCCATTTCATGACCTGTCTCAAACTCTGTGTGTAACTTAATACTATTCGTAAAGATGATTAATGGGGAATAGATTATTAGAATACTGATGCTTTAAACCATGCATTTATTCATAGGTCTGTGTCAGTAACTGGGTTGAATATAGGAAAATGTCCCTCCTAACAGGAATGGAAGTTTCTTTTGAAATACAATGTACATAATGTTGACAAGATGAATCACAAACAAAATGCCAATCATCGTACTTTTGCCAATTTGACATTATGCTCTTAAAAAATTAATTAGATTTTTAGTCTGATAATTTCCTGTTATGGTAGTACAAGTGGTCATAGTATGCCTGTTCTATGAAAATCTGTCAGTTGATTAATATATGAAATCTTACAGTTTTGTGTTTGCATTAAATTTCTTAGAAGCTAATGGTTACTTCCAATAGTACCGAATTCGACCACACTTAATCTGCCATTTCCATTACAATTGAATGTTCCTACATAATTTTATAGTGCTCAACGTATACTTATTTAATCTTAGGTGGACTTCTCAACTAGTTAATGCTGTGGTTTTGATGCTTGTCTTTGGCTAGAGAGGATCAGGTGTTTCTGCTGTTCCAACCACAGCTCCAAGGGCAGAGATTCTGCTGATTCTGCCTTCCGTCTTCATGTTATCCTTTATTCTATGTCCATTTGCCACCTTTTCTCCACAGTCAGTCACTGCAACCTTACTGGCCAAACAATTTAAATTTAACTCTAAAGCAGAATATTGTGAATACTGGAAAGCTGAAATAAAAGTAGTTAAGACTGGAAAATATAGGTTAAAACTAAAACCTACAGTTAAAGCCTATTACTCAGTGCTGAACTGGGAACTTGTCTTTTGATTTTTTTTATAATTTCCAGCTTTTCTTTATGGGCAAGAATGGAAGATAAGATTAGTCAGGCATTGAATATGGATAGGAGATGAGGTGGAAAGGGGTGAAGGGTTGGTTTCATAGGAAAATATATGGGTTTTTGGATATGACAAGACAGCCAGGGGTTTGTGTTGATTGGGTGGGTTTATGGTTATGGGTAATAGGCTTTGAGGTAGGTAGGAATGATGGCGAGGGAGCAGATGACAAGGGCACAATGTACAAGTAAGCAGAAATAAAAGCAGGCTCATGTATGTTGTAGAGAGATGACTATAAGGAATGTGGGTGTTGCTTGGATTGCTACTAGCATCGTGCATAGAATGGAACAATTGGGATGATCTTACCAAAAAATTCTGATGAGTGGGAAAACGGGAGAGTTTCAGATCTGTTTTTTGGGGCGAGTTCAAAGCTGCAATCTTATGCACTCAGAGCATGAAAAATCAGCAGAAATGGTTCTCCACTTGTTCAGGCTTCCGAAGCTGGGTTCAGTTCCAGCCTTGGGTGTCTGTGTGAACTTTGCATGTTCTCCCCATGTCTTTGTGGGTTTCCTCTGGGTGCTCCAGTTTCCTCCCACAGTCCAAGGATGAGCAGGTTAGGTTGATTGGCCATAATAAATTGCCCTTTAATGTCAGGGAGATTGGTGAGGTAAATATGTGGGGCTACAGGAATAGGTCTGAGTGGGATTGTTGTCGTTGCTGGCTCAATGGTCCAGATGGTCTTCTACTGCATTGTATGCATTCTATGATTCTAAAAAATCCAATTCAGAAGAAAATTTCTTCATGCAAATACTACTAAGAATGTGGAACTTGTGACCACAGGAAGTGGTCGGAACTAATGGCATACTATTCAAGGAGAAACCTAACAAGTATATAAGGGAGAATGGAATGGATATTTACAGTGGTAAAGTTAGAAATGGAAAGGCGAGAGCAGGCTTGGGAGAAGCATAAACAGCAGCAGGAACTGATAGGGCCAAAAGGCACATTTTTATGTTATATAACCAATGTGTGTATTTATTTCTATTATTTTCCTGTCACGTTTCATTTTACCAAAATTGTTCTAATGCCACCTTTGTCCTGATTCACTATAACCAACATCTTCCCGATTTCACAATTGGTACTCCTTTCCTTTCTAATGCTTTATACCTGCCTGCCAATCAATCCTTCTTGCACAAGCTACTCTCATTTCACTACACCAGATCCATATTTATAGAATCTGTAACATAAATCCAATAAACAATTGACAAATAAGTGTTATAGTAGCTGCTTGTGTCCCAACTTGCTGTTTGTAGAGTCTCCATTTTCAGTCAGCAAACAACCAGTATAAAAACAGTATTCACACAAATATACATCAAAATATTTTTATTTTCCATATCTAATACAAAATACTCAAAACATTTACTCTGTACAGATTATTGATAAACAATTTATTTATACATAATACATGCATTTTAATATACATGAGCAAAATACTGCAGATGGTGGATATCAAAAATAAAAACAGAAATGCTGGAAATAATCAGCAGTTGGGCAGCAGCTGTGGGAAGGGAAATATGGCTAACATTTCAGATCTAAGGCCTTTCATATATTCGCTTCTTATCTATGTGAATGAGAACAAGTACTGAAAGATGGATGGACAAATGTGCAGGAACAGATTCAAGTGGGGGAATGAAAAGAAAGATGGCAATGTGAGAGGACGGAGAGATAAGTGTTGTTCTCCGAAGCCATGAGCCAGTGTTTGAGAGGTCAAGCTGGTAATTGGATTGAAGACATCTCATGGTTAGAGGCAAATTTGGAATGAGGGGGGGAGGATCCAACTGTGTTGGTCCACATAGGTAAAACTAGGAATAATACTCTACTGAGAGAGTTTGAGAAGATGAGTCCAAATCAAGAAGCAGAAATTGTGCTTCGTTATGCATACTTGGCTGGGAGCTCATGCTTTTATTAGATTGTTGAAATAAGGGAAAATATTACTCAAATGACAGCTTTAATTTTTGGATCTATTTTGTCAGTGGCTCAATGTATATTTACATAAGATAAATAGGTGTCAATTTTTCATGCTTTCTGCTATTAATACTTTAAAGGTCTGGTTGATTGACACTGTTGTAGGGTCATAGTAAGCAGCAGTTTTTTAAAGATAGTTATGAATGGCTTTTTTAAGTTTTTCCACACGTGCCATTGTTACTGCAGGGTTTATTGGTTCTGAACACTAGTGAGTGAGCACTGAAGTGCTACCAGTTGGCATTAAGGGGTCATTAGGAGTGGGTAGAAAGCATGGTTCGACGGACAATAGGAGGGGACATTGAGGGTTGGTGGGACCATGCATTGGCATGGGTGAGGATATGGGGAGTGGGTGAGAGCTGAGTACTGTGAGGGCTAGAAGGCTTAATATTTAAAAACACAACTGAGAGAATCCCCAGAGAACTAAAGGTCTTTTAACTAAGCCACCTCAGTACTCAGCAGCCATTTGGTCTGGGGTGACAGCCTGATTCCAGTATGCATCCTCTAATTCTCAATTCAGAACAAAAATTGGATTATTCAAGGCACTTTCTTGAGGTGGGTGTGCCAAACTGGTGAATTTTCTCACTTCCATTACCCACCACTAAGTTGAAAATCCTTCCCTGTGAATCCGCTTCACGTTTTGTGAATGAGTTCAAAACATCTCGCTCTACATTTGGCTGCAACTTTCAAACTCAACTTTTGGATTGTGTGAAGTATTTGAATCTTGGTTATACATCACAGATGTCAAGCTGGACTGCTACCTCAGGGGCTCCACATTGGGTTGCCAATGTCTTTGTGCCGTTTTAAACATTAGTTGACAAGTTGTGTCTGCTAACTTAAAAAGAAATTCCTGCAATGAGAGCACCCTTTTGTTCAGGTAACTGATGCTATCTTTCAGAACCTAAGTCAGGGTTCCCCACATCTGTGTCAATATTTTGCGGGTCTCCCATACAGAAAAGTTTGAGAAAAAAAAATGTGGTAATCTATTTTAAAGCTATAAAGCTACCTACTCTTAATCAAACTGAAACTTTCTTTTGCCCCTCTGTGGAGTCGTGTCCATGGAATTTCGCACTGCGAAGTACAAGCATATGGAAATATCCAGATGGAACAGGTTATGGAACCATTGAAACCTGACAATAAATCTTCCAAAAATCATGACTTTATTTCTGTAAAGTACCTCAGAGGATTTTTTTGAATGTTGTTCATATTCACATCATTCATCATTTTCTTTTTCTTTTCCTCCCCATCCCTTTTCTTTCTGAGACTAACTGATGTGACTTTTGGGATTTTATTTGGCAAGAATCAAACATTCTTGAATAACAGATGCTTTATTTATACAGTGATTTTTTTTTTAATTGCTCCAAGAAAAAGATTTGCTTAAAAAGTCTGTTAGAACTCGAGGTCAGCAGGATTTCATGATTTTCTCCTTCTTGTCATTGTCTATGATTTTGAGTGTTTCATTTTCAGGAGCCAAGCATCTCCCTGATTCTGAGTAAATACAAATAACATTTTTCTATTGTTGGGAAATTCAGCCACAATAAAATCAACATTTTCTTGAAACACTGATGCATTCAGAGAGGAATGTAAATCCATGAACTAATTCAAATATGAACTGATATATAGAGGATACTGGAGAAATCGTAGTTAGTTTCACAGCAGTTGTCCAATTGGGTTTGAGAAGAGACAAACAGAAATCTTATGTTGCTTGATATCTAAGATTGAATTTTTGATGACACTTTGAATAAGATGCCTTAATTTAAAGTGAATCTTTTGGTAAGTTGTTTCCTTTTAATTTTCAGTCATGCAATGAAGCCCAATAGTTTTCATTTGCATATTAAATGCTGCCTTTCTGGGATGAAAGCCAGTAGGAAACAGCAAGCCATTACCAATTTATGATGTATGACTTGGGTATCTTGAGTTTGTGACATTGGACTCAAAGGTATACTTGGTAGTGTGTCAGGATTTTAACTGCAGACTTCAAGAAAATTCAACATTTCATCTGAATTCCCATGGTTTATCGCTTCCTCAGTGATCGCAAAACTTTGTGAATACCCTGTCTACAACATGGTTTCTGCTTTTTATGTTTCCCAAAAACAGACATCCTACTCCAACTCTGAACTTTTTGTTCTTGGTCTCCTTGTCTGTTCCAATAAAGCTCATGCCAGCTCAAACAACATTTTACAGCCCTCAGTCTTAAAATTGAATTCCACAACTTTAGATCACAACCACATTTTCCTGAAGAGCAGGTGATGGAAAAGGTTCTGCTGTAACAAAACAGCACAGGAAGAGGCCCTTAGGCCCACCAAATCTGTGCCGACACAGGTGTCTTTCTAATCTAATATTTTCTTGCCTCTGTGTGATCTATATCCCTCTATTCCCTGCCTATTCATGTATCTATCCAGATGCCTCTTGAATGTTGTTATAGAATCTGCTTCCACAACCTCCTCCGGCAGCACATTTCACTACCCTCTGTGTGAAAAACTTGCCCCTTATAATTCTTTGAAACTTCCCCCCTCACTTATAACCTCTGCCCTGAAGTAATTGACCTTTCGACCCTGGGAAAAAGACTGAATATCCAGTCTATCCATGCCTCTCATAATCTTGTAAACCTCTATCAGGTTCGCCCTCATCCTCCAATGCTCCAATGAAAACAATCTAAGTTTGTTTAACCTTTCTTTATAGTCCATATCTTCCAAACCAGGCAATATCCTGGTAAACCTCTTCTGCACTGTTTCCAATGCATCAAGGTCCGTCTGGTGATGCGGTGACCAGAATTGTACACAATACTCCAAACATAGCCTAACCAAAGTGTTATACAGCTGCAACATGTTTTTCCAATTTCTATACTTAGTGCCCCTGCCAATGAAGAATGCCATACTTGACCTTCTTGTCCACCTCAGTTGCCACCTTCAGGGAATTGTGGGTCTGCATACATAATCCCTCTGTACGCTAATATTTCTTAGGGCTCTACTATTTATTGAATATTTTCCTTCTGCAGTAGACCTTCCAAATCGCAAAACCTCACATTTGTCTAGGTTAAATTCTATCTGGCATCTTTCGGCTCAAGTCTCCAGCCGATTTATATCCTGCTATATCTTCTGACAATCTCTTCACTATCGTCTAGTTCTCCAATTTTTGCATCATTTGCAAATTTACTAATCAGACTGCCTACATTTTCCTTCAAATCATTTACATATGTTACAAACAATACAGGCCCCATCACTGATCGTTGCAGAACACCTCTTGTCACAGACCTCCAGTTAGAAAAATACCCTTCCACTGCTACTCCCTGCTTTCTATCTGTAATTCAGTTTTGTATCCATCTTACCAGCTCACCTCGGATCCCATTTGACTTCATCTTCTATATCAGCCTGCCTTGAGGCAGAACGCTAAGCTGCCAGTCCTGCCCTTCTTTCATCCAATTCTTTAATTGCCACACTATCATAATTCCATGTAGTAATCCAAGTTTTAAGTTCATCCACCTTATCTGCCATACGCCTTGTGTTAAAGCAAACACACCTCAGACCATCTGTCCTGTAATGTTTTGTACACTCTCCCTGTGCTTTATTTCTCTTAGCCTTACTGGACCTATTCACTGAGCTCTCTACAGTCTGTAAACTCTGTACTGTGACCCTTTTTGATTTTTGTCTTTGGTTTCCCTGCCACCCACATTTCCCCTTACTGCCTTTTGTTTCTGTCCCCACTTTACTTCCCTCTGACTTCCTGCATCAGTTCCCAACTCCCCGCCCCCCCCACCCACATTAGTTTAAACTCTCCCCAAAAGCACTAGTAGTACTACCCCTAGGATATTGGTTCCTGTCCTGCCCAGGTACAGATTATCTAATTTGTACTGGTCCAACCTTCCCTAGAACTGGATCCGATGTCCCAGGAATTTGAATCCCTCTCTCTTGCATCATCACTCAATCCACATATTCATCTTAACTATCCTGACATTCCTATCCTGACTAGCCCATGGCACTGGCAGCAATCCTGAAATTACTATCTTTGAAGTCTTACTTTTTAGTTTAGCTTCTAACTCCCTAAATTCAGCTTGTAGGATCTCACCCCATTTTTTACCTATATTGTTCATCCCTGTATGCACCACGGCAGCTGGCTGTTCAGCCTCCCCCTCCAGAATGCTCTGCAGCCACTCTGAAGTATCCTTGACCTTTGCAGCAGGGAGGCAACATACCATCCTGGAATCTCATTTGAGTCCGCAGAATTGCCTAACTATTCCCCTTACAATTGAATCCCCTATCACTATAGCTCTGCCACTCTTTTTTCCTGATGTGGAGATGCTGGCGTTGGACTGGGGTAAACACAGTAAGAAGTCTCACAACACCAGGTTAAAGTCCAACAGGTTTATTTGATAGCAAAAGCCACTAGCTTTCGGAGCGCGGTCCCTTCGTCAGGTGAGTGGGAGTTCTATTCACAAACAGGACGTATAAAGACACAAATTCAATTTACAAAATAATGATTGGAATGCGAGCCTTTACAGGTAATCAAGTCTTAAAGGTCCAGACAATGTGAGTGGAAAGAGCGTTAAGCACAGGTTAAAGAGATGCGCATTGTCTCCAGACAGGACAGTTAGTGAGATTTTATGGGGCTATCATATGATATATGTTGACATATGATAGCCAAGTTCCGCACACGTGAGGATGGCCTCAACTGGTATCTTGGGTTCATGTCACACCATCTGTAACCCCCACAATGACTTGCCTGGGCTTGCAAAATCTCACTCCGAAAACTAATGGTTTTTGCTACCAAATAAACCTGTTGGACTTTAACCTGTGTTGTGAGACTTCTTACTCTTTTTTCCTGCCCTCCTGTGCAGCAGAGACAGCCATTGTGCCATGACTCTGACTGCTATCACTTTCCCTTGGTGAGCCATTTCCCCCAACAGTATCCAAAAGGTTATATCAGGGAACACCTGCATTGCTTTCCTATACTTTCTATACAGCCCCCAGCTCCAATTTTTTGGAAAAAGGACTTCCCACATTTCCCAAAACACCTGAAGAATCTTCAGGGAGCCATCCCTGAACCATGGGGCCAAAGGTTGCTGTCTACTCCTGGACATTTTTTTATTGATGATTTGGATGAGAATATAGGGGACATGGTTTGTAAATTTGCAGATGACACCAGGATTGGTGGCATAGTGTACAGTGAAGAAAGTTATCTCCAATTGCAATGGGATTTTGATCAATTGGGCCAGTGGGCTGCCAAATGGCAGATGGAGTTTAATTTAGACAAATGCAAGCTGATGCATTTTGGTAGATTGAACCAGGCAGGACTTACTCAGTTAATGGTAGGGCACTGGGGAGAGTTACAGAACAAAGAGATCTGGGGCTGCATGTTCATAGTTCCTTGAAAGTGGAGTCACAGGTGAACAGAGTGGTGAAGAAGGCATTCAGCATGCTTGGTTTCATCAGTCAGAACATTGAATAGAGGAGGTGGGACGTCTTGTTGAAGTTGTACGAGACATTGGTGAGGCCACACTTGGAATACTGTGCGCAATTCTGGTTACCCTATTATAGAAAGGATGTTATTAGTGGGTCCTACTTCAACAGCAGGCTTGGAGTGACTGCCCATGACATTAAGACAACATTTGACCAAATATGGCAGCAAGGAACACTAGCAAACTGGAGTCAATGGGAATTGGGGGAAAACACTCCATTGGTTGGAGACATACTAGACACAAAGGAAAGTGGTTAAGGTTGTTTGAGGTCAATCATTTTGGTTGATCTCAAGACATTACTGCAGTAGGTCTTCAGTGTAGTGTCCTCGGCCTAACCATTTTCAGCTGCTCGATCAATGACCTTTCTTTCATAATAAAGTCATAAGTGGGGATGTTCACTGGTGATTGCACAACGTTTAGCACCTATCATTGCTCCATAGATACTGAAGCACTCCATGTCCAAATTTACCACGACCCTGATCAATGTCCTGGCTTGGACTGACAAATAAAATTCGCACCACAAAAACTCGAGGCAATCACTATCTTTAACAAGTGAGCACCTAACCATCACTGATGACATTCCCATCACTGAGTATCCCACGATCAGAATCCTGTGGGTTTCCATTGACCAAAAATTGAACTGGAATAGCCTTCCAGGAAAAAATGTAACTATCAATGGATGTTTTTGTGACTGGAAAACTGTTCCACGGGCTCAGTGTTGCTATTTTTTTATATATGAATGAATTAGGCTTAAAAATGCGTAGCATGATTGGAAAATTTGTAGATAATGCAAAAATTAGCCACATAATTGATAATGACAAGGATAGCTGTTGACTCCAGAATAATATAAATGACAAACGGTTAGATGCTTTGGTTGAGCAGACAGAGAAATGCCAAATGGCATTTGTAGTAACTGGAAGTGGCTCCAATGACAAAGGGTGTTTACCCTGCTGATCCCCCAACACTAGTGTTAACTTATCCTAACCTGCACATCTTTAGACTGTGGTGGGGAACTGGAGAACGTAGAGGAAACCCACATAGACACAGGGAGAATGTGCAAATTCCACACAGTCACCTAAGGCCAGAATTGAATCTGGGTCCCTGGTACAAAGAACAAAGAACAACACAGCACGGGAAACAGGCCCTTCGGCCCAATGAGGCCGCACCGCCATTTCAACATTGTGAATCCCTCTTCCACCCATGACCCTTGCCTACGCTAATGGCAAGCCACATTGGAAACCAGATTGAGGGGATACTAATTTAGGGACAAATTGTTACACCAATTAGCCTAAGAGCACATCTTTGGGGTGTGGGAGGAAACCGGAGCACCCGGAGAAAACCCACGCCAGCACGGGGAGAATGTGCAAACTCCCACAGACACTGGCCCAAATCCATGTATCTGCACAGCAAACAGTGATAGTCACTGAGCTGTCGTGTTGCCATCAGCTGGTCCAGTTTAAGCGTACTGTGAGGCAGCAAAACAACTGTGCCAACATGCTGCCTCAAATTACTTTTACTTTTACTTTACTTTGCTTTAAATTAAATTACTTTAATAAACCCTTTGTTATTGGAGCCATCTCCAGTTACTACAAATGCCATTTGCAAATTACCAGGTGGACAATCCAAATCCTATGACTGTGCAAGAAAAAGGATGGAAGCGTGCGTCAGTATTGTCTCTGATATTATAGCTCCAACATGCAAGTGCATTGAAGTCTCCATGGGAAGAGTGGCGTCTACCTCAGAGCCCAGATTCAGCAATTTCTTGCTGATTTACAAAACCAGGTTCAACAGTTTCTTCCTGATTTACACTCAGATCTGCACTCTATCACTCAAGCCATGGGTTCTAGCCAACAGTGGCTAGACGAGAGGGGGACAGACACCTCAACCATCCTCCAGGTGCCCTTTCTCAAGGGGTCGGGAGGGACCATTGGACACCCAGAAGGATAAGAAGTGCCAGCTAGGCTTGTGTCTTCCTCGATGTAACAAATTAATTTGATGAATTTCCTGTAATAGATGATACATTCAAAATGAATCAGAACCCTAAAGGCTTAAGTACAGTGTTTCCGGAGTTACTCAAAATACATTTTCTTTGTTTTTCTCTTAACCCAAAACCCTTCCATGGTGCCACTGACATCGGCATCCTGAACAGCCAAAACTTGGAGGGTCTGGACACTCAGCTGCATTCTAAAAATTGTCACTCAGTTGGGAGATGATGCCATTCAAATAAACCTCTGCTGTTTTATTCCTGTCTCATCTTTCTTTCCTATCTCCACACCTCATTGCATCCAACCACAGTAGACAGTGTCAGCTTTGTGTTGCATTTTATCCACCAGTTCTTACAAAAGCCAATAAATCATAAAAATTCTGAAATACATGCCATACAGATGCCTTCTGATCAGAATTTAATTCTGAGAGTCTTGCCACAAAATGCACTTTAGATGTTGTTCTTCGTTTGCATTATAGGCTCCTGTGCTGAATTAACTGGATGCAGAATTTGTACATAATAAATGCAACTAAATACAGATAGGGAGGCCATTTAACTCAGCTTAACTCATTAGTCCAGTAAATTCTCTCGTCACAGCATCTAATTATCTACTGAGTGATCCATAGCTGCCCAGGAGCCTCTCATCACATACTTTGTGAAGCAATTTTTACTGGCATGAATTCTAACTGGTATGAATCCTGATTTGAGCATTTGTCCATTGTCCAGCTGCTGTGGTTTAGTAAGATATTGTCTTTTCTGTATTGTTTAAAATCTTATGTTCCTCTATTAGATGATTCATTATTCAAGGAATTACCATGACTGTTTTAACATAGAAATGAATTTTGGTTTTAAAAATCTTCAGCTATTACATGAATGATTCTCATTGGATGTGGAAATCCAAATTTGCTTCTCAGTATATCTGTTAATTTGCAAACAAATAGCTTTGAATTAAGCAGAAACTGATTGTTCTCAGTGGAGAGGAAACATATTTAACAGCAGTTCTTTCAAAACATGTCCAAGTGATGTACTTGGATATATTTTATAAGATCATGAGAACAGTTGCCTCCATATTTATTAAAATAAAGAAGAAAAGATTGGGCAGGGCTTTGGAGGATTCATTGCGAATGTGCTCTATAGTATCTGGAAACAGAACTTTCATTCTGACTGAACCCAACCCAAGTCTAGTTATATAATGGATTTATGAAATACCAGAAGTCCCAGCACTGAATTTGAAGTTTGGTGTTTGAAAGATGAGAAAACCCTTTCCTGTTGCATGGGTTCAACATTCCTTCCTCTAACTGTAACTAATTTAACTTCAACATTCTGCAGGGACACAGCTGTTTGCCATTTTATACCAGAGTGAGACAAAAGTAGTGGAAATGCTCCAGAATGGGTAGAAACAAACACGTGGAACTAATATCCCATTTCATCTTGTCACTGAGGGAACAAAGATCCTGTCAGGGAATTGTACGCCACAATTAGACTGAAGAGGTTTACAGAATTAACATTCTCTGTTAGTTAGATAACATGATATGTGTGTGAGCGAGGTGGATCTTATGCTGCAAATAACCTTGTCTTTTTGCCTTTACTTGGATGCTGAGGGATAATCTAACTAATGTTGTCCAGTGCCATTATTTGACTTACTTCATGATTAGATGAGGTGATGAAGTTGGTGAATGGTTGATCAAAATAATAACATGTGGAATTTGCTACCAGATACAGTAGTTGAGCTTCATAACATAGATTCATTTAAGAGTAAATATTGAAATGCTGATATGTAAATATCCTGATAGAGTGACATGAAATGGGTTGGAAGGACGTTTGTGTGAAGCATAAACACGGCACAAACAAAGCGTAAAACAAAACACTGAGTATTCTTTAAAGAGACAAGTTTAATGTCAGCCTTTTGACTCAGCATGAAATGCTATTGATTTGTGTTTCTTGCAACTGACATTTTTTAATCAGCGGTTGCATAAACAAATATATTCAACTCAGAATATTAATGCCCAATTTCTATGTATGTTTATAACCATTAGTTTAGAATTGGAGTGAAATCCTTGTGACAAATTTATCATTGTTTCTATCGTGAGAGAAAAGGGAGTGTGAATAACCACTGTATTCATATAGCACCTTTGCCCTGTAAAACCTCCCAAGGTGACACTGAACCATGTGAAAAGATATTACAATGGATGGCCAAAAACTTGGTAAAAGAGGTAGGTTTAAGGTGCAATTTGAACAAAGAGAGAAAGCGAGATAAAGGTGGGGAGGTTTAGATCAAGTAATTAATGCTGAGAGTGTCGGAATCCTGCTCAGTACATGCAAATAAATGTCTGTAATGGGTGCCTCCTGTGTTGCTGGAATGCATGTAAGAATAAAATGGGGGACATGCGGTGTTCTCCTTGGTCTATAGTCTGGAGCTATAACCTCCTTTAGGCTTGTTTCTGCTGCATATACTTCTTTTGTTCAACATTGATTGTGTCCTGCCTCTGTTATGTTTGAAGGGTATTTCAGCAATTTTTATTGTGACATTTCATCAGATCAATTTGACCTTTGGGAGAATCAGCTCCTTTATTGCATTGAGGGACCAGGTTTACAAGTAACCAGATTTTATGATTATAAATGCCCAAGGCTTATCCACAGACTGTGGGGGGCAATCTTACTGAAAAAATTCTAAGTCCAGAACCAACATGAAAACTGGAGCATAAGATCCATTATTTCGGCAGGGTGACCAGTCAAATCTTATTCTGTGTAATAAAAAAAGACTTAAGTCTGCTTTCTGCTGGTAGAGGGAGTGGACAGGGCCTAAATCATCCAAAAGCTGGCTGTTGGAAGCAGATTGCGCATGTGCAGGTCTGTTTGTCACTGCTTCTGCTGTTCTGTTGGCACTTGTGGCCCAACACCCTCACACCGCCCCCCTCCCTGGCCACTGTGGGACTTCATGGTAAATCGCAACCCCCCCTCCCTCCCACATGGAGCAATCGCAACAATCCCAACCCCCACCCAGAGTAATTGTGACCCCCCCCTTCCCTCTCCGCTAATTGCTGTTGCAGAGCGCAGTTATCTCCCTCCCTCCTCCTTCTGATCACTGGTACAGAGTGCACAGTAGTTCCCCCCCTCCAATCACCCACTGATCCCTATTGCAGAGTGAGCAGCGATTCCCCCACCCTCCTCCCCACCGATTGCTATTGCAGAATGTGCAGCGGTCCCCAAACACTCACCTCCACCGATTGCTACTGCAGTGCGCATAGCACCCACCAAACATCTTGCCCCCTCAGGCCCCACTCCTTGGACCTTACTCCTTCAGAGCCTGCCCCCTTGACAGTGCTCAGTGCCAAGATGGCAGTGCCAGGCTGGCAGTGCCCAAAGGGCACCCCTCTGCTTGTCCCTGCCCTCTTGTTGGGGGGAGGAGGATGCTCAATGATCTCCAATTCTACCAGTGAGGCCATCACACCTGGTTCCCATTGATGAGGGACTATATGTGATCGTCACCAGATCCTCACCTGGCATGGCTACAGAGGCACGTGAGCTCAGAAAATTCTAGGCATAACATTTTAGGAAGGATGTCAAGGCCTTCAAGAAGATGCAGAGGTATTTCATATGGAAATTCTTGAGAAATGACAATCATTTTCCTTGGAACAGAGAGAGTTATGGGAGTTTTAATAGAGATGATTAAAATAATTGAAGGTTTCAAATAGAGCAAATAGGGAGAATCTGTTTTCACTGGCCACAGATTAATCAAATTAGAAAAAGAACCAGAAGTGAGATGAAGATATTTTCATGCAAGAAGTTTCCATGATCTGAAATGCACTGCCTGAAAGGGAAGTGAAAGCAGATTCAACAGTAACTTTCAAATGAAAATTGGATAAGCCGTTGGGCAGGAAAAAAAATACATGAATTATGGAGAAAGGGCAGGGAAATGGAACTAATTTGAAATACTGTTCCAAAAAGCTGCAACAAGCATAATGGCCTGAATGGGCTCCTACAATACTGAATTGTTCTATGCTCTGCCGTGACATTTCTTTCTTTCTATTTCTTCCATGTAAGATTATTGTCATTGTCAGATATACGTTTTCTTGTTCTTTCTAAGTCCTGAATATGCAACTGCCTGACATGCTGCCCCTTCCTGTATCTCGCTGTATTGAAATCCTGGCTAATTCATCCTTTCCAAGTATTTCAAAATTGTTGAGCTCCTCATAGGACTTTTGGTGTGATCTCACCTTGAGAATGGTGTACAGTTCTAATTTCTTTACCTAACGAAAAATATACCCGCTTTGGAGGGTGTGCAACAAGATTCAGTTAATTGATGAGGGGATTGTCCTATGAAGAGTGATTGAATCGACTGTATCAATTGCACATTAACTGAATGCAAGAGATGAGCATTTTAGGGTACAGGATATTCATTTGGGCTCATAGAAATAGGAACAAGAATAAACTAAAACTATGATTGTTCGGTTAGGAAGTACATATTTGTAATGTATACCTCTGGAAATAAGTTATAAGAAATTATAAAAGTTGGCTTTCTATCTATCCTTCACCCAGCATTCTATATTGCAGGCTGTAACTTCTAGCTCCTCACGGTCAAATTTGTGGGATATCTCAAAAATAGGGGATTCCTCTCAAAACTTCCCAGGTAGGCACTTGTTAGGCAATTATGTAGAAGTGCTAACTTCCTCTGGGCAATTGCGCTGTGCTGGGAACCATCTGAAAATGCAAATTAAATCATTAACTTTGGGTGGTTCTGCCAGGGTTACACCAATAGCTACTCTAAAATAAGTTAGGATAATTAAAACCTTTTCTAACTTCTGGGTAATTATTTTAAGCAACTAGACTGGTCCACGCAAGGGACTCCCCCAACACCTCTAACCCTCTTCCCCATGGGATTCCCCTTCATCCAACCCCACATACGCACCCACACAGGACTCTTCTTCCCTCCGCTGCGGACTTGATTCTCAACTCTAACCTGACCTCACCCCACACCGCCCCCTACCTGACCCAGCCATTGCCCCCACCCCTCCTCTCCAGACCTGACCTGAACCCTGACTCGACACAACTGGACTCCCCACCCTGGCTGGATCTCCCCATGTGACTTAACATAACCCCCAATCGTGACCCAACTTCCACCTGACCTGTCTTCTGCCTTGCCCGATCTGATTCTCACCCCAAATCCCTCCCCTCCCATCCCCCCACCCCACCAAATCAACTCAGCCACCCAAACCCATAACTGGCTTTGGGAGTTGCCTATTGCTTCATGTCGTTAGTGTGCTTAAACTGGACCATCTCAAGGGCAACATGACAGCTCAGAGACTATCTCTGTTGCTGTGCGGACACATGGATTTGGGCCTGTGTCTGTGGGAGTTTGCGTGTTCTCCCCGTGGTTGCGTGGGTTTCCTCCGGGTGCTCCGGTTTCCTCCCACATCCCAAAGATGCGCTTTTAGGCTGATAGATTGGGTAACAAATTGTCCCTATATTGGACCTCCCTGATCCTCGCACATTAGGCGTAGACTAAAATCATGAATAGGTCACTGAGACAATGGGACGGCGGTGCGGGCTCGTTGGGCCGAAGGGCCTGTTTCCCATGCTGTGTTGTTCTTTGTTCTTTGTTCTTTGGATTCTGGACTCCCCAATCCAACACAGCTGGACCCCCTGTCTTGGCTGGACCTCAACCCAATACAACCTAACATGAGCCCTGCTTTCCCAACTCAACTTTCACACCCACTGCCCCAGCTCCTGACCCCAACCTTCCCATCCAACTGGATACTTTCCAAACCAACCCCTCATCCTGCCCTTCCAATGTTCAACCCCACATCCTGCCTTAACCTCTGATTTTCCCCATCTGCAAAATCCTATCCACTTATCTTAGACACTTATCTTCTCCGTGACCTGTTATTTTCAATCAGTCCTTTAAATTTACCTCCTCTGGAACAGCTAGTGCAGTAACTGAAGGGGGCATGACCTCCTTCATTCTGACTCTTACATTTCAATGCTGGGCCTCGGAGACTGCTGCACTGCTTGGATCCCACTTGGCCTGAGTCAGAAAGTCAGGCAAGATGAGCAAGATAGAAATTTTGTGCAGGTAAGTGCGCAAGGAATGTCAATCCAGTGCAGATTGCCAATCTGAAGAGGTTACAACCCTACTGGCAGAAAATGGTTGCCTGAAGGTGAAACTAAGAAAATATTTTTAGACAGAAGATTAACATTTTAGAGGCTATTGGGAAAGATGGTAGGAAGTAAGTGTAAATTGTCACAAAATGATTGAGTATTATCAGAGTCTAAGACCAATAGAAAAATTAAGTGAATATGCAGAGAAGGGGCGGGATTTTACAGCCTCACTCATCCTGAAACTGTAAAATCCCGTTCGAGGCCAGTGGACCTTTCTGTGGTCCCCCCCCCACCACCTGCTACGATTCCTGTGGTGGGCAGGGCGGTAACATTCCGGCCTAGGATCAAGTCCCTACCAAAGAGAAAACGTATTGCATTGGTGTCATCACTTTCCACAAGAAATAAAATCAAAAGTACAATATTTTGTAACATGGATGTCAATCGGTTGAACAGTGATAAAAGTTTGGACCTTCTATTAGACTTCTTGGATTAAATCTGCAAGAAAGCTGATCTGTTAAATGCTAATAAGTCATTGTCAGTATATGATAGATTTTGGAAATCAGATAGTTATTCCATGGACAATATTTCAAGGAATTTAATAGTTTGTACACAATAAGATTGGCAGAATTTAATCTGGGGATCCTTTGATTTGATCCAAATTTTAAATGACTGAATTGTTCTAAGGCATTTCTTGTGCTCAGGCAACATTTTCTAACTGGTTTTCAGTTCTCTCAGATGGAGAACATGTTGGATCAAATATCTATTGCCTTAAAAGAATTCCTGGTGATATGGTAATTTCTTTCAGCCTTCAAGGAACAAATTAGATATTCCATATTAACACAGAGTGGAAGTCTAAGTAATTGCCGGTTTTTGGAATGGTGGGGTATTTGGTGAACGAATCCCAGAAATGCCCAAACAACAGTTAATAGATGTTTCATATGAGATTTGAATTATCATTATGTGATGAATTGTCCAAAGCTGAGAGGCAGGTTCCTCAAAATGACACATGAAACAGAATTCTGAGGAAAGGATCAAGATAATAATGAATCTTAACAAACTGTACTAAGAAAGAGTTTTAGTCCTTTCATAAATGTATTGTCATATTCTTTTAACTGTGCAATACTAGATAATGCTTGTATTTCACAAGTACGTGAGATAGATTGGTTAAAATATCTTGATTCACCAAGTAGTCATGATTGATACAAGATTGAGGACTATGAAAATATAACCTGCTTATGGTTTGGCAATGACAACACATTGAGGGCAGTTAAGGAGTGGTCTAATTACATATGAAATAGCTGGAGTTAACTACTTTAATGCTGATTGTGAGATACCTATGCTATTGAGTAAATGTTCAATGAAAAAGACGCAAATGAAACAAGATGGATCATGATACGTCAATTATTTTTGGAAAGTCAGTTGATTTGCAATTTACTCACTCATTATTGTATCCGCTAAACTGGGTGAGATGGTGGAGTAGTGGTATTGTCATTGGACTACTAATCCAGAGACCTGGGTTTGAATTTCTCCTTGGAAGATGGTGAAATCTGAATTCAATAAAAATCTGGAACTAAAAGTCAATTGACGACCATGAAACCATCATCGATTGTTGTAAAAACCTACCTGGTTTACCAATGCCCTTTAGGGAAGGGAATTGGTCTGGCCTGCATGTGACTCCAGACCTACAGCAATTTGATTGACTCTAAAAATGCCATCTGAAATGGCCTAGCAAGCCATTCATTTCAAGGGCAACTGAGGATGGGCACTGACTGGCTGGCTCAGCCAGCAATGCCCACATTCAATGAGTATAAAAAAACCATACCTGAAAATTATACCTGAGAATCCGGTTGTTGTGGTTCATGTGGGTGCCGGCGACGTAAGCAAAATGCAGACTGAGGATCTGGGGAGGGAGTATGAAAAGCTGGGAATGGAATTAAAAAGTAGAACCGACAAGGTGGTTATCTCTGGGCTACTGCCTGAACCGTGTGCAGATGGGCGTAGGGTTGACAGGATTAAGGAAGTGAATGGGTGGCTCAGGGATTGGTGTGGGAGGAATGGGTTTGAATTTATGGGGCATTGGCACCAGTATTGGGGTAGGTGGGACCTGTTCGGGCGGGATGGGGTTGGTCTGAACCGTGCTGGGACCAGAGTGCTGGCGAATCGAGTAAAGAGGACTGTAGACAGGGCTTTAAACTAATTGGGGGGGGGAGGGTGCGAGGGTAGGTGACCTTACGAGGTCTAAAGTTAAGGAGAGTATACATGTAAGGGAAGAGGCCGAGGATGTCCCAATAATAGAGGGAGTAGGGGGCGTGAGTATAGTTGGTGGCGTTGCGGCAAATAGGGTACAGGTGAAGGCTGGGATGAAAGCACTTTATCTGAATGCACGAAGCATTCGGAATAAAGTGGATGAGCTGGTGGCGCAGATCGACACAAATGGATACGATCTGGTGGCCATTACAGAGACGTGGCTTCAGGGCGACAGGGACTGGGAGCTGAATGTACAGGGCTATCAAGTGTTTAGGAAGGATAGGCAGGAGGGAAAAGGGGGGGGCGTAGCTCTGCTGATTAAGGATAGCATCACGGTGGTAGCAAGGGATGATATTGGAGCCAAGGAGCAGAGGGTGGAATCGTTGTGGGTGGAGATTAGGAACAGCAAAGGGAGGAAGACGCTGGTGGGTGTCGTCTATAGGCCCCCGAATAATGATCTGGAGATGGGGCGGGCTGTTGACGTGCAAATAAGTGCGGCGTGCAGGAATGGGACAGCCGTAGTTATGGGGGATTTCAATCTGCATATTGATTGGTCGACCCATGTTGGACGTGGGGGGCTCGAGGAAGAGTTCTTGGAATGCTGCCGGGATAGTTTCCTCGAACAGTGTGTGTTGGAGCCGACGAGGGAGCGAGCTATCTTGGATCTGGTGCTATGTAATGAAGCGGGTAGAATTAGGGACCTTGTGGTGAAGGATCCTCTTGGGGAGAGTGATCATTGTATGGTGGAGTTTCTGGTGCAGATGGAGGAGGAGAAAGTGGGTTCCCGGACACGCGTCCTTTGTTTGAATAGAGGGGAGTACGGTAGGATGAGAGAAGAATTGGCGAATGTGGACTGGGAGAGCGCATTGGAGGGAGGGTCTGTTGAGGAGCAGTGGAGGATCTTTAAGGAGATCTTTCTTGGTGCTCAACGGAAATTTAATCCGATGGTCAAAAAGGATAGTAGGAGGAGAGGTAATAAGCCGTGGATAACGAAGGAGGTGAAGGAAAGTGTTAAACTAAAAGCGGAGGAATTTAGAGTAGCTAAGAGTAGTGGGCGAGAAGAAGATTGGGAGAGGTTTAAATGTCAACAAAGATTGACAAAGAAGTTGATAAGGAAGGGTAGGAGAAACTATGAAGCTGGGCTAGCGCTTAATATAAAAAAGGATAGCAAGAGTTTTTATAAATATATAAAAAGGAAGAGGCTGGCTAGGGTGAATGTTGGTCCTTTAAAGGATGAGAAAGGGGACCTAGTGGTAGGGGATGGGGATATGGCTAAGGTATTGAATAACTTTTTTGTTTCTGTCTTCACGGAGGAGGACGTGAATAATTTGCCGGGTGTTAGCGATGGAAAGGTGGTAGGACTGGAGGGTCTTAATGACATTACTATTACTAGAAAGGCAGTGCTCGACAGACTGGAGGGGCTGATTGTGGACAAGTCCCCAGGACCGGATGGAATGCATCCGAGGGTTCTGAAAGAAATGGCGGAGGTGATAGTGGATGCCTTGGTGGTTATTTTCCAAACGTCGCTGGATTCCGGGGAAGTGCCGGATGATTGGAAAACGGCTAATGTTACGCCGTTGTTTAAGAAGGGTGCCAGGCAAAAGGCGGGGAATTATAGGCCGGTTAGTTTAACGTCTGTGGTAGGTAAAATGTTAGAATCTGTCATTAAGGAGGAAATTGCGAGGCATCTTGAAGGGAATTGCTTGATAGAGCAGACGCAGCACGGTTTCATTAAAGGGAAGTCGTGTCTGACAAATTTACTGGAGTTCTATGTGGATGTGTCTAGGGTGGTGGATAGAGGAGAGCCGGTGGATGTGGTCTTTCTAGATTTTCAGAAGGCGTTTGACAAAGTGCCTCACAAGAGGTTATTGCAGAAGGTCGAGGGACATGGAGTTGGGGGTAGGGTGTTAGCGTGGATAGAGGATTGGTTGTCAAATAGGAGGCAGAGAGTGGGGGTCAACGGGTGCTATTCGGATTGGTGGTTGGTGACTAGTGGAGTGCCCCAGGGGTCGGTGCTGGGGCCTCAGCTTTTTACCATTTATATAGATGATCTGGAGGAGGGAACCGAGTATAGAGTGTCAAAATTTGCTGATGACACCAAGATTGGGGGAATGGCAAATTGTGCGGAGGGTGTGGAGAGTCTGCAGAAGGATCTAGATAGGCTGGGCGAATGGGCCAGGAAATGGCAAATGGAATTTAATGTTGGCAAGTGTGAGGTGGTCCACTTTGGTAGGAAGAATGGTAGGAAGGACTATTACTTACGGGGCGAAAAACTGCAGCAGGCGACGGTGCAGAGGGACCTCGGGGTCCTTGTGCATGAGTCGCAAAAACCCAGCTTGCAGGTGCAACAGGTGGTCAGGAAGGCGAATGGGATGCTGGCCTTCATAGCGAGGGGGATTGAATATAAAAGTAGGGAGGTCTTGCTGCAGCTGTATAGGGCATTGGTGAGGCCGCAACTGGAGTACTGTGTGCATTTTTGGGCGCCGCACCTGCGCAAAGATATTTTGGCCTTGGAGGGAGTGCAGAGGAGGTTTACTAGGCTGATACCGGAGTTGAGGGGGTTGAGCTATGAGGAGAGGCTGAATAAACTGGGCTTGTACTCGTTAGAGTTTAGAAGAATGAGAGGAGATCTCATTGAGACGTATAAGATGATGAATGGGATGGATAGGATAGAGGTGGAAAGACTCTTCCCGCTCAAAAAAGACAATAGGATTAGGGGGCACAGCCTCAAGATGAAAGGGGGGGCGGTTTAGAACGGAGCTGAGGAGGAACTTCTTCACTCAAAGGGTGGTGAATCTCTGGAATTCTCTGCCCGTTGAAGTGGTGGAGGCTGCCTCGCTAAATATTTTTAAGACGCGGGTTGATGGGTTTTTGATAAGAGAGGGGATTAAGGGTTATGGGGAGAGGGCGGGAAAGTGGAACTGAGCAGCGACAGATCAGCCATGATCTTATTGAATGGCGGGGCAGGCTCGAAGGGCTGGATGGCCTACTCCTGCTCCTATTTCTTATGTTCTTATGTTCTTATGAAAAGTTACATAGCCTGTTTGCTTGTTGTCAAGGTAAACATCTTGCTAAAGGATGCATGTATAATTGATAGAGCACATATGAGGATAAAAGAATAGATTAATGAGAAATCTATAAAAAGTATCCGATTGTGTTGAAAGCCATATTTTTACAAAGTCGTTCTTTTCAGAGAAAAGCGTTTCCAAAACCACCCAAAAAGACAGGTGACGCAAAAGGAAAACAATGGAACATAAACGGATGAATGATGCTTCCAGGGTATGTTATTTTTCATTGTGATCTGTTTTGCTCACTTAAGTGATCAATACAGAGTATTCACCCTTTTGATGTGGTCTTTAATGGATTATTTATAATTAACTTACAGATATGGACCTGATGCAATACCAGATCTTACTCCTGGTTCTGATGGTCTAATACCTGGAGTTAATTCAAAAGTTATGGAGATGAAAATTCTCCTATAACTTACTTTAAGAAAGTCAGTTCTTGCCAAAACTTCATCTGTGGTCTGTCTGGAAGGTCATGCATCATCAACAGCTCTCTAGCTTGGTTAGCTTGGCACCCATTAGACACACCACACTGGCCAATGTGGTCTTTAATTTCTTTGCTCATGCTTGGCCAGCAAAGCACAATTCTTGCCTTTCTCAGAATTGATTCAATTCCTCGATGACTTGCAAGGATGAGCTTCAGCATCCTTCATTTCTTTGGGATGTTAACTCTATTTCCTTTGTACAAGATACCATCTTGGACTGTCAGTACACCTCAGTGTGCCCAATATGCTCTTGTGACCACAAGTGTGACCTTGATACCCTAAGGCTATCTTTTCATCACTACTTGTAGAGTTGCATCATGTTGGGTAATTAGCTTGCTTGAGCAACATGCTTGTCTGTCAGATTCAGTGGGCAGGATTTTCAAGCCACACTCACTCCTAAACCGGAGAATTCCACCCGAGATTAACGAATCTTTGCATGGTTTGCCTCCAACCTGCTACAATTCCTGTGGTGGGTGGGACAGGAAAATTACCCCCAGTGTCTCTGCTGGACTGATGGCTTTCAGATCATGTCTAGCTGCTGCTTCACATTGAATCTGGGAGACATTGCATTCTGTCATCGTCTCCCCAACTTTCTTCATGGGGACCACTGCTCTCAACAGCATTTCTGCAATGTAGATAGGTTCTCTTTGCTTTTGTGTGACATCCAGATGATAGCTTTTCAAATGAAATAGCATTCTTTGCAGTCACTTAAGATGCTGTTGACCTATTTTAGCATCGACCAATCAGTTGACAGCATTTCAGTTAAGACTTATATTCTCCAACCATAATCTCCCAAATAGAGCTGGAAAATTGCCACAAACAACATGAAGAGGCAACTCTGCTATTTGTGCACTCAATTCTATGTTGATCATGAAATAACCTTTTAATAGTACGGTCTCTTCTGTATATGTTCTTAAAATCATATCAGCCAGATTTAAAGAAGATTTTTTACCTTTAGTTGTTTCAGGAATTAAAAATACAGTAGCACCATTATCAAACTCCATCCTAGGTTGTCCACTTAACTTCAGAATCACCCAGAATCTATGTGATTCACCTTGTATGGATAAATCATTCAGATGGAACTGTTCATAATACTTCTGGGCATTCTCTTCTGCACAGTCGTAATTCTTTTTTTCCACATTGTAAATATTTTTTTCTAGAATGCAATTTTTTCTGCTTGAAGTTATCCAGATTCTTCTTCTGAATATTCTTCTTGGGGAAAGCTGGTCTAGCCCAACAAGCTTTTGCACTGTGACCCATTTTGCCACAATTCTTGCATTGACTATCCTTGCTCCAGCATTCATTCACTAAATGGCCCATTTTGCCACAGCTGTGTCACGCTTGTCACTGTTTTGAACTCTTATGGGCAGTTCCCAACTTGTAAATCTTCATTCCTGCACAAATTGTGAAGCCTCTTTAGCAGACAGTTCCATTGACACTATCATTTCTGTTGTTGTATTTGAAGTCACAGCATATTCAGTAAGCAATCTTCTTTGCATAACCTAATTTTGGATACCATAAACTAGACAATCTCAAAGACTATGGGCCCGATTTTACCAAAACTTTGCGCCCGAAAACAGGCGCAAAATCGCCGTAAGTTCAGGCGTCAGGCCTTTAACACGATCTGCACCCGAATCTGAGCAGATCGCGACTTTACCAACACCTGATTTGGGCGCGGATCCAGTCCGCACCCAAATCGGGCGGCCCGACGACTTAAATGTATTAGCATGCGTTTAAATCAATTTAATGAATCGTGTGCCCAAGTCTACCGCCAAATCCCACTTTACCTTCTTCTGGTCCATTCCAAATCCACGCTGTAAGCAACCTGCAAAATAAAAATCCAAAGCCATTTCCTATTCTGCAGGGGAACTTCTGAAGCCCATTCTTCTTGACAATTCTTCGCAGACCCCCTGCTAACCACCCCAGCAGACACAGCCCCCCTGCCCAGGATCAGACCCCGCTGGGAGGCAGGCTGCCTTGGCAGACCTTCTCCCCCAGGATTGGACCCCCCCCCCTCCCCCACCACGGGAGGCAGCCCCCCCCACCCCTGTATCAGATAGCCACTCTCTCCGCTTTCTGCTTTTTATTTCTGCAACTGGTTTTAATGATATATCAAGCAAACAACTAAATATACATAAGTCAAATCCACACAAATGTAGTCAGGAACAGAAGGCACAGAATTAATGTGAATGGTTCTTATCTAATTAACATTCAAAGCACTTTCTCCTTTCATTTAAGCCATGTAATAATAGAAATAAAAACAGGAATCTGTTTTTTCATTCCCTGTATCTATCCTGTAGAAACACATTTTAATAGAATAAATGGAGTCTATCATAAATAAAAAACTAACTTATTAATGACATCACAATAATATGTGCATTTATCAAAGTTCCACAGATGTCAACACCAGTCAAACAATACAGTGGTGGTTGTTTCTAAAATCCAAAATTTTGAAGACTACTTCTTCATCCAGAATTTGCTATAATTGTCAACTTTAAATTCATCTTCAAATTGCTCCTCTTGCGTTCTAGCTGTTTTGGGAACATGTTTGCGCAATCTTGCTTTCCTTTCAGCTTCTGGCAGAAGGGAAACATCGACTGGCATCCTCTTAATATTTGTAGGCTCCTTGTATCGGATATTGATAGTGGACCCATCAGGTCAAACAACCAAAACAGGATACAGCCTGGCATAGACCTGCCTTCCAAAGCGAACTACTGATGTTGTATTGGAATTGTTCCGCCTGGGCACGCTGACACAGGATACACAGCAGAAAGCAATCTTTCAGAAGGCACAAACCACCACAGTCGCACGCTCCAGCCCAGCGCCTGAGTGCGCTGCCTCCGATTTTTTTTTAACTGAGCATGCGCAGTTCAGAGATCCAAAAGGTCTGGCAGCGCTAAACTTGGCCCACAGCACGGATTGGATCGGAACCGACAAGAAGCGGAGAGGCACGCTGGAATGAGGATTCTGGGCTTGGATCCATATTACGCCTGGATCCAGCCCTTAGGCTCCAACTGGTAAAATCAGGCCCTATCTTCCAATGACTCACTAAACTCACAATGTTGTGCCAATCATTTTAAGGTTACCATAAACAGAGCAATGCTTTTGTCTTCCATTTGATTCATTAGGTGGAACCTGAGCCATTCTGTGATGATCAGTGGCTTTGGAGAGTAATGCACTTCAATAATCTTTGTTAAGTCATCATAAGTTTTGGTTCCTGGCTTTGCTGGATTAACAAAGCTCCAGAGCAAATTGTAAGTTTTACTTCCTTTTGTACAGAGAAAAGCTCGTATGAATGGTTCATATGTAATTTTATCCGCATGTAAGAAGTACTGAAAACAAAATCCCAACTCATCATCAATTTTCTGTTTTAAAAATACAATTGTTTTGTTTAACATGTCTTTACTCAAAAAGAAAAAGATGTGGTTTGAACTTGTACAAAGTACTGAAAATTCTTTGCAAAGGAACTCTCTGATTCAATTTCTTAATTGAAAGGCCCTATGGCACCTAGTTGTCCTATTTCTCTTGCAGGCGCTAGCAACTCGAGACTGCTCAGTATATTTTGTATACTTCCATTTTTATCCTGGAGATTTCTGACTTTATGTTTTATTTCAAACAACCCCAGCCATTAAGCAAAGCATTCCTTCTTTTCAAATATGCCAGATACAGCCTGGAATCTCACCTTTATTTGATTGGAAAAAAACTCTCTTTTCAACTGAAAGATGAGTCTTCCACTCTGTCACTACAAGTTTATAGGCGTCTACCTGACCTTTTTCCAATAGGAAAGGCAATTTTCTTTTTCCTTTCTTGTCATTTTTTTCTTTCTTGCTCTTCCTACGCTGGCACTTCAATCTTAAATCCTGTTTCGATTTTCCCCAGCCTTCTAATATTTGAAGTATGAGACCCACCATGTTTTTGTTCTACTTAGGATTTTTTCTCGATGTTCTCAATGAAAGAAAATCCTAACTTGGCACTAATTTTCTTTCTGCAATGTTCTAACTATGTTGTGGTGCGTTGTGGTTTTTACACAAGAATAAAAAGATGTGGGGAGGGATTCTCCCAAAAAAATTTAAGGGTTAAATTCACATAAAAACTGGAGTAAGTCCCATTTTTTTAAGCGGGATTTTCAAAATGAAGCTCCCACACTCTGTGCACTGTAGAGTGCACTGACATGAATCTCACTGAAAATCAATGAGCGGGGCCTATTCCCGCTGGAGAGGCCAGCAACATAGCACTGAGCTGGCTACTGCACATGTATCAAACTGTCAGCACCGAGATCGGCGCATTTGCAGTAGCCCGCACTGCCAGGCCTCCCGATCACTGACCAGCTCAATCACCTACCAGCATAGCAACCCACAGCAATCATTGCCGGCCATGCGACTGCCCCCTACCTCCAGCCTGTCCAGGTCTGCTTCAATCCCCATCCTGTCCTTTTCCCCACCTTCCTCACAGTCCAGATCTACTCCTACCCCACCCCTGCTTGAGTCCTGATCTTCCCACCCTCCCCTACAGTCCCAGCCCTGCCGCCGCCCCCCACCCCCCCAATAACTGGCCTCCCTCTGTTAGCCAGCCAGACTGCAGGACCACCCACCAATTACCAAGCTCCCCCACCCCACCAGAGGCCCCATCCTCTTGGCACTGCCCAATGCTTTAGTTATCTTAACAAGCAATAATTTGTTTGTGACCTGAAAAATGATGAAATCATTTGTCAGAACACATTGTCTACCCATTAACTGTTTTGCAGCTTGTGGGCACAGTTTAAATTTCATACCTGTTGTAATTTCACATTTTATCCTCAGGTTTTCAATGTTTTCTATTTTTCCCATTTTCTCTAATTATCCTTAGTCTATGACTTAGTCAGCTATTTGCACATCCTTGTATTTTTAAATATTTTGTTTTTTTCAATGTTTCACTCTATGGTTTGAGGATTTATTTCATTTTCAGCAATTGTTCCATCTGCGCATCCTCTTTGTGTTTATCCTGTTTCTTTAATCTGTCTTGTTAGTCTTCTGAAATTATTTTGCATGTACCTTTCTTAATTTTCAGTTCTGAAAATGGATCTCTAGCTGAACTATTGAAATTGTTGTTTACTTCATCCATGATGATTTACTTGCTTTTTTTAAAGGGTATTTCTGTTTTGCTCTCAGATGACCAGCATTTGCTTCTGGATCTTTGATTATTGCAACTGAACTCTAACTTGGATTTATTTGCTCCTAGATGCTATTTATTGGAAAACATCGTCTACTTACATGGATATCAGTTGAAGACATTTAAAATAATTGTGTGAGGAACCCAATGGACAATAAGTAGATTTTAATTGAGTGAGCTGCACACTTTTTCACTGACCCAGATTTGTACTGTTGTTCATCAGTTCTCTTAGCAACAATAACATCCCTGCCAAGACAATTTTCACATGTGGTGGGCCAGATTTAGAACAATCATCCATGAGCGAAAAAGAATACGTATTTGGGTGATCTTCTGAACTCTTTTTTGTAATGGTGATGTGTGATTTTTTTTATTTGTAAGTGAAATTAATTTATGTAAGTGAAGGCATTGACATTATCTCTCAATTTTGGAAAATACAAAGTTTTAAAGAGATGTAGCAATGGGTTAACACATCTGGGTAAATCAGACAGAATTGAATTGGCCGGATTAATACAAAATTCTATATCTATGAATGATCAGGAAACTGTGATTGGTAATTTAATTGCTTCCATCCTACCCGACAGATCTATTTGTCTGAGATTAAAGTCCTCAGCAATAGGTTTATAATAGGATAATCCAGATAACTGACTTTTTATTTTTCTCTATATTTTTCTCTCTGGTTTTCACAAAGGCACTGATTTCTACTGGGGTAATGGATTCACAAGTATTAGGAGCTCTGTACAATTAGGTGGCCATTCTTAAACCCTGGGGCCTTAATGCTATAGCCATTGTATTCTCACACAATAACCATACCATTCCAGCAGAAATTTGCTGGTGACAATTAGGAGTGGAAACCCTGCCCCAGCTAGCATAAGGTAATTAAGCACAAATCCAGTATTGACAGTTTAAGAGATAGCACATTATCATAACTTAATATATTTTAAAAGTATTATATATCCTAACCTGATTGTTCTGATGCTCGAGCATAAAACATTGAACTTGAAGGCTAATTTAGGTCCCAGTCTTAAGTGGCATTTTTGACATACTTTCAGGAAATTTTGACCTCCATATGGAGCCAATAATTTTACAAAACTACCATAGTTTCTTTCAATAACATGGCATAAATGTTCCTGAGGTTACTCAATCCTCTAACCAAAGTACTTGGTTCCAATTTTTAGTTGTCGGAACCACTTGTGGTTACCATAGCATTGCTTTCCTGTTCGGAAATATTGAGTAAATTACAAACTCCAGCATTCATCATTCCCAAGCTAACCAGCCTTCATGACATTGGCTGCACTAAATGAGTGCGAAAAGAGATTTGGGTGACTTATAACATGTGAATGAAAAAATTGAATGATAATTTAAATAGTCTAACTCAGATTTATTCAACCAGAGTAATAATAACCACAGAGATATGCTCACAACCATTAAATGGAGACCAGAATGAGTAATGTGGTGCAAGTCATATCTTCACTATAGAGATTAATAATTGGAATTGTTAGATTCAATCTGCAGAGAAACACTCCAATGCTGATTTAGTATCCTATACAAATTCATAATGAGCAACATTTAACTTCATTTCATTTAACTTTGATTCTGGCAGCAAATTTACTGAGTACTTAAAACTGAATTTTCAACCATTTTTCTTTTACTTGTTCTCAGGTGCGTGAAACACTGGCATGGTTGATTCATTTATTGCACATCCCTGCGACTGTGATAGTGGTGGATCATCTTCAATTGTAATTGTTTCTGCTACTGAATGGCCAATTGCCATTTTAGAAAGCATTAAATGTCTAAATCACATGCAGTAGAACAAATGGGTCACATAGGTTAGGAGTGTCAGGTACGCTTTACTGAAGGGCAATAGTGGGCCATTGGAGAGTTTTTGCTTTTTACTGGTACCACTCCACAAGTTACCAGATTAATTGATAATAAGCAGTAATATCAAGTTATTGGTGAGTAATTTGATAAGCAGTATTATCTGTAGCTATACAAAAATCAGATGTGTTCTACACAAGAAGATAATCTGTTGCTCCAGGCTACTTGGACCCTTAGAGGATGAGAAGGGGGACTTAGTGGTAGGGGATGGGGATATGGCTGAGGTCTTGAATAACTTTTTTGTTTCGGTCTTCACGGAGGAGGACATGAATAATTTGCCAGGTGTTAGCGATGGAAAGGTGGTAGGACTGGAGGGTCTCAATGACATTACTGTTACTAGAGAGGCGGTGCTCGACAGACTGGAGGGGCTGATTGTGGACAAGTCCCCAGGACCGGATGGAATGCATCCGAGGGTTCTGAAAGAAATGGCGGAGGTGATAGTGGATGCCTTGGTGGTTATTTTCCAGACGTCGCTGGATTCCGGGGAAGTGCCAGAAGATTGGAAAACGGCTAATGTTACGCCGTTGTTTAAGAAGGGTGCCAGGCAAAAGGCAGGGAATTATAGGCGGGTTAGTTTAACGTCTGTTGTAGGTAAAATGTTAGAATCCGTCATCAAGGAGGAAAGAGCGAGGCATCTTGAGGGGAATTGCTTGATAGAGCAGACGCAGCACGGTTTCGTTAAAGGGAAGTCATGTCTGACAAATTCTATGAGGATTCTATGGAGTTCTATGAGGATGTGTCTAGGGCAGTGGATAGAGGAGAGCCGGTGGATGTGGTCTTTCTTGATTTTCAGAAGGCGTTTGACAAGGTACCTCACAAGAGGTTATTGCAGAAGGTCAGGGGACATGGAGTTGGGGGTAGGGTGTTAGCGTGGATAGAGGATTGGTTGTCAAATAGGAGGCAGAGAGTGGGGGTCAATAGGTGCTATTCGGATTGGCGGTTGGTGACTAGTGGAGTGCCCCAGGGGTCGGTGCTGGGGCCTCAGCTATTTACCATTTATATAGATGATCTGGAGGAGGGAACCGAGTGTATGATGTCGAAATTTGCTGATGACACCAAGATTGGGGGAATGGCAAATTGTGCGGAGGGTGTGGAGAGTCTACAGAAGGATCTAGATAGGCTGGGCGAATGGGCCAGGAAATGGCAAATGGAATTTAATGTTGGTAAGTGCGAGGTGGTCCACTTTGGTAGGAATAATGGTAGGAAGGACTATTACTTAGTGGCGAAAAACTGCAGCAGGCAATGGTGCAGAGGGACCTCGGGGTCCTTGTGCATGAGTCGCAAAAACCCAGCTTGCAGGTGCAGCAGGTGGTCAGGAAGGCGAATGGGATGCTGGCCTTCATAGTGAGGGGGATTGAATATAAAAGTAGGGAGGTCTTGCTGCGGCTGTATAGGGCATTGGTGAGGCTGCAGCTGGAGTACTGTGTGCAGTTTTGGGCGCCGTACTTACGCAAGGATATTTTGGACTTGGAGGGATTGCAGAGGAGGTTTACTAGGCTGATGCCGGAGTTGAGGGGGTTGAGCTATGAGGAGAGGCTGAATAAACTAGACTTGTACTCGTTAGAGTTTAGAAGAATGAGGGGAGATCTCATTGAGACGTATAAGATGATGAATGGGATGGATAGGATAGAGGTGGAGAGACTCTTCCCGCTCAGAAAGGACAGTAGGACTAGGGGGCACAGCCTCAAGATAAAGAGGGGGCATTTTAGAACGGAGTTGAGGAAGAATTTCTTCACTCAAAGGGTGGTGAATCTCTG
This sequence comes from Carcharhinus amblyrhynchos, assembly GCF_965287045.1. NCBI lineage: Eukaryota > Metazoa > Chordata > Chondrichthyes > Carcharhiniformes > Carcharhinidae > Carcharhinus > Carcharhinus amblyrhynchos. The sequence goes on along the minus strand of NC_137332.1, from coordinate 85,072,343 downwards.
GAATTCTCTGCCCGTTGAAGTGGTGGAGGCTGCCTCGCTAAATATTTTTAAGACGCGGGTTGATGGGTTTTTGATAAGAGAGGGGATTAAGGGTTATGGGGAGAGGGCGGGAATGTGGAACTGAGCCACGACAGATCAGCCATGATCTTATTGAATGGCAGGGCAGGCTCGAAGGGCTGGATGGCCTACTCCTGCTCCTACTTCTTATGTTCTTATGTACTGCCCTCCCAACACATTTGAAAATTACTCCCATTCTCTCCATTAAAAAAAATCATTTATTTTTTTTTCAGTTTTCAGTGAAGGAGGAGAGACTGTAAGTTGTTTATTAAGAACATAAGAACATAAGAAATAGGAGCAGGAGTAGGCCATCTAGCCCTTCGAGCCTGCCCTGCCATTCAATCATATCATGGCAGATCTGAAGTGGATCAGTTCCACTTTCCCGCTTTCTCCCCATAACCCTTAATTCCCTTGTCTATCAAAAACCTATCTACCCGTGACTTAAATATATTCAGCGAGGTAACCTCCACCGCTTCAACAGGCAGAGAATTCCAGAGATTCACCACCCTTTGAGTGAATAAGTTCCTCCTCAACTCTGATTTAAACTGACCCCCCCCGTTATCTTGCGGCTGTGCCCTCTAGTCCTGCTATCCTTTCTAAGCAGGAAGAATCTCTCTACCTCTACCCCACCCATCCCCTTCATTATCTTATACGTTTTTACTTTTGATAGGATGACAATGTCCACAAATGACATGATGATTTCCACTATTACACCATTTGTAATCAACCTAAAAGAAACAGTTGCAAAATGCTTTTGTTTTAAGACAGGGTGAGGTAATGTGCCCCTTTAAGGGGCAAGCTCTTGGAGGATCATGTGACTGCTTCAAATAGCATGGCTGAGAAAGCTGTCCAAATGTTCAAAACAGCTGTGAAGAAACAGTCATCAGCCTCTCTACAAATCAAACTTGCTTGTTTCCTGATCGCCTATAGAAAAACGCCCCATGTCAGCACAAGTGTAAACCTGCCGAGTTACTAATGGGGAGACATAGTAGAACAAGGTTGGAACTCATATGTCTGAATTTGGTAGGGAGGATAGAAGCAAAGTTGAATACACAGAAAAAGCAACATGAGTCAACAAAAATGGAATGGTTGTTTGAGGTGATGGTTTGGTATATGAAAAGAATTATGATGCTGGTCCAAAATGGATCCCTGGAACAGTCATGGTCAAAACAGGCACAGTGTTAAATAAAATAGTTGTCCAAGGGAAAAGGATTAAGAAACACCTGGGCCATTTGAGGGGGAGAGAATCGTAAACAAAACCTGTAGGGCAGTTCACCCTGAGTATGCCTCTCAGTGATTTTGCTCCAATGAAAGAAAGGCAGCAGCAAGCTACCCCGAGGAAGAACCAAGTAATGTTGCAGGGGAAACTGGAGGAGTTACCTGCACTGACACAACTCCATAAGTTGCGATTCAATCCATTAAGGTTCAAACGGAAGTCAATTCTACTGCTGGAGCACCTGCTAGTGAATTACAATCCTCCCAATGGATTAGGGAGTCGCCAAACCAACTTACCTTGTAAGGGACTGTGTTTTAGATCCACTTGTAGTATAATATTTTAAATAGTTAATTGTTATTGAAATGCGCTAATTGGGAACTTAAAGGGTCAAGCTCTTGGAGGTTCATGTGACCGGTTCAGACAATCAGGCTGGAGCGTATAAATCATGGAGCTGAGTACAGATTTTCCTTACAGTTAGGAGTCTGAAGTCGGGAAGTCTGGTAACATTTACATCACTCTCTGTACATAGTTATCTACCTCAATAAACAGATCATTCATTAATATACTTGGTGGTCACCCATCTTTGCCAGACACCATCACAGGGTTTCTTTTAGGTAGAAACATTAAAGGAGAAATCAGCTTTAAACTTTAAGTTTAACGAATTTACTGGATTTTTATGAAGATGTACTAGTGCGGTAGACAGAGGGGAACCAGTGGATGTGGTGTTTTTAGATTTCCAGAAGGCGTTCAATAAGGTGCCTCACAAAAGTTTGCTGCAGAAGGTTAGGGTACACGGAGTTGGGGGTAAAGTGTTAGCGTGGATTGAAGACTGGCTATCTAACAGGAAGCAGAGTATTGGAATAAATGGGTGCTTTTCTGGTTGGCAGTTGGTGACTAGTGGCGTGCAGCAGGGATTGGTGCTGGTGCCTCAATTGTTTACCATATACATAGACAATCAGGAGGAGGGGGCTGAGTGTAGGGTAACAAAGTTTGCTGATGACACGAAGATGAGTGGAAAAGCGAATTGCGTGGAGGACGCGGAAAGTCAGCAGAGAGATTTGGATAGGCTGAGTGAGTGGGCGAGTTCCTGGCAGATGGAGTATAACGTTGGCAAATGTGACGTTATCCACTTTGGAAGAAATAATAGTAAGATGGAATATTATTAAAATAGTGAAAAGTTGCAGCATGCTATTGTGCAGAGGGACCTGGGGTTCCTTGTGCATGAATCACAAAAACCCAGTCTGCAGGTGCAGCAGGTGATCAAGAAGGTGAATGGAATGTTGGCCTTCATAGCGAGGGGGATAGAATATAAAAGCAGGGTGGTAGGTCTTGCTGCAACTGCACAGGGCACCGGTGAGGCCGCAACTAGAGTACTGTGTGCAATTTTGGTCCCTTTATTTACGAAAGGATATATTGGCTCTGGAGGGAGTGCAGAGAAGGTTCACCAGGTTGATACCAGAGATGAGGGGGTTAGCTTACGAGGAGAGGTTGAGTAGATTGGGCTGTACCCATTGGAGTTTAGAAGGCTGAGGGGGTATCTTACAGAGACATATAAGATAATGAAGGGGCTAGATAGGGTAGAGGTAGAGAGATTCTTTCCACTTAGAAAGGAAACCAGAACTACGGGACACAGTCTCAAAATAAGGGGGGGGGGTGGAATTTAGAACAGAGTTGAGGAGGAACTTCTTCTCTCAGAGGGTGGTGAATCTCTGGAATTCTCTGCCCATTGAAGTGGTGGAGGCGACCTTGTTGAATATGTTTAAGTCACGGGTAGATAGATTTCTGATCGATAAGGGAATTAAGGGTTATGGGGAGCAGGCGGGTTAGTGGAATTGATCCAGTTCAGATCAGCCATGATTTTATTGAATGGCGGGGTAGGCTCGAAGGGCTACTCCTGCTCCTATTTCTTACGTTCTTATGTAAGTTTTTTTTAAAATCTTCCTTCATTGTTTCAGAACCATCACATAGTGGATACAAAATCCATTTGGAATTCAGCTGGAATAATGAAGATAATTCATGTGGAAAGTAGTCACATGTCTGCAACAGTGGAAGGTTATCTTTAAAGCTTGGGGTTAAATGTGTTGTTATGGAGTTGGAATTCAAGCAGAGGGAGTTTGCTGCCAGGTTTATTGTACATGATCTGGAAAGAAATGGAGGATAGGGGTAAGGAAAAGGTGAGTAGTATGTTATGGAGGGTACTTGAATTGGAAAAGTATTCCATGAGTTATGCTAATATTGCTTATCTACTTTGATACAGGAAGAACATTGTGAGACAAACTTTTGGATATTATACTTTATTTTTGTAAACAAAGAACAAAGAACAACCCAGCACGGGAAACAGGCCCTTCGGCCCAACGAGCCCGTGCCGCCGCATCCTCCTACACCTACCCTGCCCTGCGTGTATGCGAGTGGAACCCCTAACTTAGCCAGATTCAGGGGAAAGCTTAATACAGGTAAGACGTGTGCGTTAGTGAGACGGTTGTAGTTTTTGAGTAATGAGGTGTTACACACATATATTTAACTGAATAGTGAATCGATTATATTTGCAGCAACAAGAGTCAGGGTAATTAGACCACTGCAAAGTGTACGCTGTAAAATTATACTTACTGGTTAATGTATGAACTGTGAAAACTATAAAACTATACGTGATTTCAGTATGGACGTAAAATAAATCAATGTGATTAAGGTATGAACTGTGAAACTATATTGTGTGGATAAATCATGAACCATACATTTACCACCTGTCTGTTTCAGGACTGGACAATTCAGTTTTTGAGTAGGTGGTGAGGAAATCCTAAAATTTGAACCACAACACCAGAAGATTGATGTCATTTCGATTTGACACCATTCTAATTTTTCTGCTTCATCTCTTGTGCCTTAGTTCTTGAGATTTTCAATGAAGTTCTAAATGCAAACAGAAGTCATCATTCAAATTGTGATTTCCAACCCATTTGCCCACATCCCACACCTCTGCATTTTTGGTTTTGGTAGGAGGTTGCGACTATGAAAGTGATAACACCACCTGGAACCTAACATAACACATTGAAGTGGATGTACACAACTTCATAACTTCTGCAGCAAGCAACTCACCTCTGGTTCCCCAAAGTCTTCTCACCATTTACAAGGTACAAATCAAGAGTATGATGGAATATTCTCCACTTGTCCAGGTGAGTACTGCCCAACAGCACTCAAGAAGCAAAGTAGCCCAATTGATTGACTTCCTATCCATCACATTAAACATTCACTCGTTCTATCACCAACAGGCAGTGGCAGCAATGTTTATCATCTGCAACATGCATTATAGCAATTCACCAAGGCTCCTTCAACAGCACTTTCCAAACCTGAGACCTTTATCACATAGAATGGCAAGGTCTGCAGGTACATGGAACACCACCAAATGCAAGTTCCCCATTAAGCCACACACCATCCTAACTTGGAATTATATTGCCATTCCTTCACAGTAGTTGGGTCAAAATCCTGGAACTACTTTCCTAACAACACTATGGGTGTACCTACACCACATAGCCTGCAGCAGTTCAAGATGAAGATTATTCAAGGGCAATTGCAGATGGACAACAAATTTGATCTAGCCAGTGATACCCGCATCCTCTTTAAAAAAATGTTAAAATGTCTCATTGATTCTACAGGTACATATTGGATGTGTGGACATGTAGGGCATAGATGGGGCACAAATGGGGCATGGAGAGCATAGAGGTGCATGGATGCAGTCTGGTTACAATCTTTTAAACATACCTTGAAAAAACATTTGCAAATGTGCACCACTTGAGTTTGAGAATCTAGCCCATGTCCGCAAAATTATGGGGGGGTATGAGATAAAAACAGAAGAGTGGTATTTAAGTGGTGATATATTGAGACATATGGATTTATAAAGGGATCTGGGCGTCCTTGTACATCAGTCAGTGAAAGTGGAGAGGCAGGTGCAGCAAGCAATTAGGAAGGCAAATGGTATGGGACCTTCATTGCAAGATGATTTGAGTTCAGAAGTAGGGATGTCTTACTGCAGTTATACAAGGCCTTGGTGAGACCACACCTGGAGTATTGTGTGCAGTTTTGGTCTGTCTACCTAAAAGAGAATGTGCTTGTCATAGAGGGAGTGCAGCAGAGGTTCACTAGGCTGAAACCTGGGTTGGTAGGACTGTCCTATGAGGAAAGATTAGTTCGATGGTCCCAGTATTCACAAAAAGTTAGAAAGATGAGAGGAGATCTGATACAAATGTATAAATTCTAACAGGATTGAGCAGACTAGATGCAGGGAAGATGTTTTCTTTGGTTGAGGGACCTAGAACTAGGGGACATGGTCTCAGAATACGGGGTAAATCATTTAGGACTGAGAATGAGCAAAGATTTTTTCATTCAAAGGGTGGTGAACCTGTGGAATTCTCTATACATTCTGTGACTTGGAGGCCAAGTCACTGAATGTATTCAAGAAAAAGATAGATTTTTTCTGGATTTTATTGACATCAAGAGATATGGGGAGAAAGCGGGAATATAGCATTAAGATAGATGATCAGCCATTATGATATTAAATGGCAAAGCAGACTTGCAGGACCAATAGCCTCCTCCTGCCCCTAGTTTCTATGTTTCTATGAGCTTTTTGTCCCATTAATTTCTCCAGCACTATTATTGTTTACCAATAGTAATTTCCTTCAATTCTCCCTTCTCCAAGTTCATTAGCATTTCTGGGAAGTTATTTGTGTCTTTCTCCATGAAGATTGAGCCAAAATAGTTGCCTCATTACATTACTATTTTCTTGTTGTCTATTATACATTATCCCATTTCAGAGTACGAGGTACCTATATTTGTTTTCACCAGTTGTTTTACAGCCTATTCAATGCTCCCCAAACTTCCCCCTCACCATCCAGGTGCCAGTTTTATGTTCTTTGCATGTTTTCTCTTGTATTCTGTTTTTTCCCTTTTGATCAATCTCTTGAACTTCCTTTGCTGAGTCACTGAACGTATTCAAGGAAGAGAGTTTTTTTCTGGATTTTATTGACATCAAGAGATATGAGGAGAAAGCAGAAATATGACATTAAGATAGAAGATCAGCCATGATCATACTGAATGACAGAGCAGGCTTGAATTCTGAACTGCTCCGAATCCTCAGATTTGCTGCTTTTTCTGGAAACTTTATACAGTTCTCTTAAGATTTAATATCATCTTTAATTTCAATTGTTATCCATGGTTGGGGCACTTTTCCTGATTTATTTTTCTGGCAGAAAGCAATGTGTAATTGTTGCAATGCATGCATTTGTTCCTTAAATATTAGCTGTTGCCTATCTGCTATCATGCCTTTAATCAAGTTCTCCAATCTATCCCAGCCAAGTCACACCTCATACTTTTGTAGTTTCCATTGTGTAGATTTAGGACCCTAGCTTTGGAATGGGCTATTTCACTTTCCATCCGAATGAAGAATTCCATCATTTTATGGTCACTATTCCCCTAAAGGAATATAATTATTATCAACAAGGTTATTAACTAACCCCTTCTCATCGCACAATACAAAATCTAGGAGGTATGGGTTTTCCTAAAACTGTAGCTTTGTTTCATACAATCTCTACAGTGCAGAAGATGCCATTTAGCCCATCGAGTCTGCACTGATTCTCTGACAAAGTTTCTTACCCAGATCCTCTCCCCTGCCCTATTCCTGTAATCCCATACATTTATCATGGCTAATCCCATCTAACCTACACATTTTGGGACACTAAGGGTCAATTTAGCTGATCCAACCCACCTAACTTGCATATCTTTGGACTGTGGGAGGAAACTGGAGAATCCAGAAAAAATCCACTCCAATGGGAGAATGTGCAAACTTCACACAGACAGTCATCCAAGGCCAGAATTAAACCTGGGATCCTGGAGCCATGGGGCAGCAGTACTAACCACTGTGCCATCGTGCCATCCATGGTCACAGATGGACAGTTCCAGCCATTTTAAGGGCCTTTATTCAGTTTACTTTTTTTCAGAAATAGCAATGAGGATATATTTTATAAAAATATATAATATGAGGCCTTAATCCCTTGCAAGTGTCATCACATGTTGAATCCCTAAGGACTAACATATTGGAATGCATGGATGTGGGTCCAATTCTCCATTTTTGCTTCATTCATGGTGAGCAGAGTGGGATGTACCAAGCATTTTAGAAGAAGATAAAGTCAGATGTTGTCAACAACAGACACATCTACATAAGTTAAGGACTGGATGTGTGGTTTAAATCTCACCTTCAGTTTTTGCTCAGGTTTACCTATCTTATTTGTATGTGGTTTGCCAATACTGTCTTCAGGAGTCATAGATTACCTGGAATGGGAGCACAAGGCATGGGTGGTTTAAAAGTAGTTTGTTAAGTATTACTTAGTAGTTTGTTAAGTAGTTTATTAAGACCCTGATTTGGGGGAATATGGTGGTGGGGGGGAGGTTGGGGACAGGGGAAGAGCTTATAACTTGAGACTTGGAAGGTGGGTGGTGGAAAGTATAGACCTTGAGATTAAAAGGAATTAAGAATTGGTGGGTATCTGGTGGTGCTCTCAAGCATGTACTGAACAATGAAACAACTTTTTGGACTAAATGAAAAAGACTGAACAAATTCTGATATTATTCAGGCAATTGATTTCCTTGCATTTTTCAATGCACGTTGATGAGTGTACTGGATAGCTTTGAATGCATTAGGTAGCTTTGAGCGCATGGCATAGCATTAAGCATATTGGATAGTTCTGAATGCAAAGGATAACGTTGAGTGCACTGTGTATCCTTGAGCGCAGCTTTTAGAGTTGTTTCATTCAAGTTTTCTAGGGAGAACTAAAGCTGAAAGCAGATGATTCCCTGCATAAAATGGAGGGAGGACACTGAAGTAAGTGTTGCCTCAACCCTCACTACTGACTCCATAGTACTGTAATTTTATAACAATGCTGATGGAGGATCGTTACCAAGTTCCATGATTTACCATTCTTTTAGCCAAGAGAAGATGTGCAACATAGGAAACCTGAGGAAAGGATTAAAAATCAGGATCTTCACTTTCAAAGCTGCAAGGAAATGCCAGAAACCAACCATATTAAAATGAAAATTTATATTGAGGTTAGTTTATGCACATTTATATGTTGCTTCTCCACTTGCAACAGCTGTGTTATTTTTGGTGGATACCATTTTAATTTCTACCTTAATTCTGATAAGCTATTTAAGGAGTTGCAAGCCAATACACAAATGATGTTTGGTCTCCTCTGCATATTGATTCAGGAGCAGTTGAGTTATTGGCCTTGGCTCAGTATTAACATTTTTACCTGAGTCAGAAGGTCATGAGGGCATGTCCCATTCCAAAAGTGTTGGTCAGAACTGAGGCTGACACTCAAATCCAGCACTGTAGGAGGTGCCATCTTGGATGAAATGTTAAACTAGAACCAATTAAGTAAATTGCTCACCTCTCAGGTGAATACAAATGGTCCTACAGCACTTTATCCAAGAAAAGCGTGGAAGTCCTGTCTAAGATTTATATTCCAACTAATATCACTAAAAACAGATTATCTGATATTTATCATATTACTGTTTTCGGGAACATGAATTAGCAAAAGCATTTCTATATTACAATAGTAATCGCATTTCAAAAAATCAAAGTTCTTCATTGGCAGTAACGTATTTTGGGATATCCTGAGATTGAGATATGTGCAATCTAAGTACAAGTCTTCACAGAATTCCTACAGTGCAGAAGGAGGCCACTCAGTCCATCAGGTTTGCACCAACTCTCTAACAGGGCATCTTACCTAGGCACTATTCCTCCGTCCTGTCCCTATAACCCCACACATTTGTCATGACTAATTCACCTAACCTACACATCTTTGGAGTATGGGAGGAAACTGGAACAGATATGGGGAGAATGTGCAAACTCCACACAGTCACCCAAGGTCGAAATTGAAATTGGATCCCTGGCACTGTGCCTCCTCTCTTTGTTCTGTTCTTTCTTTATTCTGCTGAGACCTTTTGAAAAGTTTAGTTGGAGTTCCTTTTATTCGTTAGCTTCATTCATCAGACTTTGTTTAGTACAAACAAAAGATTGCCAAACTGCTGAAAAGTGCCACTTCAAGTTCTGTAACTCTATAAGACATGGGTAAAATCCATGTTAAATACTTGAGGGAGCAAACAAAACTTTGGTTGAGGAATCTATTTAAATATCCCTTCATCATCACCAGAAAATGTTTTGTTCATTTTCTCTGAAAAGAAGTTTGCCATTGCTACTTAAACCCTACTCACATGGCCAAGTCAGTATTGGAATAAATTGAACACTAATGACCATTTGGCACTAAGTTGACAATGTGAGTCTTGCCAAACAGCAAGCTCTGAACTGATGCTATGATGAAAAATAACACCAGAAGTTAGTGTTGATGACAAGAAAACGGAGTCATTACATTTTAAACCCAGCTGTAACATAGGCTGAGTTAGTTGCCAGGCAACCTTTTTTTCCTGAAGTGAGAACAATGTCATAGTGAAGCCACCACATGACATTCCTCAGACAAAGTGCTGAGTTCCTTTAGCTCCATCATCAGCTTTTAAAATGCAAACTTTAGCATAAGTGGGAGAGAAGTTGATTTACCTTGTCAGTTCAGGGTAAAACTGATATGCTGCACCCAGAACTTTTACCAGTATGAATGAGACATTAATTCAATCCACACATCGCCAAGAGGATTTAAATTTTCAGTTAATCAGACAGGGCCAGCATGGATTTGTGACATACAGATCGTGCCTGATAAACCTCATTATTGACCATTTGATTTTTTTGAAGAGATGACTGAGGTAGTGGACAGGAGAATACCTTAGGATGTTGCTAATATGGACTTCCAGAAAGCTTTGACAAAGTCCCACATAAGAGACTAGTAACTAAAATCGAAGCCCATTGAATTGAGAGCAAATTACTGACATGGCTGGGAAATTGGGTGAGTGGGAGTTGACAGAATAGGGATAATGTGTAGGTTCTCAAATTGACAGGATATGACTAGTGGTGTCCCAAAAGGATCTATGTTGAGGCCTCAGTTACTTGCATTATTTATTAATGACTTGGATGATGGCATAGAAACTCATATATCTAAATTTGTTGATGACACAAAGTTAGGCAGCAATTGTGGACAGTGAATAGCATAAAACTACAAAGAAATATTGATAGACTAGGGAGAAAATTTTCCTGTCCCGCCCGCCATGGGAATCGTCGCAGGTGGAAGGCAGACTATACAAAGGTCCATTGACCTCGGGTGGGATTTGTTGGTTTTGGGGTGAGCACAGCCGGAAAATCCTGCCCTAGATGAATGGGCAAAACAGCGGCAGCTGGATTTCAATCTTTGCAAGTGTGAGGTTACTCATTTTGGGCCAAAAAAAGATTGATCAAAGTGCCTTCTAGATGTTATGAAATTAAATACTATAGATACCCAAAGAGACTTGAGGGTTCAGGTGAATAGGTCTTTAAAATGCCACAAACAAGTGCAAAAAATTATCAAGAAGGTTAATGGAATGCTGGCCTGTTTAGCTAGAGGATAGAATATAAAGATGCAGAAGTTATGCCACATCCATACAAAACTCTGGTTAGACCCCACTTCTGTACTGTGAGCAGATCTGTGCACCATACTTTAGGAAGGATGCATTGGACTTGGGGGAAATGCAGCACTGGTTTACAAGAATGATACCAGGACTTCACGAGTTTATGTATGAGGAGAGATTATACAAATTGGACCTGTTTTCTCTGGAAGTTAGAAGGTTAAAGAGTGATCTGATCCAAATCTTCAAGATACTAATAGGAAAAGAGAGGGTAGCTAAAGAACAACGATTTCCACTGGTTGGAGATTCTAGAACTAGGGGCATAGTCTAAAATTAGGGCCAGACATTAAGGAGAGAAGCAATTCTACACACAAAGAGTTAGATTTGGAGCTCTTCCACAAATGGTAGTTGATGCTAGATCAGTTGCTATCTTTAAATCTAAGATAGAAAATGTTTTGTTAGGTAGAAGTATTAAGGGCTATGGGCCAAAAGTATTAAGGGCTACCGATTAGGCCACAGATCAGCTACACTCTCTTTGAATATTAAAATAAGTCCTCACATCCCCACATGTATCTTTCCCAAAACCTTAAATCTGTTGTTCCCTCTTTCTGGTACCATCAGCTAATAGAAACAGCTTTTATTTGTCTATCTTATGTAAACTCATCATAATCTTGAATACCTCTATCATTGAATCTCCTTAGTTTCAAGACAACAATCCCAGCTTCTCCGAATTAACCTTGTTGCTGTTCAAAATTTCCTCCAACCTCTTTCCTTTTTTTCCCCTGATCTTAATGGTGGCAGAACTATTATTTACATACAATCAAGAACGACAGGAGAGTCAGGAGTGATGTTGGCAGTATTAGTTCAGGATAATGTCACAGTTCTACAGAGGCATGATATACCGGAACGATTAGGAAACTGAATGTATTTTGTTATGAGCTGAGAAAAGGAAAGCTGTTACTTGCTGGGTGCTTGCTATAGACTCCCAAATAATGAGGAGATAAATACCCTGGAATATTCTGCCACATTAAAAGTGCTACATAAAGTAAAGTTGTTGTTGATGAAGGAGAAAATAGGCAAATTTCAGAACATGTAAAAATAATAGAGCAGGAATAATTGAGGGTTTCAACTAAATTCATATGGACAGATGAAATAAGCAATTTACAAGACAGGGTGGATGAAATGCTCTTAAAGTACGTACTGAGAAAAAATAAAAAGACATTTGAAGGAATGATGAAATAGATTGGGGACAAAATGGGAATCTGGCAATGGCGGCAGAGAACAGGCTGAAGCATTGAATGAGTATTTTGCATCTGCCTCCACAAAACAAGAGCATGTAATTAATGTTGCAGTGTGGATATTGATTAAGATTAAAAATAAAAAGGAGGTGCAAAACAGGATGGCATTTCTCAAAGTCACCAAGTTCAGATGAGTTGCTGTGCAATGCTAGGATGGTGATAAAAGAAGGTCTGACCACAATCATTCAGTACTTCTTGGGAATGGTGTCGGAGAATTAAAGGACTGCAAATGTTACATGCCTGGTTAAAATAGGGAAGAGGGATATAGTTAGTCTAACGTCAGTGGTGGAAAACTTTGACAGTTGCCAAGGACAAGATTCTCATCTGGGGATGCATGAGTCACTAAAGGACAAACAGCTTTAATTTATTAAAGGGAAAGCATGCCTGGGTAATCTGATTGAGTTATTTAAGGAAAGATTTTGAAGTACCACATAACAGACTTATTCAGAAAATTGAAGTACAAGATATTGAAGAGATAGTGGTAACTTGGGAATGTAAATGACTACAGGCAGTGTAGTTGTGAATAAATATTTTGCCGACTGGCAAGAAGTGACTGGTGAAGATCCTCTTCTTATTAGGGGTTCTTGCATTTCTTGTTAAATATAAATGACCTGGACTTGGATATGGGGGCCACAATTTTGAAATTTTCAGACATCATAAAACCTTACAAGATTTAAATATTGAGCCTAAAAGCAATAGACTTCAGGAGGATATAGTCAGACCAAAAAGATGGGCAGATAGTCTGTTTAAGGCTAATAAGTGTGAAGTGATGCACTTTCGGAGAAACACAATAGACAGTCAGTGTAATCTAATTAATGGTAAATGCTGACAATGCTTAACAGGTCTGATGGCATCTGCGGACAGAGAAACAGAATTAACATTTCAGATCAATAACAATTCATCACATTTCCAGCATCTGCAGTATTTCACTTTTGTGTTAATCTAAATGGTTATTTTGAGGGCCATACAAAAGAAGAAAGACCCAGAGGGACATACTCACAAATCTTAGGTAGCAGGAAAGTTGATAAGGTGATTGATGAAACATCTGGGATAATTGGCTTTGTAAATCAATGCTAAATTCAAAAGTCATGCTAAATCTTTGTAGATCATTGGTTCGGTCAAAGCTGAAGTATTGTGTGAGATACTGGGTACCACATTTAGATACAATGTCAAAGCCTTTGAGAGAGAACGGATGAGCTTTACCAGGATAATAATGGGTGAGGGAGATTCAATATAAGTATTCAATTAATAAGGGGAGATTCAATAGAAATAGTCAAAATTATGTGGGGAGCAAGGGGTCAGCAAACAGAGATCATAGATTTAAAATAATTGCAGGGAAATTCAGAGATGTTCTTTCACTCACAGGTTTGTTAAAATCTGAAATGGACAACCTGAAAGGAATCAGATTCTTTAGGAATTTCAAACAGCAGCTGAATATGTATTTGAAGTAGACTGATTTGCAAACTTATGGGGGAAAATCTGGAGAACGGGATTAAATTGGTACAAACACCAGGGTCACAGAGGTAAAAGGCTAGTGTTAAATTCATGGAGCTGGATTTTACAGGGTACTATGGTCCTTGCATCCTCCATCAATTAACTGGGGGAGGGAGCCCACTGGGGTGAAAAATGGTTGCCCTGCAGTCATTTAACAGTTGAATAACTATCAATAGCTGGAGGCAGGAGTCCATTCATAATGGACAGATGGTCCTACATCATAAAGCTGCTAGTATTGCACTCTGGGTTTCAGAAGGTGTTCAGCACCAAATTGTGTTGTAAGTGTTTGGGGGTCTCACTCAGTGCCACGTTGGCAGATACCAGCAAGGTAGGCAGGAATCAGAACCATAAAAAAGGGGCCCCCTTGCGCATCACCAGCTCACACATAGAAACCTTCCAATCTGGCCGCTTATTCTGGCCCTCTCCTGATGCCGCTAATATCAAGATAGCAACAGGATAAGGATATTAATTGAACACTAAAGAGCCTCAATTGGCAGACTAGCAACTAGGCGACCAAATGCTTTACCCAATGCTAGTAAAACTGCAGTAGGTGCAGGGACGGGTAGGTAGGGGTTGGCAAGCTATCTACTGGATTTTACATGCCCCCCCCACTTTCAAACCCACTGACAGAGGAACTTTAAAATCTAGTTCACGAAGCTATCCATTTTGTACTAAGAAAAGTACTTGCTCTAAATTATCCGTCTAGGAATCATGGAAACAAACTAATGGGCACTTTTTATGGCACAGTATATTATCTTTGCTGCCTAACCAAAAGCATGTTTTCAAACTAGTAAAACTATTTGTTCTAATCTATCATCTTTGCAATGGCTTAACCTTGGACAATTAATTTAATATTTTTGTTTCTCATTCAACCTCACCAACAATTTCAGTTGGGAACCTTGTGACCCTTCATAATGCAGTCATCTGACTAAAACAGGGAAATCAATTTCATGCAGATTTTAAGGCTCCCAAGTAGCAAAATGTGCTTTTTGCTTCAAGTTGTCCAAACAATAGGCCACTGTCCCTGTTGCCAACTGTGGTGAAGGAAAATTTAAAAAGCATACTTTATATAGCATCTTTCAGATCCCTGGGACATTCCCAAAATGCTCCACAACTAATTACTTTTAAAGAGTGGTCAATATTGTTACATAATCAGGCAACCTGTTCATAGCTAGGTGCTACAAAAAAACTTTTAAATGACCAGTTAATCTGTTTTGTGGAATGATAATTGAAAGAGGAATGTTGGCCAAGATGTCATGAAATTGTTACTGTTTTTCTTTGAGGTAATAAGATCTCTTATATCTAACTGAGTCATCAGAAGAGGCCTCAGTTTTATGGTTATTGTTCAAATACAGCACTTATTCAGTCTGTCATGTATACTCCTCAAATTTTTCCGACTGCTAACAGCAAGGTCTACATGTTCTATGAGTGGGTTCTCCAGTGAAAACAGAAATGCCCATCCAACAATACACAGAGGCTGTAATCCCCAACTAGATAACTTTATGATGCTGGGAGTGATAAATGGAGGAGAGAGCAACTTGTTCTCTCCATTGGTCATCAGAGTGGTAGGCAACTGGATGGCTGAAATGGTTGACAATAAAGGAGAGAGTCAGGTAAGTCAATCACTAGCAATAGGCAGAAGATGGCAAAAGATGATAATCAAAGGAAGGGGGTAGATCTGGGAGTGGCACTATAAGAAAATAAAGTGATTGGGAGCAGTCCTTAAGAGTGAGGAAAGAGGGAGAATGACAACATTAAACCTTCTTTATTAAAGTCTTGGTGAATGTCAGCAAATTTATATTTATTGTGCTGCAACTCTCCAGCTGAAACCAAACTGTGAATGAAAAGCAGATAGTTACAGAAAGAAATAGACAAAGACTGCATTTTTTTAAAAAATGAGGTCAGTACTGTGTCTGTATTGTAGAAAGGTGCCAAGTATTTTTCACTAGGTATCCTGCTCCCTCCAGTTTAGTCTACTGTTTTTGCATTGAATGAAGTTGGCCAACTTCCTTTCAGAGGCAATCTGGGATCACAAAAATGAGCTGTAACAGGCTGCAACATGATGGCCAGGAAAACATCACACGCATTGCTGGTGTTTAAATTAATCTACTGCATTTGTGCAAAGAAAATAAGAGCAGCTGGTGGTGCACAATATCTTGAAAGTGTTCCAAACAGGCTGGCCTGAGTATCAGTACCAAAAATTTAAATGTGGCTTCTCCCAGCTGTGGAGCTTTTTCCTAGACTTTGTCATTGCTGGAAACTATGTCCTTTGTGTATGGGACTTAAATTGTAACATCAATGATCATGTGCCCAAAGATGGAAAATAGGAAAGCCCACACAAAGATATTGGGCATTTCCTCTAATGGACCAGAACCAATTAACATTTTTTTGAAGTCTCAATAGCCACTGAGGTCAATTTTATGAGATGTTTGACTTGGTTACGGATGATTTCAGGAGTTCAATGCCTGAGATCATAACGTGTTCCATTTTCCAGCACAAACATCCGTTATTCCAATCAACAAAATTTCAGCTGGAATAGGATTTTTAAAAGCAAACCACAACATGAGGTTTGAGGCTTGGCGGAAATTGTAAAATTGACTTAGTTTTTGAAGAACTCACAAGAAAGCAGAAAGGTGCAGAAGTAGGAAAAATGTGAGATCAAAATGAGGGAGAAATTAATTTGAAATAAAATTACCTCAGAGAGTGGGGTCAAATATATTATAACTTCAATTTATTTCGCTGCCGAGCTCCGTGGCATTTCCCTGATTAATTTTTGGCACTGATTTTTTTTCCTGTATTTTTGTCTATTTTCCCTCTGATATTTTCTCTCAGGGTACCCTACTGTTCTTTGGAAGCAAAGTGCTGAATAAGACACCAGCAGAAAGGTACAGTTGCAAGTAAAGTCCTTCTGGGTCACTATTTTCAAAAGGATCTTCAAGAGTCTCAGTGGGAAGAACATTTCATGATTGTTGTAGCCCTCTCTGCTCAGCTGACAACATCAGCTTAACTATATAACTTGTAGACTTTACAAATATTGCTTTTGAAATATGCCAGATATCTTTCTAGCCAGAGATTGTAAATATTGATGGCAAAATCAAAAATGTGGAAAAAAAGTATAAACAGCATTTTCTTTCACCTCCATCCTCTTAACTATGCTGCTTTGGGTGGGCTTATACCCATCATCATACGCATCTTTAAGTTCTAAACTTCCATTTTGTCACTTTTTCAGAAATACTGAGCAGAAATCAACTTTTTCTTCTGTGGAAAAAGAGAGTAAAATAGCCACAACCACCGCTTAGCATGACTACATATTCATGAGTTTTCATTTGAGAACGCATTGGCAAAGGCCAAATTGTGGATTATCCATCTCACTGCCCTTTTGGCTGCAGTCAGAAGTCACTTTTAAAAGAAACAGTGGGCTTCGGTTGTGGGTGACATAAGTAAGACTGCTATGATTGCCCTCATCCATTTTACCTGATAAATTGACTGGCTTAGTTGGGTACTTCAGAAGTCACTAACACTGTATTGTCAGACTGGAGTTATGTGTAGACAAGATTAGGTCACAGTAGAATGTTAACTTCAGTGACATGAGCTAACCAGTTACGTTTTTTGCACTATTCCAGCAACTTTCAGGATCATTTTTTTGTGGCCAGCCCACAAATTACCAGTTCATTCAATTAAATTTCTCAATTTGTCATGGAGAGGTTAAAAATTTCAACCATTGCATTGTTCAACCGGATCCTGTCCGGAAACTACCATGTGCAATGGAGATAAGAAAGAGAAACCTGTTACATTAATGTACAGATCAAAACCTTTGAAGTCATTATCTGCTAATTTATTAACTGAGACCACCAGATATATCTGATGACTGGTAGAGGATCTTCAAGGGTCTCCGCAAGAAGAACATTTCATGATCACTGTAGCCCTCTCGCCTCAGCTGACAATATCAGCTTAACTATTTAACTTGTAATAACTCTGGATTTTACAAATAATGCTTTTGAAATATATACCTTTTTGTAACTATACAGATTTCAAAATTTCTAACTGAGTCACTTGTTTAAATTACAACGCTGACAACAAGATACCCTCCTTGTCAGTGTTGAATTTCATTGTATCTTGTTTTGTTGGCCAGATAGGAAGGGATTGCCCCGTGACCTGAATGTTGAGTATGCAATCTGTCTTAGTTTTCCTCCTACTCAATGATTTACTTTGTTAAAGTTTCAAAACAGTTTACAAAAACTTGCTTTTCCTCAAACAGCAAAAATATCAAAGTGTATGATACATTTTTGTGAGTGAGACTTAAGGTAAATGAGGTAAGAAATGTCTCTCCCATTCAGAGCACCCAAATCCTAAGTGAATTCCAGATAGAAAAAAGCATCAATTAAGTGAAGTCTATACAGATACATTTAATATATGCGTTTTAAAAATAATCTGAATTTTCCTGATATTCCAGACAGAATCGATGTCGCCTTAATATTTTATTTTACACACAGACGACGGTCTGCCAGCCGCATTGAGAATTCTACTGGGTTTCCTGGAAATGTGCTGATTATAACATCTGTATTAAATTATTATGCTCTCTAACCACACTTGTTTTTTCATGCTGGAAAGTGTTTTCAGTCTACAGAGGTGTCATTAAGTTCTGTGGCACTCTTGACAGAATCACACAGTTACTTTATTTGATTGGGAAGTTTAAACTAGATGGTCAGGTTGGCCTTGCCTCCGTAGAATGAAGCTCTGACAGAATGAATGGAAAGAGCCTGTTGAATAAAGTAATGCCATTCATACCAATCCACAATCAAGCTCTTTGTCAGTCAGTGACCTTTCCCATTTAGTATCTGTGCTAATGATGTTGTAAGTTGCATTGGAGAGTCTGGACAGTCAGTGAAACAACTTCACTGTTTCTATTTTTTTTAAGTCCATTTCATGACTAAACTCGTATGTTGATGGGGACGTTGGTGAATTGTGTTTTTCTTTCCCTCTGTTTTTCCCTCATTCCAGGTTGTCCTCATGCACCTTGCTATCCTTATGGTCAGGATGTTGGAATGATACCATTCCATCCCTGCTACCATATAACAGCAACAGTCAATGATGCTCTTTGTTCAACTTGGCGAGAACATCACTTCAGCCTTGCGGGAAGTGACCCACTGGCAGTTTACACTTTTTCTCCAGACAAGTGGGCTTAGACCATATAAAATTTGCCTTCTGGGAAAGTCCAAGGGAAAATGCCAATCAAGATTGGCAGTCAAACCCATGTGTCCTATACGCCCGTCATTGCAGCACCCAAACTCTCCAGAGTGAATAAACCCATTATCAGTACTTAAGTAAAATGTTGGGAATATGTAAAACCAATCCCTTTGTGGACAAAGTTAGCACAAAATAATTGTTAAATTATACCTCTTTTGGACAATTAAATCTTTGATTGAGAATGGTACAGCTTAATTAAATCTGCAGTTCTGCATATTTGTTGCAAACTTGTTCCTTTTCATTTTATCATGCTAATTTACCTACTTAAAATGATAACCAAAACTTAATCCATCTTTAATAGCAGACTTGTTTCAGTTTAAGGATCCAATGATTCTTAGACTAGCTGGCAACAGGCACTGTGTTCTTTTTTGTTCTTCACAGTGGGACAAATCCTTACAGCAACAAGGTCCTAAACAGCCAAATCATAAAATACTGAAATTGATATCTGCTATGAAATAGCTGACACTTGGCTGGTGTTTTCCCGAATGTTTATCATTTTTATGTTTGGTTGGACCCATTTTACAAGGACTTTCTTTCTTTAAAAAAACATTATTTTAATAACTTTTGATTGGCCCAGGTGCTTTGCAGATCTAACCTTTAATTTCTGCCAACTCCAGGATAAACCTGGAAGATTGTCAATCTAAGTCTGACTCACTACACTTTGCCATTGCTGTCCCTTTAATATCAGTGTAAGTCACATTTCCAATTTTTCATTTCCATTAATAGGACTCTTTCAACATCATGGAGCTTAGCTTACACCTTATTTTGGAAGGAGGGACATATATTGTAACAACTGATTGTTGCTTCAAGCATACTTTGATGGTAATGCACTAGACTTAATTGCAGTAAAAGCAGCACAAATTAGTTTGAACATAGACCATATTTGGCAGTGAATTAGAGCAAAGATCACTTGACCTTATCCCTTCATTCAAAATTATTGACTTATTTTCTATCGTACACTTAGAGATGAAAAGAACTTTTAAAAAATACTCAATTATAAAATAATTTAGAGCCCATTCATTGCTCCCATTTAGGATGGTATAGTATTGCACAGCTTTGGGAAACATCTTTTCATTCACAGGTTTTAAGTCGGTCCGCCTTGTGTCCAACGAGGGGCATACACGCGATGGGTTGTACTTGGGCTGCTCTTGGTTGTTCGAGATTGGCCTAGTGCTTCATGTCATTAGTGTGTGCCAAAACTGGACCAGATATTGGGCAAGACAACAGCTCAGTGACTATCACTGATTGCTGTGCAGACACATGAATTTGGGCCGGTGTCTGTGGGAGTTTGCGCATTCTCCCCGTGCTTGCGTGGGTTTTCTCCGGGTGCTCTGGTTTCCTCCCACACCCCAAAGATGTGCTGTTAGGCTGATTGGCAGGAATAAATTGTCCCTAAATTAGTTTCCCTCAATGTGGATGGCCATAAAACATTAGACAAGGGTCGTGGGTGGAGAGGGGGACTGGAGGTGTTGAGATGGCGGCGCGGGCTCGTTGGGCCGAAGGGCCTGTTTCCCGGGCTGTTTTTGTTCTTTGTTCTTTGTATCTCTGCAATAGAGAGAATCAGTCTGCACTATGGGGCTGTATTAAAAACCTTCAGGGTTCTAGAAGCATGTTTACTACCACCATCAGAATTGATTTTTTTTTTTGTTTTCATACATTAAAATAGAGCTCATAGTTTACCAGTGGGACTATCCCAGTGCTATGTTGTATGAAATCACACTATTGTAATATTTCATTGACTTATTAATGTAAGGTAATCATGTTCCTATTTCTTTATGAATCAATAAAAGGAATTAACTTTATTAAGATTTAAAAGCAACCTTTATACAGAAACTTTCAACCTCTACTGATGGAGCTCCAACATCATTAAATTGCTCTTTGTGGAAGGTTGCTGTGCACAGTCTGACTGCCATGTTTCCTTTATTATGACAGTGACTGTGTTTCAAAAGTACTTAATTGGCTATAAAACATTATGAAATATCATGAGGATGTGAAAGGTGAATAAATGTGAGATTTTCTTTTCTATTTAATCCTGAAAATGCCAAGACATCAATTGCAACATCACCAAATAATGCCAGTTCAGAATATTGCATGTTCTGACTGATGTGAAATAGAAGACATTGGCATTCTGTAGGATCACCCAGCTGGATATCTTGTTAACTGTCTATGATTAAAGCCTTATCATTCACCATAGAATCTGACCACTGAAGATTGCTACACTTCGGGTGCTTACAGGAACTGAATGCTTACAGATTCCAGACTTTTTAAAAGGATTTTTTAAATTAATAGTTATTGAATATTTTTCTCAGTACCAAGAGATTGCCCATTTTTAAATTGGCGGTGCTTTGTTTCGAATAGGAATAATTGTTTAGTTTACTTATTTATTTATCAGCACATCTTTTGGACTGTGGGAGGAAACTGGAGCACCCGAAGGAAACACATGCAGACACAGGGAGAACGTGCAAACTCAGCACAGACAGTGACCCAAGGCTGGAATCGAACTCAGATCCCTGGTGCTGTGAGGCAGCAGAACTAACCATTTTGCCACCCTGCCGCCCATTGTGTTAACATTGTACAAAACAGAATACCTGCTGAAATGAAGGAACATCTGTAAATTCCATTACTTAATCCTTAGCCTAAGTCTTGAAAAGGTTTGCAGTCCAAATCAGCAAGGTGCAGGGAACTATGCTTTTGCAAAGAGAAATTTAAAATATTGATGTTTCAAAAGTTTCATCAAAGAGTTCATATCAAGATATATAAATTGACTGTAAAATCTCATTTTTTTCAAGACAATTTAAGCAAAAACAAATTCCAAGTTCAATGATACAAAACAAATGAAGATGGCTCATAGCCAAAGTTTTTTTCTGAGTTGTTTATTTACTCTATATGGTGGTTAAATATTATTAACAGAACAAAATTAGAAAGAAATGCAGTAAGAAAAACAGCTCTGTTTTGGAACTCCTTCAGGGGCACATTACAAAAGGGACCCAGTCCCTGGTTTTCCAGCAGACTGGGCATGGCACAGGGTGAGGGCAGATTTAATATCACTGGTGTGTTTAGTTTAGTGGTAATAATCATTTACAGCTGTGCTGAAACTACATTAACAAGGGTATGCCAGGTTCCCACGCATATTTGAAACACTGAGAAATTATTACAGCAGTATTGCTCAAATAACAGGGTATGAGCAGTTAAACTTTATTGAGACTCATTCATCTGTTTACTCCACATATCACTTGTCAAAATAGGTTAGTTTTTAATGATTCTGTCCGTGGAAACATTAAGCATGCAGACTTGTGGTGCAAGAGTGAGTGTATCCTACAAACCAGGGAAGTTCTGGTTCCAAAATATGGCATTTATAGTTTTGATTTATTCCAGCCTTGACAAAGGTGAGAGCACTAGAGTTACCCAATGCAGTGGTCACACTGTTGCATGATCTGATGGTAGCTACCGTGGAAATTCGTAAACAACCATAGGACTAAAGGAGGTCGCTGAGGTATGTTCAGCCAGCTGTTGAGGCATTTGAAGGTCTGGATATTAATTATGAGATGAATACAGGAAATCAATGAATAAACATTAGTGAGAACTAGATCAATAGAAGTACATGGCTTTGGATAGCTAAGATTCTTTGTGACTGAAATGCAAATAATGGACAGTGAACTAAGAGAATATCAATGAGGTTGAGTCAAACCCAGGAAGAATAATTACCTGGATTAGTATTACAGCCTAAGCACAAAGAGATTTGGCTGCTGATTCTTAAAAGGATGGAAGATGGTCATCTTCATAATGTAATAGATGTGAGGAAGAAACTCAGTTTCAAATTAATCAGTGTACCAAAATTCCATACCAATCGATCATCTGATCAAGTTAAGGGAAGGGCTAAATTAGAGGTTAAAAGAGATGAGACATCAGGCAACAGGATAATTGAGCCAAAACCTTGGAATGGAGAGAGGAGGCAGTTATAACAGCGTATTGTTAGGGCCCTGGATCAGAATTGCAAATTACATTAGAACACCAGTCTAGACCCCAACATTTTTTCTATTTTGGCATAAGTATGAGGATAGGATGCTCCACTCCAGGAGTAATTCTGCTGCCAAATTAGGAATCGTTTTTGTAAAACAAACTTTATTTAATAACACCGTATAACTATAACACTAATAAATGAAGCAGCTTAATTATTACTCATTTAATCAATATTTAAGCATGAAAAGAAACATCTCTAATTTTTAACTTATCCATGTGTCAGTTCCAAATGAGCAATATTCTTCTTACAGACTCAAAAACCATTAGCAACCATAAATACACTTCTTTAAAGGATATAGTCAGTCTTGGAGCTTTCAGAGAGATTTTATGGGGAGAGCACCTTGCAAACTTCTGAGTTTAAACAAGCCCCAGCCAGAGTTCAAAAGCTGTTTTCTCTTGTTCCTCCCATGAATCACACTATCACATGTTCTTGCATACCTAAACCCACCTTTCATTCTTTTAACCAGAAGTTCCAGGGGACTTTTTCTTTTATAAACTAAAGTCCATTAGCTCTCTCCTAAGTAAACATTATATGTCCGAAATGAGTAATTATCCTGCCTTCCCAGCATTTGAGCTGCATTCCCTCCAAACATATCAACTACCTGTAGAAAAAGCTGAACTTTAAAGCAGCCCCCTTAAACATAAATCTAAAAAAAATCCATAGCAATAACACTATCATCACACCTCCTCCCATACAAAAATGAACCACCAATGGAAAGATGACTTCATTTTCCCAAAGCCTCTAGTTTTACACACTACTAGTACTCTATAAGGTATATATCTTTTTACATCTAAGCATGATGTTGAATCCCAGCGTTGGACTGGGGTAGGCACAATAAGTAGTCTCACAACACCAGGTTAAAGTCCAAGAGATTTCAGAGCACTGCCTCTTTATCAGGTGAGTGTAGGATTTGTTTCACAAACAGCGCATTTATAGACACAAACTCAATTACAAGATAATGGTTGGAATGCAAGTCTGAGCAAGTAATCAAGCCCTTTGCAGGTGCAGACAATGTGAGTGGAGAGAGGTTAAGCACAGGATAAAGAAGTGTGAATTGTCTCCAACCAGGACAGTTAATGAGATTTTGCAAGCCCAGGCAAATCATGGGGGGTGAGAGATAGTGTAATGTGAACCCAAGATCCCAGTTGAGGGCACCTTCATGTGTGCGGAACTTGGCTATCAGTATCTGCTCAGCAATTGTGTTTTCATACGTCGTGAAGGCTGCCTTGGAGAACGCTTACCCGAAGATCAAAGGCTGCCTAACCTTGACTGTAAACTGTTCACCAACAGGAAGAGAACACTCCTGCCTGGTGATTGTCGAGTGGTGTCCATTCATCCATTGTCGTGGTACCTGCTTGGGCCTTGCCAATGTACCATGCCTCAGCACATCCTTTCCTGCATCATATCAGGTAGACAATGTTGGTCACAAGAGTATATACTGTGTACCTGGTGGATGGTATTCTCACATGAGATGATGGCATCCATGTCGGTGATCCCGCACGTCTTGCAGAGGTTGCTATGGCAGTGTTATGTGGTGTTCACTGTTCTCCTGAAGGCTGAGTAGTTTGCTGCATACAATCCTCTATTTGAGGTTGCGCGATTGTTTGAAGGCAAGTAGTGGGAGTTTGGAGGCGGCCTTACTGAGATGTTTGTCTTCATCGATGATGTTGAAGGCTCCGGAGAAATTGTCATAGCTTCTCTGCCCCGGGGAAGTACTGGACGACGAAGGGTACTCTGGCCACCCTGTCCCGTGTTTGCCTGCTGAGGAGGTGTGTGCGGTTTTTCACTATGGCTTGTCAGAACTGTCGATGAGGGTTAGAGGGATTAGTGGGTAAAATATCATAGAACCCTACAGTGCAGAAAGAGGCCCTTCGGCCCATCGAGTCTGCACTGAACACAATCCCACTCAGGCCCTACCCCCATATCCCTATATATTATACCCACTAATTCCTCTAACCTACACTTCCCTGGGTACTAAGGGGCAATTTCTTAGCACAGCCAATCAACCTAACCAGCACATCTTTGGACTGTGGGAGGAAACCGGAGCACCCAGAGGGATGTGGGGGTAGGGCCAGGGTGGGATTGTGGTTGGTGCAGACTCGATGGGCTGAATGGCTCTTTCTGTGCTGTAAGGTTTCTATGATTTTATGATTTTTCCTAAGCTATCCATAACTTCCCTGAATAACTTTGCTGTAAAATTGGATCCTTGATCTGACTGGATTTCTGTGTTGCCTATCCAAGGTGGGTGCTTATTCTGGGAAATCTGATCATTCCTCCTAGTCATGAACGAGTTCTTGAGCAACGATATGAAGGACATCCTGGTATAATTCAGATGAAGGAATTAACACATAATTATTTTAGGTGAAGGGATTTGAACAGAAGAATGAGAACATTGAATTGAGTTGTTGCTGGATGAGGAGCCATTATAAGTCAGCAAGCTTAGCTGATAGATGAACAGGTCTGATGGGTGAATCCTAAAATACTCAACCCTTCCCAAGATCAAAAGACAATGGTTTTGCATTAGCAGTAGGCTGTCAACACCTGTAAAGAGATAAATGTAAATTCATGTTTTGCGTGTAAGCCCTCAACCAAAACATCAGGTTGCGTGTTGTGCGTGGTTACTTCATTGACTTGCATAACCCAGTTAATGAGGTATTGCAGTGTTGTAATTCCCTTTTCTCAAACAATACTGTAAATTCAGGTAGAAGTAGGGCGAGGGCCTGTGAGGGGGCCCCAGTTACTGAGGCAGAATGACAAAAAATGTAAGCAATTAGAGGTGAGTAGGTCATTCAGTGAATAACACAGAAAGAATTAGACCCAAGCTGCAATGGTGGCATCAGGGATAGCACAAGCTTACAGGGAAACTCCAGTTTCGCAACATTAAAAAGTATACTAATTTACTCATTTAACTGGACTTTTAACCAAATCTTTTATTGTTTTTGCAGGTTATAGCATGATATTGTAGCCAAGAAGGAACTAGCTGATCACTAGTTGATCATTTTCTGCACACTTTGAACATTTACAGTTTTGGCTTTCTTACGAAAGGAAGGATATTCTTGCCTAGGATGAAATGCAACAAAGGTTAACAAGACTGACTCCTGAGATGAGGGGATTGTCCTATGAATAAACTGTATCTACATTCCTCAGAATTTGGAAGAGTAAGAAGTGATCTCATTGAAATATATCAAATTCTTAAGAGACTTGAGTTGGACTTTGCCAGAATGTGTCTTAGTTCTAATACTAAGGCTAAGCCTAAAATAAGACGATATTCATCCCTTCCCAAGATCAAAAAATAATGATTTTCCCACAAGTCTCTACAAATCAAAAATTGAAAAAGAAAATATAAATTGCACTGATCACTTTTATACAAATATTTACGGTGAGTGTTTTTTAAAAAATCAGGTAAGTTTGATGCCCTTGCATATGGCCACGTCTGGAATCAGTCCACATAAATCTAGTGGTTGTTACTGTTTGAGAGTTTTCTTAAAACAGGTTCACAGACATTGTTGGTATTTGGTGATGGTCTATAATGAGTAGCTTTTCTAAACTAATTATTTTATCTATTAATATCAGATATATATGGATGATGGCACAGTACGGAGTACATATTCACAATAATGTCTGATGAGAACTGCCTGAATAAATGCCCTCCATTCTTGGATGATGATCTGAATTGATTTGCATTAATCCTTTCAGCTACCTGTCTTCATATGATCCCACCAACCAACACACTTAAAGTTACCATGTATGTTCCAATGCTGTCCAGCTGTTTACCAGTTGACCTTATTTACATATCACTTCCTGCACTTCTATTGCTGCCCGTAACATTTTATGCATTACCTTCATGGAGTGCCTTAGTTTTGGTGCTCATCTCTTGACTTTCCTCAATATGTGTTACAAATACACTTTTGAACTTAATTCTTTTTGTGTCTGATACTGGATTTGTGTCAGTGATTTATATATTAGTTACAATATATACAAGATTATCCAGCTTTCCGAAAACCATTGCTGTATTATTTCCAGACCTTTACTTTTGTTAAATTCAAGGTCTGACCTGGTGTAAAATACTCAGTTTCTAAATTCAGTGTGTTGTTGTGGAATGCCAATTGAGTTCATTCATAACTTTTAAGGGTATTTCAGGAAGCAACAATCAGGTTGTCTCTGAAATTTTTCACTAATGTTTATAAAGCATATAGTATTAGTAAGGGAATAGAATACAAGGGCAAGGAGGTTATGCTGACCTTATGCAAGACACTCATTGGGCCTCAGCTGAGATATTGCGTCCGATTTTACCATTTTCATTCTAATTGCCGAATCTGGGCGCAATTCAGATCCGACTTGGAAATCTGTTCTCAGGTGACCCCATACACACTTAGCTTGAAACAAAAATTGTGAGTCTGAATCATGCTGTGGGCGAGGCTTATCATGCCCAAAATGATTGGAGCTTTGAATTGCACATGTGCTGTGAGAAAAAAAATTTGAAAAACACACTGCTGTCACATCGCTCCCGGGCCGCAAAAACCGGATAAAGTGGCCCGGGAGCAAAAAGCAGGAGCGATAACCCTCACAGATATCACCTCACCTCCACAACATAACTGTCCCCCTTATGCACCCACCTCCCCCGCTATCCAGACCGATCGCGGCCTTCTGTCCCCCTTTGCCCCCACTGATCGCCCGCAGAGTGCCAGTATCCTTCACTTCCCTTCCCCCCCAACCAGACAACAATCAGGCTTCCTTCTGCCCTCCTCCTCCTCCCCTCCATCAGAGAATGATCTGGCCTCTCCCCTCCCCCATCCACCAGAGAACAATCTATCCTCCCTCCCCCCGCCCCACCAGAGATACATCTGACCCATCCTCCAACTCCACCCCCACCCCACAACCACCAGAAAATGATCAGGCCTCCCTTCTCCCACCCCTCCCCCTCCCTCACTCACCAGAGAATGATCTGCTCTGGCCCCCCCGGCTCCTCCACCACTGATCTGTGTCAGAGAGCCGTTGGAAGCTCTGAACTTACCTCTTCAGAAGCTGGACCGCCCGAAACAGACAGTTGCCAAGCAGGTCTGTTTCGCACAGAATCTGGACACACAAATGCGATGGTAAAGGGGGAAACGTTGATATAGTTGGGCGGGCAGCCCATTAATTCAATTCAAATACATGCAAATGCATTTAAATTGCCTTTGTGTCCATTTTGGGCACGAATCGGATCGCGGCCATTTTTGGGCCTTGGTAAAGTGGGCACCTGCGCGGATGCGGGTGCGGATTGCATTAATGGCCTCATGCCTGACTTTACCAAGTTTTTGCACCCATTTTCAGGTGTAATACTATGGTAAAATCAGGCCCATTGTGTACAATTCAGGGTACCACATCACAGGAAAGATGTGAATGCATTGGAGAAAGTACAGAAGATGTTTACAAGAATGATTCCAGAGATGAGAAACTTCAGTTATGAGGATAGATTGGAGAGGTTGGGACTGATGTCCTTGGAGAGAAGGCTAAGAGGAGATTTGATAGAGATGTTCAAAATCAAGAGGGGGCTCAACAGTAGATAGGGACAAACTGTTCCTGCTTGTACAAGGATCAACAACAAGAAGGCACAGATTTAAAGTTAAAGATTTAAATTCTTCTTCACAAGCAAAAGAAGTAAATGTAGTGTGAAAAAACTTTTCCACACAAGAAGTGGTTTGGTCTGGAATTCACTGCTAGAACGTATGGTGATAATCAAAGCATTCAAGAGGGCATTGATAACTTAAATCGAAACAATGTGCAGGGATGCAGGGAAATGGCCGAGGAAAGTCACAATGCTTGTTTGGAGAGCCAGTGCAGACATAATGGGCCAAATGGCCTCCTCCTGTGCTGTAACGATTCTGTGATGTTCTGAGATCCATTACAACACTGAGGTTTGTTAGCTGCCGTGTATTCTTTTTGTCACTAGCACTTTGTTAAAATAGGAGGAAAATACCTCAAGAAAAGTATTCAGAAACCATTTTCAAGGTTTAAGTGCAATGGATGTGCTGAAGTATTTTACACATCAGTATATTTTTCCTACAGGGCATTTTCACATTTCAATGGCATATGTAATCAGGAGGTCTCTGGCAAATAACGCACCTGTTTCCTCAAAGTTTGTCCACAGAAGTCGGGACTGATGGAATGCTCTCCATTTGCCTGGATAAGATAACAACAACAAGCTTGACACCATCAAGTGCAAAGCAGTCTACCTGATTAGCACCCCATGCATCATCTTAATCATTCATAGTGTACACTGGTATCAGTATGCACCATATACAGATGCACTGCAACAATTCACTAAACCTCCTTCAACAAGACCTTCCAAACCTGCGACCTCTACCACCTAGAAGGATAAAGATATCTCACACAAGGGAATACCATATTTGCGAGTACTTCTCCAAGCCCCAAACCACCCTGTCTAGGACCCACCTTCACAGCATTAGATCAACATGTACCCACATCAGATAGACTGTAACAGTTCATGAAGGTGACTTACAGCCATCTTCTTGTTATTTATTTAATTGGCTACATGATTGCTTTCAGAGCAGGTCACATGACTTGATCTTGGGGTCATGTGGGTGTGTCACAGGTTTCTGTCTTAGTTTCAATTTTTGTTCTGTGCAGAGGACATTTCTTGCAATAAACCTATTGTTTGTTACTTTGATTTTACATGAGCAAACCACATCTTTTTCTTTCTGAGTAAAACTTACAGCCTCAAAGTTTAAAGTTTATTTACTATTGTCACAAGTAGGCTTACATTAACACTGCAATGAAGTTACTATGAAAATCCCCTAGGCCACACTCCACATCTGTGTGAGTACACTGAGGGAGAAGTTAGCATAGCCAATGCACCTAACCACCCGTCTTTCAGACTGTAGGAGGAAACTGGAGCACCCGGAGGAAACCGGAGCACCCGGAGGAAACCCACGCAGACATGGGGAGAACATGCAGACTCTACACAGACAGTGACCCAAGCTGGGAATCTAACCTGGGTCCCTGGTGCTGTGAGGCAGTAGTGCTAACACTGTGCCACTATGCTACTCCATGGCTTGGGTCACTGTCTATACGGAGTCTGCACATTGTCCCCATGTCCTCCAAGTGCTCCGGTGCCACCATGC
This sequence comes from Carcharhinus amblyrhynchos, assembly GCF_965287045.1. Taxonomy (NCBI): domain Eukaryota; kingdom Metazoa; phylum Chordata; class Chondrichthyes; order Carcharhiniformes; family Carcharhinidae; genus Carcharhinus; species Carcharhinus amblyrhynchos. The sequence continues at coordinate 85,042,358 of NC_137332.1, read as the reverse complement.
TGCCTAGGACATTACAGAAAATCGGTAATGAGTTGGAATTTTGTTTTCAGTATTTTGTACAAGCAAATAAAATTGCAAACAAACTGCTCATACCAGCTTTTCTCTGCATGAAGTGAAACTTTTAATTTGCTCTGGTGCTTGGTTCATCCAGCAAAGCCAGGAATCAAAACTTATGATGACTTGATGAAAATCCTTGAAGGCCGTTATGCTCATTGCAGTACAGTTCAGATTCCACCAATGGAATCAAATAGAAGGTGAAAGAATTGATCTGTTTGTGACAGCCTTAAAAAGGTTGGCACAACATTGTGAGTTTGGTGAGTCATTAGAAGATACCTTTGACTTTTCCCAGTTTGTGATCTCCAAAATAAGGCTATGCAAAGAAGATTGCCTACTGAACATGCTTTGACTTTAAAGACAGCAGTAGAAATCACAGTGTCAATGGAATTGGCTGCTAAAGACACTTCACAATTTGGTACAGGAATAAAGATCCACAAGTTGGGAACTGCCCATACAAAGACAAACAAACGTGTCACGTATATGTACCAAATTGGGCTATTCAATGAGTGAATGCTGGAGCAAGGATAGTCAATGCAAAAACTGTGGAAAAATGGGTCACATTGCAAAAGCTTGTTGGGCAAGACAAACTTCTCCTGAGAAGAATATTCAGAAGGATAACCTGGGTACTTTTAAGAAGATCAAGTTGCATTCTACAAAAATAATTTACAACATGGAAGGAAGTTGTACATCAGGATTAAGTTAAGAGCAGAAGACTCTTCACAGAAACACCTCTCTGTTAAATATGCCTCTGAAACATTCTGAATCACGCCAAGTAATGTGGTTCAGCTGCAGGACTTGTGTTCATCTGGATTGCTAAATCCTACAGGAAAACTGCCGAAAATTCCCAGACACAGAAATGGTTGAACTTCGCTGTTCCTGCTTCTGCCACTTTGGGCTACTTCTGTATTCCAGTAAATTTGTTTCTCTCACTGTCATACTCTTGGGTACAGAAGACATATGCCTCATATTGTAAAATTATTACTAATTAATTTTAATCATGAGATTTTGCAATACACTTCGGGCCTGATTCTTCCATCGTGATGCGCTAGTTTTTTGGCACTTTGGGTTGGGAGATGCACGTGTTGGTCATTTTGCAGGATTAGCCAGAGAGCAGGTGCAGTCAAGACTACACTGGAAACTGGCAGAAAGACAAGATAAGTGATTTTAATCTGTTTTTTTAATCTATTTTAAATGTCATTATCACACCCGGGACTGAATTCTCTGGGCCCGAAAGCATCTCCCACCCCATCAAGAGTATTTCACTCTGGCGGGGTTTAGAGTAGCTCCCCACAATTGGGGAACCAGCAGGAAATTCTGTTCGAGTGAAGGGGAAAAATCGGGGCCCCCCCCCACGGATCGGGTAGAGGAGGGTGGTGCCCTGGGATATGGGCACACTGGCAGTGCCAGCCTATGGCCCCGGCACTGCCCAAGGGGCAAAATGTCCATGCCAAGAGGGCACCTTGGCACTGCCCACTGGGCATCGGGCAGTGCCAAGGGGCTGGGCCTAGGGGGCAAGGCCCATTGTGAGCAGGGCTTAGGGATGATTGGTGAGGGTTCCCACTGCCACTCTACATGGGGATCAGATGAGGCTGGAGGGAGACCCATGACTGGGGCAGGCTGGGGGGGGGGGTCGGTGGTCTGCTGGGAGTGGGGAGGGTCTGCCTCCCGGTTGGGAGGGGTCTGCTGGGGGTGTGGGGGAGGGGGATCGTCACTGCTGGGGGGGGAGCTAAAGATTGGGGGGCGGGGGGGGGGGCTCAAGGCTGGCCCAGGAATACGTGGGGTCTGTGATTGGGCCATGGCTGAGGTGTGAGAGGGGGGGCGGAGGGGTAGCACCATGACGGTCCCGGGCTGGCCATCATCAAGTTGGCCAGCAACCTGCAAACTGACAGTTCGGGGTCACTGTGCATGTCAGACTCTGGTGTGAATAGGCCCCACTACCTCCCAAGCTTTTAATGATATTCACAATTGTGGCCTCTGCATTGCACAGAGTGTGGGAGATCTGAGAGTGAGCTGAAAAAACAATTGTGAATTACACCAATTTTTCCACCAATTCAGCACTTAGAATTTTTTTGAGAGAATTACCGCTGTTATGTTCAAGTCGCGCCAGCAAATTGCACTTTGTGGTACTTAAGCTCACCTGCTTTTCAGCTCAGCATCAAAAGATCAGCATCAATATTGTTATATATTTTCTTGCTTCTGTAATGCTTTGTTTTCCAATCAGTTCTCTGTGTTTCCAGTAAAATTCTCATTTTCCTGTCTTTTCTCAATAGTGCAATCCAATTTTTTTCTAGATTTTCTCAGTCTCCCAGTATCTATTCCATCCCAGTCCCTTGAGGTATCAGCTGCTTCCTCACATTTGACTGGTACCTCCAATAAACTCCAACTAATTCCAGGCTAATATTCTGAAGACTGCATGGATTCAAATAGCCTCGCCCTCACCACACCTTTCAGTATCATTTTTTTGATGCAAATCAAAAAATCCAGAAACTCAGAGCACAATCTTCCAAAAGGAATTCTAAGGGCCGAATGCTTGAGAAAACGGGAGAGAATGAGCTGCAACTGGGGGGCGGGGGGGTGAAGGGAGGATCCTGAGCTCACCAGGGCAGCCGGCTGCTGAGCTCCTGGAGCATCATTACACAGGCACCCCGATCTCCTGGTGTGCTGGGAGATCTCCCAACCCTGCCGATTGCCCCATTTGTTCTGTCCCCCACCCTCTGCCAATCACCATTTGTGTTGGTCCGTTCAATCCTGCAGCCCCCACCCACACCGTAGACATTGTCCCCTGTCTAACACAAACCCTGCAGAGACTCCCCTGCACCCACCATCCCCCCACCGTCACCACCTCTGCAGAGTTCCAAGGCATAGCCGAGTCCTTGCAGGCCATGGCCGTGAGCCTTGGGAGCATTCTGGGTCATGGCCAAGGGGATGCAGAGCTTGGCCCTTGACAGAGAGGCATCTTGCTGTGGGCATCGAGAACTTGGGCCAGACTTAGAGGGCCTTTGCCGCGGGCTCGCACACCATGGGGCAAACACAGTTGGATTTCCAGGACCCGCAGGGCCAGATGACACTAGCACTTCTGGAGCTCAGTCCAGCTGCTCCACCATTCCATGGAGTGACCAAGTGTTACACTGGCACCCAAAGGGAGGAGGAAGGACTGAAACCCAGGCTGGGACCAGAGTCACCAGAGGGGAGACTCTGGTGTTTGCTAGGCCTCTCTATTCCCCCTTTTCTGACACCAGTACAGCTCAAGAACAGCAGGATGAATGGTGACATTGATATGTCCATGACACCAGAAAATTGGCCAGGGCTTTCCCGGCCCGCCAGGGGCTGCCTACTAAAGGCATCACAAGCCATGGGCACAGAACACAGCTGACCACCTCCACCTCTGATGTACATTCTGGGGAGACATGTCAACATAGTGCTGGGTAAGATTAAAAAGTTGTAGTGTCATCAAGACAGCACGGGTGAAGGGCTGTGTGAGTTAGGTTTACGGAAATAGGCACTGTTAGTGATCATGTCCAGCTGCTTTATAGCAGTGTTAAGTTCCAGCACTGTTATTGCACTGTTAGTTTCACCAATAAATATTATTGCAACCCACAGCTGTGACTAATAGGTCTGTGATTCGCCTCCCACATGGATGACTGTATCCTGATCTGACCCAGAGGGCCTCAGAGCATCACTCTGTGTGGGAAAGGCCACTCAGCCCACTGAATATGCAATCCCTATATCCCAGCACACTGCGATACCCCTGATTTGCGTGGTATTCCAAGCGCTCATGCTAAACTGAACCAGCAGAGGATGCCCTGCAGGCCCACTGGCATCATTAGCCAAGTCCTTAGCAGGTAGGCCTTGTCCCTCAGGAGTCATGGTGGCAGTTGGCCTGCCCTTTAAAGAGGCCAGGAATGTCAAAGTATTCAAAATGAAGCTATCATGCACACTTTCTGTTTAATGTGTCCACACACATACATGAAGTTCATATTTTGGTCTCAGACCATCTGTACATTCAAGGAGTAAATTCTCTTCATGAACTGCGCTGCTTGATGTTTTGGGGACCACAGGGCGATGTGCATGCAATAGATTGCCCCTGCACCTTCAGTATCCCGGTAATGGTGGCAAAGCCTGCAACCTGGGCTTCATAATGGGCCTGGCCCATATTGAAATGCAAGTACTGGCCTGTCCGGGCAAATAGGGTTTCTGTCACCTCACAGATACACTTGTGGACTGAAGACTGGGAAATCCCATAGAGTTTCCCAGTGGCAGCCTGGGAGGACCCAGTTGCTTAAAGATTGAGGGCCATCGTAACCTTCACCGCCAACAGGAGCGAGTGATCCCCTGGACCTCAAGGTACCATTGTCCGCAAGGACCTGACACAGGTGCCATACCATTTCCTTGCTGAGCTGGAGCCTGTGGTGGCACTTGCCATCTGTGTGTCCTGAACTGTCCTGAGAGAGAGAGAGAGAAATTCCATGAGATTCAACCCAGGACCCACACTCCTTCCCGTGTCCCAACTGAATGTGGACAGTGGCAAACCGACACCAGGCCCAATGTCATGCGCCATCTTGATGGGTTGGCAACCGTCACTGCATCTTCATCATGGGTGGCATGGGGAGCAGGTTGTGCGGAGGTCCCCACTGGGAACCCTAGAAGCATAGTCATGGGTGTATACACCTGGATGTCTGGTGCAGTGTCCTCCAGGAATGTTCAGACAGAGATGGGGAGGGACACCCTCACAATTATCATGGAATGGGTTCCCATTGAGGGCAGCACTGCAGAATCAACGAGAAACCGTATTAACAGCTGCAGAGCTCCCTTGTTTGGAGCAGAAGATAACAGACCTGCTGCTTGTTTGTATTAATGGGGCTTGTGATGTAATGTCATCAGACAGCCAGAGAGCCTGTGTAACTGACAGATGAAAGGGTGAACATGGTGACATCAATGGGGTAACCCCAGCCAAGGGAGAATGCATACAATGCCGAGCCCGAACACCAAGGGACCCCAAGAACAGCATGAGCCCTCATACCCATGCAAGCCCTCCCATCATAGCTGCAGTAAACCCCACCTCCCCGCATCTTGGGGGTTGGTGCTCAGTGGTTCGCACCTCCTTGCTCACCTTTGTCACTGCTGCACCTGAAACCGATTTTTATAGGGCAGGTGTTTCTCTCGCTGGAGTGACATCTTGCCTATAAGGTGGTTAAGTGAGAGGGGAATGATTGCATGCCAAACTCGTTAATGATATCGAGATGAATGCAGATGCATGCACACTGATGTCTCACCCCTTTTGGGCGTGATCCTCATCACATCCAGAAAAAGTGTCTGGTTAGATGGAAACCAGCAGGAAAATGGGCGCATTTCTCACTTTTTGCTTTTCATGCGATCTTACGATGCCACCACTCCAATCAACAGACACAGCAAGGTCGTAAGATCGTGCTCTGATAAATTTTAAAGTCGGAATACCTACTGTATGCAAAGATTGAATGGTGAAGACCCAAACCCTCCTCCCCTGTCCTCTCCAAGGGTTCTTGTGTCAGGCCAGGAATCTTTTCTCATCTGAGTTTGGCTTATTTGACTTAAATGACTGCAGATGTAATGCACCTTGTTACAGATTGATGATATTTTAATCCTTCAACTGAGGATAATTGCCCAACTTGGTTCACAAGATTCTCAACTATGCCTGTTCTATTCATGCATTTCTGCTCTCAGCCCTCTTCCTCCTCTTCCAAAAGCATCTGCTCATTCTCCCCTTCTACCCCACTAGCTTCCATATCCAATGGATCATCCATCATCATTCCTGCCACATCCATCATCATTCCTGCCACATCTTTAGCATGAACAAATCTTCACCTCCACTCCCCTTTCAGCATTCCAGCAAGACTGTTACTTGTTCCATTCCTCAGTCATTCCCAATACTCCCACTCTTTCCTACAGCATTTTCCCTTCAAGTACAGCAGATACAACACTTGCCCTTTTACCTCTTCCCTTCTCACTGTCCAAGGTCACAAACTCTCATTCAAAGTGAAATGTAAGTTTACTTGTGCTCCTTTCAATCTGGTTTATTGTATTTGCAACTCACAATGTGGTGTCCTCTACAGTGCAGAGATCAAACACAGACTGTGCGAATGCTTTGTAAAATACCTCTAATCAGTTCGAAAGAAGGACCCTGAACTCCAGTTACCTGTCATTTTTAATTTTCCACCTTGCTTCAACCCTCAGCCTATGCACTACTTGAATGAAGTTCAATGCAAACTTGAGAAAAAGAATCTCATCTTTCAACTGCACACTCTGCAACTTTCCGGTTTCAAAATTGAGTTTATCCAATTTAGATCATAACTTCCATCTCATTTGTTTCATGCTTCTTGATAGTTTATTTTTTTCTCTTATTTCCTTTACTCTGTGTGAAGATGGTAGCATCCTATCATTAACTGTCCCTTTAAACACAGCTTTTGCTTCACCATTAAATGTTATGCCATTTAATAATTCCTGTCTTCCACCCTATCATAGATCTTCCCTTTTATTCTTCTCATTCACCCCCTTTTGACTTGCTTGAAATCTATTACATTTCCAACTCTTCCTTGTTCTGATGAAAGGTCACAACCCCGAAATATAACTCTTTTTCTACACACAAATGCTGCCAGATCTACTATGTATTTCTAACGTTTTCTGTTTTCAGTGCTTACATTTTAGTGGCTAGCTCTGTGTTCATTTTTTCAAGTAGTTTTTAAGACTCAGGTGAATTTGTGTAAATGTTGGGATATGTTTATTTAATGAATTTTTCCAGAAACCAGAAAACCTGTTTAGTTTTGTTTTGAGTCCATTTTGTTTGATTTAAAAATTGTGAGTTTCCCTTTTATATAGAGTGGTCAGTCCTTGTTATCCCTTTGGAGGTCCAAATCTAAAGGAGAGTAAACGTGGAACATAGTGAAAAATAAAGTTGATGCAATAAGGCAGGCCATTATGCTGGGATGTGAGCACGATTGCATACTGTGGGCCACATTTCAGCATCCACCCAGTCACAGAGTTGCCTTTGATATCTGAGGCTGCTTTCAGTCTGTACCAATCTAGAGAATGTTGCTTCTGCACTCATAAACTGCCTTTCAATACTTCGCTCTCATACCGATGTGTTTTTCTATCAAATATCTGTCTTTGCCACACACGCACACACACACACACACACACACACACACACACACACACACACACACACACACACACACACACACACACACACACACACACACACACACACACACACACACAGTGTAGTACAGGGTTGAGACTGCCTGTAATGACACCAATGATATCTGTATTCCTGTCCAGAGATGTTTACTGCACACCAGAAGTAGAGACATTTTTTAAAAAAACCTCTTTTTGACCAGGTCCCCCTGTTTTTGCAATAGCATAAAGAATTGTTTTGGCATTGCAAACCAACATTTGAATGGCTACAAGCAAGCATTTATTAATCTACATGGCTCCTTAACATAGTCTTGGAACCTACTTTCTTGGTATTCTTGGGACATGGTGTTGCTGGCTGGCCAGCATTTATTGTCCATCCCTAGTTGCCTTTGGAGGGCAGTTGAGAGTCAACCACGTTGCTGTAGCTCTGGAGCCATTTGTCGGCCAGACTAAATAAGGACGGCAGATTCCCTTTCCTAAAGGACATTAATGAACTAGATGGATTTTTCCAACTATCGACAATGGTTTCATGCTCATCAGTAGATTCCTATATCCAGATTTTTTTAATTGAATTCAAATTCCATCACCTGCCATTGTGGGATTCGAACCCGGGTCCCCAGAACTTTAGCTGAGTTTCTAGATTAATAATCTAGTGACAATACTACTAGGTTGACCCCAACTAGAATTGTGGTGGGGAGCTTTGGTTAGCTTCAGTGTCCCTGAGCTATGTGGTAGAAGCAAAAATTGTCCAGCTTCACATGTCTCACTGCCATCCACTGTCCCCTGATGAGAAGTCCATGTCTTCAGATGTCGGCTAAGTTCAGGGTAGATTTTGAATGTGATAAATCTCAATGACATGCGAGGTGTGTTGATACTTGGTGCCTCAGTTGCGAAATAAAGGTGTTGATAGATGGCTTGTAACCCATGGGACTAAACCCAACCAGACTATTACAGTACATTTGGAGTTCCAAAATTCAAAATTACTATACTATACCTGTAATACCCTGAAAACTATCATTCTCTCTTCTGAATTTTCTGATGCCATCAACCTCCCTTGCAAATATTCCACATGTTCACCACTTGCAACTTCAAATCAATGTCTTGAAGAGAGAGGAATGTGCCACCTTCTGTGTTGACTTTTGAAATAGATAGCCATGTATAACAAGACGTCACTGAAAAATCTAAAAACAAAATGGGCAATTGATTTTCTGTAGGTTCAATCCTGTTTCTTTCCCCAACCCCTCTACTTTTCTTTCCCCAATTTTCTCTTTGGCTACACAATCAGTGCAGCCAACTTGTTTTCAGACTAGTGCCATTCAAAGCCATGCCAACCCTATTGTTATTTAGGTGAAACAGGTCCCATCTGCCATCTCAGGCCGATGTACAGGATCCTATGACATTATTTCAAAGAAGACCAGCAAAGTTCTTCCATCATTGTGGCCAATATTTACCTCTTAATAACATCACTAAAACAGTCTGACCATTACCACATTTCTGTTTGAGGAACCTTGTTACATGCAAATTGGCTGTCACATTTTCTACTTTGCAAAAGTGACTATGTACTTAAGTAGTTGTGAAGTATTTTGGAATGTCCCAAAATCATGAAATATGCTAAGTAAATGCAAGTTTTTCTAACTAAGCTCAGGTAGTTCAAGCACAAGATGTGGGGTTTAAAGCTGGGACTTTTCTGGCCTGTATGACTCATTTGCAAGGCATTTACTCGCTGAGCTACTATTTCATATCATAAGACATTTGTGCTGTTTTTACATTCAGGTCTGTCGCTTACTGTAGAATCAACTAAACCTGCTGAAGCTAATGAGAAAGGAATTTCCACTTGTCATTTACGTTGTATTACATCATGAAAAGAGGAATAAAAAGTTCTATTCATTCAAAATACCTTACTTTTTCTAGCTTTTTTTCCTCTCGAAACCAAATATTTGTCTGCCGTTACTGCAGTAAATACTTTGTAAAACTTTCCTGCAATATGTGTTACTTTTGGCTCAAATCAAGACAAGAAAACATTTGCATTTTAAGAAAGCATGGCCATAGCAGACGGATATCCAGAGTTTTGAGTTTTCCTTATTTCCTCATCTCCCCTCTACCTCATTCACATCCTTGCACCTTCCACGTGGCCAACATACTCGCTCCTTTCCAGCTCTATCACATTCCATCTACACTGCAAATATAAGTTTATATTAATAGCTGCTGCTGGTCAGCAAATTCCCAAATGTAAACCATACTGATATTTTGTTGCAGTCCTCATTGAAAGTTCCTAGAATCTTACAGCATAGGTGGGGAGCCCATTGTATCTTAAATTAGTTCTCTGAAAGAGGCCCACCCCCCTGCCTTTTTATGATAATACTGCAAATATCTCCTTTTCGAGGATAGATATCGAATTCTCTTTTGAAAGTTACTGTTGAATCTATTTTCAGGCAACATATTCCATATCATAATTTGAGTTTAAAAAATTCTTATCATTTACATTACTTTCTTTGATAATTACCTTACTTTTGTGTACTCTGGTTATCAGCCTTGCTCTTTCTCCCTTCCTACATTATGAAAATCAATCTTAATTCTGCACACTTTGAAATTTCTTTTTTAATCTTCTTTGCTCTGTGAACAATCCTAGCTTCTCTACCCTTGGTACTGAATTCCCTCATCACTGGTACAATTACAGCAAATCATCTCTGCAACCCCTTCTCCACTTAGGACACATTTCAAGCTCTGTAACCTCCTTCATCTCTATTGCCCTACAAGATCTCTGCATTCTTCCACTTTTGGTGGAGGATTTACATCAATCCTCCATGGGCAACCCTGCCTTCAATTGTTCAAAGCCTAAGCTCTGGAATTCCCTCCCTAAACCTCTCTGCCTTTTTACCACCTCCCTTTCAGACACTTCTTATAATCTACCTCTGTGACCAAACTTGCCTGTCCTAATATCTCCTTATGTGACTCGGAGTTTGATAACATTGCTTTGAAGTGTCTTGGGATATTGCATTATGATGAGGAAATAATATAAACGCAAGTTATTAAAACAAGAAATTTGCATCAGATGAGCCCGTCTCCTTTTTCTTTTCTTCGGATGGTAGAAGATATCAATTAATTGAAGCAGGCTGGTAAGTTGTTATTGATGTGTCAACAAGATTAGTATGAATTTTTAGTGTTTGAATCATTATGATGATCTGTACTGAATTTAACTGTCTTATAAAATCAGGAAATCACTTCAAGAGTTCCTCAGTGTTGGCCCAACATCAGGTGCTTTGTCAAGGACCTGCCCTCCATCATAAGGTCAGAAGTGTGGATGTTTGCTGATGATTGCACAATGTTCAGCACCAGTCATGATGACTCAGATTCTGAAGTACTCCGTGTTTCTATTAAGCAAGACCTGGACAATATCCAGGCTTGGGATGGAAAGTAATAAATAATATTCATACCACATATGTTCCAGGCAATGGCCATCTCCAACAAAGAGAATGTATCCATCTCTCCTTGACATTCAATAGTATTACCATTTTTGAATCCCCCACTATCAACACTCTGGGGGTTATCATTGACCAGAAACTGAACTTGACCAGCTATATAAACACTGTGGCTGCTAGAACAGATCAAAGGGTGGGAATTCTGCAGTTAGTAACCCACCTTCTGACTCTCCAAAAACTGTCTACCATCTACAAGACACAAGTCAGGAGTACAATGGCATATTCTCTACTTGCCTGGATGAGTGCAGTTCCAAAAACACTCAAGAAGCTCAACACCATTCAAGACAAAGCATACCACTTGATTGGCCCCTGATCCACCACTTTAGACATACACTCCCTCCACCACTGATGCACAATGGCAGCAGTGCGTACCAAACACAAGTTGCAGTTCCACAACACACCAAGGATCCTTCAATAGAACTTTCCAAACCCATGATCTGTACCAACTAGAAGGACAATGACAGCTCAAGTATGGGAACACCACTACCTGCAAGTACCCCTTCAAACTACATACTATCCTGACTTAGAAATATATTGCCATTGCTTCACAATTCAAAATACTGAAACTCCCTTCTTATCAGCGCATTGGGTGTACCTATACCACACGGATTGCACTAGGTCAAAAAGTCAACATATCACCACCTCCTCAAGGGCAATTAAGATGGACAATAAATGCTGGCCTAGCTAGCAATGCCCACATCCCATGAAATAATTTTTTAAAAATGTTAGCCAGGATTTTCCTAAAACATAGCTAATTACCCAACAGGTGGGAAAACTTTTTTGAGTACACTTACCTGAACAAATCTCCAACACTGAGCAATACAGAGTGCCACTGAAAAGTGGTGGGTGGCATTGTGCTGAGCAGGCCACTGCACATGTGCTGATCTGCCATGTAGAGATGGATATATAAGCACTGACTCCCACCATTGCCAGCCTCCTGTTCACTGGCCTCCAATCATAGCCTTCCTTGGAACTCCCCTTGATCACTGGCCTTCCAGAGCTCCCCCATTACCAATCGCTGGCCTACTGGATCCTCCCCGAAGGCCAGCCCTGATCTCCCCATGGGCCAGCCCCAATCTACCCCATCTCTCCCCCATGGGTCATCCCTGATCTACCCCACCTCTCCCCTCCAGCCCCTGATGGCCAGCTCCAATCAACCCCTCACTCTCTTCCCCCACGAATTCCACTTGCACTTCCCAATGGGCCCTGCCCCCAGTACTCTTGCTGGTCTTGCTCCACCTCTTGTCTCTTCCCAGTGGGCAGTGCCAAGGTATGTGATGGGCTCCTTGGGCAAAGCCAAGGTGCCAGGCTGGCACAGCCCAAGGGATACCCCTTATCCCTGACCTCCCAGAGGGGCCTCAATGGCCACTGCCCCACCCAAAAGATGAGGATACCTCTACCCCACTATTAAGGAACATTGTAAACCTCACTAGTGAGAAGCACTTCCAGGAGAGGAGAGGGGAGGAGCAGGGGGAAGGGGTGCTAGCAGTCCCACAGAATACTGTCCTCGACCTGCGAATCATATGGAAATGTTAAATGGCAATTGGCGATTTCCAGTGCAGAGCTGATTGGGTTTTTTTGATAAAAAGCATCTAGGAGACAGGTTGGACCTCACTCAAGCTGCACAGCAAGCCAGGAGAATCCCAGCTGAAGTGTCTCACACCAATCCTGAGTGGAGATGATCAAAATGGTAGTTATTCTTTTTACCACATGTAGAAAATAAATACAAGGCTTTTTCCTCTACTTTTATGTTCAATTTTTCTAGCTATAGGTTCGCCAGAAGTACCAGAAGTCTTTGATTACTGCACCTACCTGGTTGCATTGTTTACATATGAGTTTGGGCAGTGAGTGTTAACAGGTTAGAACCAACAATGAGGGTTGAAGTGCCATTGTCTTCTGTCTCAATGATAACACTCTCATCTCGGTGTCAGAGATTTACTGATTTAAGCTCCACCCCTGTATGTAAACACATCTGGAGAATTTATATAGAATGTACAACACTGTAACAAACTATTTAATCCAAATAGCCCATGCCAGTGTTTATTCTCATCACGAGCTTTATCCAATCTCTCTATTTCATTCTACAGAGCACTTCTTCCCCAACGTGCTATTCCCTTCATCTTCGTGTATGTGTCAAGCCTCATTTAGTCACTGCTATCTGCTGCAAGTGGCAATAAGTTTCTCATTTTCATTTCTCTGTATTTAAATAAATTCCTCTGAAATTATTTATTTGATTTTTTGATGGCTTTCTTATATTTATGTTCCTTGTTCTAAACACACCCTCAAATGGAAACAGTTCCATCACATGCATCCTATCAAGTTCTTCTATTATGATCTTTGTGGGAGGACCATATGCCAAAGTAAGCAAATTTACCAAATGATCCCTAAAGAACAAATTAACAACAAGAAGCCAAATAGAACATAGAACAGTGCAGCACAGTACAGGCCCTTCAGCCCTCAATATTGTGCCGAGCTATGTCCAAACCCAAGATCAAGCTATCCCACTCCTTATTATTCTGGTGTGCTCCATGTGCCTATCCAATAACCGCTTGAAAGTTCCTAAAGTGTCCGACTCCACTATCACAGCAGGCAGTGTATTCTACACCCCAACCACTTTCTGAATGAAGAATCTACCTCAGACATCCCTCCTACAGCTCCCACCATGAACCTTATAGTTATGCCCCCTAGTAACAGCTACATCCACCCGAGGAAATAGTCTCTGCACATCCACTCTATCTATCCCCCTCATCATCTTATAAACCTCTATTAAGTCACCTCTCATCCTCCTCCACTAAAGAGAAAAGCCCCAGATCCCTCAACCTTTCCTCATAAGACCTATCCTCCAAACCAGGCAGCATCCTGGTAAATCTCCTCTGCGCTCTCTCCAATGCTTCCACATCCTTCTTATAGTGGGGTGACCAGAACTGAACACAATATTCCACATGTGGTCTCACCAGGGTTCGGTATAGTTGCAGCAGAACCCCACAGCTCTTAAACTCAAACTCCCTGTTAATAAACGCTAACACACTATAAGCCTTCTTCACAGCTCTATCTACTTGAGTGGCAACCTTCCGAGATCTGTGGATATGAACCCCAAGATCTCTCTGTTCCTCCACATTCCTCAGGACCCTGTTGACCCTGCATTCAAGTTTATCCTACCAAAATGAATCACCTCGCACTTATCAGGGTTAAACTCCATCCGCCACTTTTCCGCCCAGCTCTGCATCCTATCAATGTCTCTTTGCAGCCTGCAAGAGCCCTCCACCTCATCCACTACTTTATCAATCTTGGTGTCAAATCTCCAGTCTCTGATGCATGAGAGATTAAAGATAAAGTTGAAGCTGTGCATTGGAACTCTATAGAAAGCCTGATGCGTGAGCCTCCTTGGAAGTTGCACAGAAGTTTCAACTTCTAGAATGAAATTCCCCAGCTGCCTGGGACCTGCTGTGAATGCCTCCAACTTTTGAATTTGAGTCAGAGAATCGGGACAATTCAATACATGTTACCTGAATAGTTAACCAGGAAATGTTGGACATATTCATTTGGCTAACTGCACAACTAACCTCCAATCACCACCACTGAGGCTTCAATGACCACCCCCCCCCCCCCCCCCCCCCCGGCCTGACACGACTACTCCCCAAAACACCTAACTATTTCCAGATCACTCTCCCAAACCGACCTGACAACCAGTGACAATACAACTACAGCCCTGAACACGCAACTACTTCCTAACTCAACCAACCCCTTGATACAATAACCCCTTGATCCAATTACCCCCCTGACCCATCTTCTAATTAACCCAACTACTACCCCGATGGGATAGTATATGCTGTATGCTATGGATATAGCATAGGAACCTATGCTGTATCCATAGGTCAGTATCCCCACTGACGTGTGGATACAGCATAGGTTCTGCCCATTTACCTATCACCTCACAGCAGTCTTGAATTCAATCTCAGTGGGTAAAATATCCAAACCTCTTGGCTCAGGTGGGGAGTAAGTGTGTTTGTGTGCATGTGTTGGAGTTTGAGAGTGATCACCCTGCGACTGGACATTTGCCCGAAAAGGACTTCTCTGCTTCCTCCTTCCTTCTCCAAAAAGCAATCCATAAAGTAGGCGGAGAGAGGAGGAAAACCCAACTGAAAGGCGAAGCGCTTCCAAACCCCATGCTTGTTGAATTTTGCCAAGGCCAGCTTAGAGTGTGTGCTGCCAGAGGTGAACACAAGCTCTGTGTCAGTTAAACCCAACACCTTAGCCCAGCTCTGGTCCCCACCCGTTCTTGGTGTCCGGAACTTGGGTCTCATCTGTCTCTCTTGCTCCATTTCTTAAAAGAAGCAAAAAATGTTAATTGTGCTACTTGACACTTTTTAATGATCATTTTTTATCAACTTTTTTTGAAAAATTGTCAATGTATTGCTTTGAGATTTTTTAACATTCCTGTTTAATGTTGTGCCAAACTTTAGCTTTCTGAAATTTGCTCATCAGCTCCTTGCATGAAAAAGAACTTTGAAAAATGAAATGTGACCCCCCTCACATGAAAAGGTTGGCTAACCTGTAGCTATACCCTTCATTATGTCATCGGCAAATTTCAGCACAATATTTTCAATTTCTGAGTATATGATGGACAACAGCTCTTCCTGCCAGAAACCACTTTCACTTTTGCCAAATTGAGAAACTTCCATTAACTCCCACTTTTTGTTTTTTCAGTCATCATTCAATAAATTCTGCTTCTAACCAGAGGGTTCTCTCTCTCCATAACCTTAATCAAAAAAGATGAACATGTTAGTGGATATTTACATTATTTTACCAGGGATTCCATCAAGCTTTCACCAACTATGCACGGTGGCACAGTGATTAGCACTGCTGCCTCATAGTATCAGGGACCTGGGTTCAATTCTGGCCTCAGGTCACTGTCTGTGTGGAGCTTGCACACTCCCCCCATGCCTGTGTGGGCTTCCTCTGGATACTCCGGTTTCCTCCCACAATCCAGGGATGTGCAGGTTAGGTTGATTGGTCATGCTAAATTGCCCCTAGCATCAAGGGGTTAGGAGAGTAAAAATGTGGGGTTACAGGGATAGGGACTGGGTGGGATTGTGATTGGTGCAGACTTGATGGGCCGAATGGCCTCCTTCTGCACTGTAGAGATTCATGAAATTTCAAGAGAAGCCCTGCAGAATGTCAGACAATGATCTAGGTTGATGGTAAAGGGCAGTAATGTAAGATTTTGGATTTGGGGACCATGGCTACCAAAGATAGGCAGTCAACCATTCATGAGTAATTTTAAAATAGTTTATTAGAAGCAAATTTAGATATGATGCATTAATTAATTAAACAGAGAAGTATACAACCCATTACAGTTCAGAGTGGTGTATCAATCCCACTAAACGAATAGATGGTTGCTCAGAGTTTGTTGATTGCCGTAGTTTGTGACAGCAGCATTCTGCTCTCTAGTGGATTTGTTAGGGAATTTTCCCTTGGTCTTCCCCCTCCTCCTGTGGTCCATCTTCCATCTGAAGAAGGCAGCTGGCCAAAGATTCCTTGTCCTGGAGCATTTGTTAATATACACTTTTTCTGGGGGCTGCTGGCTTTCCAGTGTCAATCATCTATTAAAACCCCACTGATCTGTGGATACAGCAAAAGCACCCAAAAGTCAGGGTGGTCACCTTCCTCCATTTCTTGTGATCCTGCTCAAGATCAGTTTTTCTAGTTTAAATCATGCGGAGGGTAATTTCCTGACTGTTTCTAAACACTTACATAGATAAGGGGGTTCACAAACACCATCCTGCCAACTTTGGAATGTCAAAGTAGAATGACAACCATGAAGTGATCCTGATTTTTCCCAAGACTGTTTAGAATTGTTGCCTATTTGGAAATTGCCTTTCCGGAGAGAGAGAATCAATGCTGTTTTAGCTAATCGCATGAGTGTTCTACACTATGCAGAAAATAAGAGTTTATTAAAGCTCTAATTTCTTACACTGCTAATAAGTGCTACATTTTTTGGAGGCAGGATAAATAGGAATAAAATATCAATACAAGTTCCATTTGTTGAGCTGATTTTCAAAGACACCACAGCACTTTTGAAGAAGATGACAAAAATTATTTCCTTAACTATTATTTTTCATTTTTCACTCATCACATTATTGTTGCTCGTTCTTGTTTGTCTTTCACGTTTTTTCACATAATTGTATATGAAGCCCTTTTACAGGTTTGACTGACGTGTTGAGGTTAGTGGGGTAAAACATCTACAGTATTCTATTCATTTCATGTTTACAAGCATTTTCCAACAGAAGTCACTGGATAGCAATGAGAAATGGAACCCTGGCTGATTATCTTTTCCACCCCATACCACTCTGCCTCAGCTGAGGCCATCCAGGGACCTTCCCGGTACAAACTTAATTGGAGTGAAGGCTTTCCACCCCCATCACTGTGCCTGATTACATGACCTCCACTATCAAATTCACCACTGGGCAGGGTCTTAATTTTTGTCTTATGTACCCTGATCACAATGACGTATGTAACTAGTCCAGCTGTGGTTATTCTGGCAGAAAGTTATACAAAATATTTGAAGTTGAAGATATAGTACATGTTTGAACCAAGAAGAATGGTATCCGTTTCACAGTGCTTACTCAAACTGGCTGGCATTAATAAACTTTTGCATTAAATCTGGATGTTTCTTAAGCCAGCTAAGTTGCAAAATATTATTTTGGCTCAGCTGCCTTGCCTCATCTATCCAAACAATCATTTTTTTAAAAACATAATTTGAATCCTTAGTCTTCTCTTTCTATACTTCCAGTGCAAACACTTGGACTGTATCTAAGACTATTGTTCCACCAAGGCTATTTCAACTACTATTACCGGGGAGGATACAAAAGGGGGCAGTCAATGGGGGAAGGCAGAGAATGCAACAGTATAGGCAAATCCTGCTTCTTTTTTTATGCTAACAGTGCACTTTGGTGCAATATTTAAAGGCTTAGCTTGGTCCTGAAATTTGTTGCTTGTATATTGAGAGAAAGTTCATTCTCATTTCCTCACATTAAGTTGATCTCAGTTGGAGCAGTAGCAGCATGGGGAAGGGAATCAGACTGGTTCCTCTTGAATCTGTAAAGTAAGATGCAGGAAACTGGAATCATTCTGGCAGCAAAATATTCTGACCTTCAGGTTTGCTCTACATTTGTCACAAATTGCCACAAGCTCATCCATCTGCTCCATAAATAAGGACTGGGATAACAAACAGTTGTCTCATTTTAATTGCAAGTATGATACTTGATTTCCACACATTCTCATCAAGAAATCATATAACTTCTCAAATGGTGTGAAAGAAAATATTCAACAGTCGGGTTCTCAAATATGCTACTTTCCTTCCTTTTCTGATAGTTCCAATCTGGTTGGTATTTTTTCAGGTGAACATCTGGAATATTTTCTTTTATGAAAATATTATTTTTGATACAGGGACACTTCAAAATTGACCACGGTTAATACGTTATATATTTTGGAGGGAGTGATTGGCAGCCATATTGTTGACTGAGTTTACTGCTTTTGAATCCAAGGATTCTGGAATGGTAATTGATTGTGTAATGTCAATTAATGTTGCCATTTTGAGAATATCTGTGATTAATTTGCCAGTCAGAACTGTAAAATAATACCAGCAATGTTGAAACAAGGATGAAAATGTTGAACCAATTGTATAATTTTATGGGTTTAGAGGAATTTAAGTATTGGTGAAATAATCAAAATAACCAATCTTCTTAATTAATAGAAATTTCCTTGACAGATTATCCAGATTAAATGGAGTTTCCACCAATGATTTGGGAGAAGTTCCCCAGCTATCCAGTGAGACTTTCAGAAGTTTTAACATCAATAGCAAGTGTTGGTTGTTACTTATAGATCAATAGTCCATTATTATCAGCATCAGGTGGAAACTAACCAGATTCCAGAAATGTCTGTTGTTATGTGCAGCAAAATCAGTTCTTGCAAAGGTTTCTAATTTTGGATTTGTGCTGAGTTTTCTTTTGGGGTAGATTTTCATGGCCCTGGCATAGCCTAATGTGGGTTCTCCTCCTGAAAGGACCGAGCTTCATTGAAAAGGTAGAAAATTGAAGTGCAGCCACAGCCTTACCAGTAACTACAAGTTAGCCCTGAGGGAGTGAGTGCTTGACTGCTGTTGCAGATTGACAGTCAGAAGGTCCTTATTACGCAGGAGATCATGACTATCAGGATGATAGGTATAATATAGAGGTTTGGCACATGTAAGGTTAACAAGGGACTGAGTACAGTTCTGCCCACTTGCTGATGTGAGAGTATGTGATCCCAACCTAGGGGTTAGTCTAGTGTTGGACAGAGCTAGGTACACAAGCAAGCATGGAGACAGCTCCCAGCTTGAACTCTTCATTGAATGTATGTACACCGTTCTTGTAGTTAATTAATACCTGTTTTTAAGCAACTTAAGGCTGCAAAGATTTCATAAAGATCAATTGAACAGCACCTAACATCCTACAATATTGTAGTAACGAATGGAAATATCCAAAACATGCAGTCAAAAGCTAAAATCCTGCAGGACTAAAGAAAAATCAAAGAAACATTCTGACCTGAAGCAGAGTTTGAGACACTGATTATGTAGAGGAGACTTGCCAGGGAAAAGCTCTAAAGAAAGGCTTGGAAGCTGAAGGCAGAAAGTTAAAATTCCTCACTGCAGCAGAAGATTCCATGGGTCTCTTGAAGGTCCAGCTTTAATTCCAAATGTGCAGAGTCAGCAGACCTAAAGCCTTTAAATCCAGATCTAAAACTTTTAAATCCCAGTACAAAACAAATCCTGAGAAACTTGTAAATAGCTCAGTGGTCAGAAATTATCATTTAAAAACTCCATTGGAAAACCAGATTTTCAAGCCAGTGCGTGAACACATGACATCCAAGCCTGCTCTTTTTTTTAATCCAATTCAATCAAATCAAGTCCAATTCAGAGTTCAACAAGTGAGATATTCCCAATCCAAGCTGATAAGACAGGGCTCTCACCTCTTGTCTTGGCCTTGATCTACATGATCCAAGCTGATTGGAGTAGGCATTGCACCTCCTCCAAGGCTTGATCTCACTTGCATATTAGCCAAAAGGCAGAGATGCCACTTTTAAAAATTACTTCAAATGAAGCTAAAATGTAACCATAGAAAATTACAGCTCAGAAACAGGCCTTTTGGCCCTTCTTGTCTGTGCCGAACCATTTTTTGCCTAGTCCCACTGACCTGCATTTGGACCATATCCCTCCACACCCGTCTCATCCATGAACCCGTCCAAGTTTACCTTAAATGTTATAAGTGACCCCACATTTACCACTTTATCCGGCAGCTCATTCCAAACTTCCACCACTCTCTGCGTGAAGAAGCCCCCCCTAATATTCCCTTTAAACTTTTCTCCTTTCACCCTTAACCCATGCCCTCTGGTTTTTTTCTCCCCTAGCCTCAGTGGAAAAAGCCTGCTTGCATTCACTCTATGTATACCCATCAAAATCTTATACACCTCTATCAAATCTCCCCTCATTTTATTCCAGAGAATAAAGTCCTAACCTATTCAATCTCTCTCTGTAACTCAGCTTCTCAAGTCCCGGCAACATCCTCGTGAACCTTCTCTGCACTCTTTCAACCTTATTTACATCCTTCCTGTAACTAGGTGACCAAAACTGTACACAATACTCTAAACTCGGCCTCACCAATGCCTTATATAACCTTACCATAACACGTAACCTAATGACTTCAACCAAGTACGGCATGTCAATACTACACTTGATCTTAGCCAAAAGGCTGAGGGTGAAGACAGGAGGAATCATTAATTTGGAAGAATCGCAACTAAAGAATCAACTTTAAAAACCAGCAAAGGCCAGGATTCAACACTTTCATTTCCCTAAAGCATAGCACTGAAAAGGAAAAGTCTGCAGCTACTCAATCCAAGCCATCAATATTGAAGGAAAAACACATTAAGTAAGATTTGTCTTTTTTTTAATGGATATACAAGCCAATAAATGCTGAGGATGTAATGTCAGTCACTGGCTAACTTGTTGGGATGGGGTGAGGGGTGGGGGTAGTGGATGGTGTGGAAGGAGGGGGTGGTTCAGCGGTGATACTTTGAGAGACAATGGAACACTTTGTCTCCAGACAAAGATACCTCTAAAGCATTCAGGAACTAATGGTCACTTTTGGTAGAGACAATGTGGCATATTGGGCAATGTGATCTCATCAATAAATATCCTGTGTTTAATGTCCAGATGGATTTGTGGATTTTGACTTCCAGGAATATATAAAGACAGGGATAAAATCCAGCTGAAAATCTGTCCAGATTGTGAGTGCATGAACCAGTGCGGGGGTGTCAAGAGGGTGACACCTATCCCCAGAAGCAAAAAGCCAACCAACGCCAGCAGCATCCCTGCAAAAGCCATTTGCAGATTTATCTCTGGTTGTTGAAGTAAGCCAAGTCAACAAAGACCATAGCTGAAACAAAAACTGACACACTTCTCCGCCAAACTGACTATTCATCTGTGAGGTTAATGCCAATAGAACCTCGAATCACAATGGCTGCAACACTCAGTCACCTACTCCTCACAAGTCATGGGCTGTTTCATCTGTCTTTTTTTTAACTTACTGACTTTGGACTCAGTTCTCACTTCTAATATGCTTTTATATATGCATATATTTTACCATTTTCTTGTCTTTAGAAGATAATAAACTCACTCTATCTTTAAATCAAGAAATTCTGGTTAAGCTGGCTCCTTTTAAAACGTAAAACGACAGGGAAAATGTATCTGCAAAGGGACGGTTTTTTTAGTTCACCTTGTTGCAACCAGCAAAGGGGGGTGAATAAAAAAAGGGAGTCAGTTTATTCCTTCTCATTTGGGATATAAGAATTTGGGGGTATCCCAACTGGACAGTAACAAATTGAGGGATCACATTCAGTTTAACAAACTTGGGGAACCTCACCCTTGGACCAGTTGTAACAAAGCCACTATTGTTTAAATTTTTTGCAACTCTGAGCACGAGTGCCATTGCAGTAAGAGCCAGCCAGGACCAGCTGTGTGAACGCTTTGTCTTCAAATGAACGGTGGGATCATCTTGAATTTCAGCAACTTCTTAAAGCAGAAATTGTATTTTTTTTATTTAAATTTTTTTTGACCATGGATTAGAAATGCACTCTTCCAGATCAATCTCAATTTATCCAAGCCCAGATTATTTAATTGGAGACTTTGAGTAAAAGTTCTTTTAATGAATGATTGCTTCATGCTTGGATAAAAAGAAAAGCTGAACAAGTTAACGTATTGAAATAAGAACAGACAATGTTACAAAAACTCAGCGTATGCGGCAGTTTCTGTGGCAAGAGAACCAGAGTTCATGGGTGCAATTATATTGGCCCACTGCGCTGCTCGAGTAGCACAGCGAGCTGGGAAATTTAAGCAGGAGGAACAAAATGGGATTTGTCCATTTTTTTAAAAGTAATCAGCCTTGCACTAGGGAAGAGTACAAAGCTGATTACAATATGCTACTAATGATTAGCATCACTTTAGCAAGTCCAGGACACAATCAACAGGGCTTGCCAGTGGAGGTCCACACCAGCGAGGATCATGTATTGTTCCCAAAAATAGGAGGTCATTGAGGTACCCTGGGAGGTCGGGGTGGGAGGGGGTGCCTTGGGCCGTGCCAGCCTGGCACCCTGGCACTGCCCAGCAAGCACCCAGCAGTGCCAAAGGGGCAGAGCCTGCGGGGGTAAACAGATGGGGACAGAACCAGACCGGGTTTGGCGGGAGATTGGAAGGGAAGGAATGGGGGGAAATCTGAATTGGGGGAGGGGGCTGCTGGTGGGGTCAGGGTTCAGGAGCCGGCCATTAGGGATTGGGGGTGTTGGACCAAGTGATCAGGGAGTTCGGGGATCAGAGGCTAGCTATTGGGGGGGCTGTCAGGATCAGAGGCTACAACCAGCAATTGGAAGGCCGGGTCTAGCCGTCATGAGGCCAGCCATCGGAGGGTGGGTGGCTGGCAATTGGGAGGCCAGCGATCGGGGAAGGCACTTGTCAACCAATCTACTAGTATACTGATCGACACATGCGCAACGGACCCCTCAATACTCGGCTTCCAGCCTCTCGAGCGGGATTAGACCCTACCCCCCCATCACTGTAAATCCCCTAATGGCTCCTATAGTGCAGAGAGTGCCAGAAATCCATTCCACCAGGCTCTCTCAAAAAATGGGCAGGAAAACTCCCATATTCCTGCCCATTGGGTACTTGTTTTTTTCTGGGAAAATAGCGCCCAATATTTCGAGCCCATTTAATTCTTCTTCTTTTTCCCATAATTTCTGTTTTCATTTCTGAGTAGAGCATCCAAAAGTATTTTGCTTTTATTTTAACACACCAGTTTATTCAATAACAGATGACATCATTGCGAGACAAGGAATCAACAAATTATTTGCTAGATTTGAAGAAATACTAAAATCATCAGTGCTTATTTTAGTTTAAGAAGGAACAAAATCCTCAAAAGGACTAAATTTAATAAGCATGTCCAGCAGCCAGGAGAACCTGTTGGCTCATTCACTAATGACCTGTACGAGATGAATGAAGGTTAAGAATATGGAGACCTAAAATCTGAGCTTATCAGCATAGAATAGTTGCAGGAGTACCAGACAATACAATCTCAATATGCTTCAAGAAAAGGAGGCTCTAACCCTCGAGAAAGCTATCCAGATTTTTCGGCAGTTTGAACCCCTGATGCAACACAAGTCTACTTTAAGAGGAGAAAATAAACCACAATGTACAAAGGAAACCCCACAGTCCAGTTAGTTAAACAGCACAGAAACAGGGTCACTCTGGGCCAAGGGAAACAGTACCCTAATAGATCAGTGGAGTGACTATGCCAGTGCTGTAGAGGAATGCACACCACACAGGCACAATCAATGCCCTGCAATTTCAACCCAAAGCTTTCAGCATAACAGAATTGGACACTTCAGCAAACTGTACAAAACCAAAACATCTAAACGCACAGAGGACCCCAGATGATTTATGGGGTCAAGACTGCACACCAAGAGGACACATAGTAATGCTTCTTAGGTGTGGTCAAAGATCCTGGTGTATGTTCTGGAACGTGTACATATTGGTTAACAACTACCTCACAAATTGGACACAACAGCCAGTGTTATGGTCCAACTGGACAAAGAACTCTGGCTGAGAAAGATAGCTCAGGCTTCTAACAACAGACATACCACTTTATGGGCCCAGAGGAATCTGACTTCTGGTCATAGGCATGATTCCGGCATAGTTCGGCGGCAAACAAATATCTTTGAGCTCATGTATGTCATCACTAACTAGTTTTTTTCTCTCTTGAGCAGAGGTGTGCGTGTGTGTCACCCTGAATCACCCCAAAGTGGCAGAAAATGTCAAGACAACCACTGTCATAAATTATACAGAAGTGCATGTTCCAAGAACTCAAAGAAGAAAGAGTATCCTGACTGGAACTTCAGCTCTGAGCTGTCTTCTGTCTTTCCAGAGCAGTTTGTCCATTTTTGTTACAGGTGCCAGAATCCATCATTGGTCAGACCAGCCAACCAGTCAGATGGTTACCATAACACCTCTTAGACAAGAAAGCAACCAATAACAAGAAAAACATCAACCTCCAGCTCCAATGGTTGTTAATGAGGTCAACACTCAACCACAGAGCTAATGCTGCAACTCCCAGCCAGCGTGACAGTCCCACGGATGATGCTGTACCAAGTAGCAGTCATCAATTGCAGACACCACAGACAACTGCACAACCTCAAACAGACCATTGTCCGCAGCAAACTGCCCAGCCTTCAGGAGAACAGTGACCATGACACCACTCAACCCTGCCTCAGCAACCTCTGCAAGACATGCCGGATCATCGACACAGATGCCATCATTTCACATGAGAACACCACCCACCAAGTACACGGTACATCCTCTTGCAACTCAGCCAACGTTGTTCACCTGATAGGCTGCAGGAAAGGAAGTCCCAAGGCAGTTGTTTGAAGGCAAGAAGTGGGGGTGTGGGGATGGCCTTGGCGAGATGTTCGTCTTCATCAATGATATGTTGAAGACTCCAGAGAAGATGTCGTAGCTTCTCCACTCCAGAGAAGTACTGGACAATAAAGGGTACAGTCCGCCATGTCCCGTGTTTGTCTTCTGAGGAGGTCGGTGCGGTTTTCACTGTGGTGCGTCGGAACTGTTGATCGCTGAGTCGAGCATCATATCCTGTTCTTATGAGGGCATCTTTCAGTGTCTGGAGGTGTCTGTTGCAATCCTCCTCATCTGAGCAGATCCTGTGTATATGGAGGGCTTGTCCATAGGAGATGGCTTCTTTAATGTGTTTAGGGTGGAAGCTGGTGAAGTGGAACATCCTGAGGTTATCTTTGGGCTTGCGGTACAGTGAGGTACTGAAGTGACCGTCCTTAATGGAGATGCGTGTGTCCAAAAATGCAACTGATTCCGGAGAGTAGTCCATGGTGAGTCTTCTAGTGGGATGGAACTTGTTGATGTCATCATATAGTTGTTTCAGTGATTGTTCACCATGAGTCCAAAGGAAGAAAATGTCATCGATGTATCTAGTGTTTAGCATCGGTTGAAGGTGAAGAAGTCTTGTCCGAGCCTGTGCATGAAGATGTTGGCATATTGAGGTGCAAATTTGGTCCCCATGGCTGTTCCGTGGTGCACTGGGGAGACCATGCAGACGCTACAACAGTGGATGAATGAACACCATTTGACAATCACCAGGCAAGGCTGTTCTCTTCCTGTTGGCGAACACTTCAGCGGTCACGGGCATTCAGCCTCTGAGCTTCGGGTAAGCGTTCTCCAAGGCGGCCTTCATGACACACGACAAAGCAGAGTGCTGAGCAGAGACTAATAGCCAAGTCCTGCACACATGAAGACAGTCTCAACCGGGATCTTGGGTTCATGTCATACTATTGTAATCCCCATGCTTGCCTGGGCTTGCAACATCTCACTTACTGTCTGGTCTGGAGACAATACACATCTGCTTTAACCTATACTTAATGCTATCTCCACTCACAGTGTCTGCACCTTTTAGACTTGATTAGCTGTAAAGACACACATTCTAATCAGTATTCTGTAAACTGAGTGTGTTTCTTTATATGCCCTGTTTGTGATCAGAACTCTCCACTCACCTGACAAAGGGGCAGAGCCCCAAAAGCTAGTGGCATTTGCTACCAAATGAACCTGTTGGACTTTAACCTGGTGTTGTGAGACTTCAACACACAGCCAAAGGCAAAGGTGAACTTAATAAATAACATCTTCCATCACAGGGGACATTGTAATGACCTACAGAGCACAAGAAGAAGAAAAAAAAACATGAAGATGAGCACAAGGTTTGTCTACCAAGCAAGAAACGGCATGTAACAGAACCACCAGCTATTATGTTATTATGTTTGGAGGTCTGATATTAAAGAGTAAGGACCACATGTCAGTAGCAATAAATCAATAGAACAGTTTATTAGACCTCTTTGTCCTAGCACAATCAGCACCAGGCTGCCCAGGCAAGTTCCACCCAAAGTAGGGCTTGAGTCCTGGTCACCTGACACATTCCCTTAAAGGGGCATGCCCCAACATACACCACAGTTCTCTCCTCTTCAAAACACCCCATATAACATATGTACATTTTTTACACACTTTGTGAATGGCAATATCAATGTCTATAACAAAACAAGGTCTATGTAAACATGATGGGGTGACTTTCCTGTTCCACCTGCCACGGAATCGTAGGGGGTGAGGGGCAGACCATGGAAAGGTCTGTTGACTTTGGCTGGGTTCAGGATGAGCGCAGCTGGAAAATCCCACCCAATAATTCTATCTGGAGGATGACGGTTCCCAGGTAATCATTTCATTGCTACCTGGCTCTTCTCAGGCATTCTTACCCACACTTCCGGAAGCTCTCAATCTTCCTCTCTAACCTGGTTGTTGTGGTCCTTGTTGGGGAAAATAACATAGGCAAGACTAGGAAAGAAGACCTCTTTTGGGATTATCAGACACTAAGAACTAAATTAAAGAACAGGTCCTCAAGGGTTAAAATCTCTGGATTATTATGTGAGCCACGTGCAAATTGGCATAGAGATGAGGAAATTAAGGAAGTTGACACGTGGTGACAGGAATGGTGTGGAAAAGAGGGGTTCCATTTCATGGAGCATTGGCAACAGTATTGGAACAGGAGAGATTTGTACTGTTGAGACGGTCTTTACCTGAACCAATCTGGGACCAGTATTCCACAGGAAAGGATAAATAGGGTGCTCACAAAAACTTTAAACGTTCTAGTGGGGGAGGAGGGGGAAGCTAGGGTAAAACTACGGGAAGTATAATTGTTAATGGAAAACAAAGCAGTAGGTTAGCATGTGGAGAGGAGGGTTCAACTACATGGAAAATTATGAAAAAAGTTAAAAGGAAGGAAAACTCTGGAAATGTTATTAATGGAGGTGTTAAGATTTAAAAAGAAGGTACATAAACTAGCATAAGAGCACTTTACCTAAATGCTTATTGCTTTCAAAACAAGGTTAATGAGTTGACGGCACAGATCATCACAAATAAAGATAATTTAGTGGCCATCACAGAGACATGTTACAAGGTAGTCATGACTGGGAGTTAAGTATCCAGGGGTATCACACTATTCAGAAAGATAGACAGGAAGGTAAGGGAGATGGTGTAGCTCTGATATTTAAGGATGACATCAGGCTGGTAGTGAGAGATGATATAGGTTCCATGGAGAAAAATGTTGAATCCATTTGGGTGGAAATCAGAAATAGTAAGGAGAAAAAGTCACTGATAGGCATAGTCTACAGGCCACCAAATAATAACATCACAGTGGGGTGGACAATAAACAAAAGAATAACTGATGTATGTAAATGGTACAGCAATTAGCATGAGGGATTTTAATCTACATATTGATTGGTCAAACTAGGTCAATCAAGGCAGCCTTGAGGGGGAATTCATAGAATGTATCCGCAGTTGTTTCCTCAACAATATGTAATGGAACCTTCAAGGGAGTAAGCCATCCTAGATCTGGTCCTGTGTAATGAGACAGGAATAATTAATGATCTCACAGTGAGGAATCCTTTCAGAACGAACAATCACAGCATGATTGAATTTAAAATACAGATAGAGGGTGAGAAGGTAAAATCCAATACCAGTGTCTTGTGCTTAAACAAAAGAGACTACAATAGGATGAGGGAGAAGTTGGCTAAGGTAGACTGGGAGCAAAAACTTTATGGTGGGACAATTGAGGAACAGTGGAGGACTTTCAAAGCAACTTTTCACAGTGCTCAGCAAAAGTATATGTCAATGATAAGGAAGTATCAGTGAAAAAGGGATAATAAGCCATAGGTATCTAAGGAAATGAAAGAAAATAGATACAAAGTGGCAAAGATTAGTGGAAACTAAAGGATTGGGAAATCGTTGAAAGTCAACAGACAGCCACAAAAAACTATGAAGAAAAGTAAGATAGATTATGAGGGTAAACTAGCTCAGAAAATAAAAACGTGGCAAAAGCTTCTATAAATATATAAAACAGAGTGGATAAGGTAAATATTGGTCCTGTAGAGGATGAGAAGAGGGATTTAATAATGGAAAATGAAGAAATCTCTGAGGCATTGAACAGGTATTTTATGTTGGTCTTCACAGTGGAAGACACAAATAACATGCCAAAAATTAATGACAAGGAGGTTATGGCAGGTGAGGATCTTGAAATGATTATTAGCACTAAAGAGGTAGTGTTGGTCAAGCTAATGGGCTAAAGGTAGACAAGTAGGATGCTGATGGAATGCATCCCAAGGTACTGAAATAGATGAGGGAAATAGCAAACGCACTTGTGGTAATTTATCAAAATTCGCTGGACTCTGGGGCAGTTCCCGCAAATTGAAAAACAGCAAATGTGGTGCCACTGTTTAAAAAATGAGGTAGACAAAAGGCGGATAACTATAGGCCTATTAGCTTCTGTAATGGGAAAAATGCTTGAATCTATCATCAAGGAAGAAATAGTGAGACATCTGGATAGAAATGGTCAATTGGTCCCATTACGCAGATGCAACATGGGTTCATGAAAGGCAGGTCATGTTTAACTAATTTCTGAAGTTCTTTGAGGACATTATGAGTGCGGTGGACAACAGGGAACCAGTGAAAATGATGTATCTGGATTTCCAGAAGGCATTCGACAAGGTGCCACACAAAAGGATGCTGCATACGATAAAGATGCATGGAATTATGGGTAATGTATTAGCATGAGGTACCTTGAAAGGACATAAGAACATAAGAAATAGGAGCAGGAGTAAGCCATCTAGCCCTTCGAGCCTGCCCCGCCATTCAATAAGATCATGGCTGATTTGAAGTGGATCAGTTCCACTTTCCCGCTTTCTCCCCATAACCCTTAATTCCCTTGTCTGTCAAAAACATATCTACCCGTGACTTAAATATATTCAGCAAGGTAGCCTCCACCACTTCAACGGGCAGAGAATTCCAGAGATTCACCACCCTCTGAGTGAAGAAGTTCCTCCTCAACTCCGTTCTAAACTGCCCCCCCCTTATCTTGAGGTGTGCCCTCTAGTCCTGCTGTCCTTTCTGAGCGAGAAGAATCTCTCTACCTCTACCCTATCCATCCCTTTCATTATCTTATATGTCTCTATAAGATCCCCCCTCAGCCTTCTAGACTCCAACGAGTACAGACCCAGTCTAGTTAGTCTCTCTTCATAGTCTAATGCCCTCATCTCCAGTATCAGCCTAGTGAACCTCCTCTGCACTCCCTCCAAGGCCAAAATATCCTTGCGCAAGTGCAGCGACCAAAACTGCACACAGTACTCCAGCTGCGGCCTCACCAGTACCCTGTACAGTTGAAGCAAGACCTCCCTGCTTTTATATTCTATTCCCCTCGCTATAAAGGCCAGCATCCCATTCGCCTTCTTGATCACCTGCTGCACCTGCAGACTGGGTTTTTGCGACTCATGCACAAGGACCCCCAGGTCCCTCTGCACCGTAGCATGCTGCAGCTTTTCACCCTTTAAATAGTAATTCCTCCTACTATTATTTCTGCCAAAGTGGATAACCTCACACTTGCTAACATTGTACTCCATCTGCCAGGTCCTCGCCCACTCGCTCAGCCTATCCAGATCCCTCTGCAGACTTTCCACACCCTCTGCACAATTTGCTTTTCCACTCATCTTTGTGTCATCAGCAAATTTCGTTACCCTACACTCAGCCCCCTCCTCCAGATCATCTATATAGAACATAGAACATAGGACATAGAACATTACAGCGCAGAACAGGCCCTTCGGCCCACGATGTTGCGCCGACCAATTAAAAAGCAATGACCCTCTAACCTAAACCACTCCCTTTCCATCCATAAACCTATCCACGGATCTCTTAAATGCCCCCAAACTAGGCTCATTTACAACTGCAGCAGGCAGGGCATTCCAATCCCTCACCACCCTCTGGGTAAAGAACCTACCTCTGACATCCGTCCTATAACTACCACCCCTTAATTTAAAGCTATGCCCCCTCGTGCTAGCTTTCTCCATCCGAGGAAAAAGGCTATCACTGTCCACCCTATCTAAACCTCTAATCATCTTATATGTTTCAAATAGGTCCCCTCTTAGCCGCCTTCTTTCTAACGAAAACAATCTCAAATCCCTCGGTCTCTCCTCATAGGACCTCCCCTCCATACCAGGCAACATCCTGGTAAACCTCCTCTGCACCCTCTCCAATGCCTCCACATCCTTCCTATAATGTGGGGACCAGAACTGCACACAATACTCCAAGTGCGGCCGCACCAGAGTTTTGTACAGTTGCAACATGACGCTGCGGCTCCTAAATTCAATCCCCCTACCAATAAACGCCAAGACACGGTATGCCTTCCTAACAACCTTATCTACTTGATTCCCAACTTTCAGGGATCTATGTACACGTACACCTAGATCCCTCTGTTCATCCACACTATTCAGAGTCCTACCGTTAGCCCTATACTCTATACAACTGTTATTCCTGCCAAAGTGAATTACCTCACACTTTTCTGCATTAAACTCCATCTGCCACCTCTCGGCCCAGCTCTGCAACTTGTCCAAGTCTCTCCGTAAACTATGACACCCCTCCTCGCTATCTACCACACCTCTGACTTTGGTGTCATCAGCAAATTTACTAATCCACCCAACTATACCCTCATCCAGATCATTTATAAAAATTACAAACAGCAGTGGCCCCAAAACAGATCCCTGAGGCACACCACTTGTAACCGAACTCCATGACGAATACTTACCATCAACCACCACCCTCTGTCTCCTATCTGCTAGCCAATTCCTGATCCAATTAACTAAATCACCCTCAATCCCATATATCTGCATTTTCTGCAGAAGCCTTCCATGGTAAACCTTATCAAACGCCTTACTAAAGTCCATATATACCACGTCAACTGCCTTACCCCCATCCAACTCTTTGGTCACTTTCTCAAAAAACTCAATAAGGTTAGTAAGGCACGACCTACCCTCCACAAAACCATGCTTACTATCTCCAATCAATTCATTACTCTCTAAATAACTATAAATCCTATCCCTAATAATTTTTTCTAAAACCTTGCCCACCATATAAATGGTAAATAGCTGAGGCCCTAGCACCAATCCCTGCGGCACTCCACTAGTCACCGAAAGGACTCAGAATCTACTGACTGCTCCACCAACCAATAAAATATTCAACCAAAATTCTGTTGACTTGAGTTCTTCTGCCTCCTTGGCAAATCTGTCAGACTCTTCGTCCTCTTCTTAGCTGGCAGCATGTATTTTGTGCTTAGTATTCAGGTTCACCTCTCTCTGACTCCCCTTTTCCTCTTTTACTTGTGCCTTACAATTCTGGGCAATGCTCCTCATCCACTTACATTGGTGGCATTGGGTTTTGCGAGTCCAGCATGTAGACTCGTTCTAGCCAGACTTGCCACAGCAATGACATTCTATAGTTGATCACATGTCTTGTTGTGTTTTGGCTCATTTGTGTACTTAGGCACTGACACCCAACTGTGTTGCTTCATTTGCAACCAGTTCCATAGAAGTCATTTCTCAAAAGTCACTTTAAAATCTAGACTTGTCAGCAGTTTATGTTATAATGCTTCATGACGAAGCTCAAACACCAAAGAATCCCTCAAAGCATCCTATCAGTAAGTGCCAAATTCGAGGTGCTCAGCTTGATACTTCAATACAGCACATATCAACACAGCACAAATTGCACAATGGATTCACCTTCAATTTGCATTCTCTAATAAAATCAGAACCGTTCTGCTATCATAAGTGGCTTCGTGGCAATAATGATTTCTTAGTGCTTTGCACAGCTTGGCTAGGGGATGCTCTGCGGATTTCTCTGGTTGTATGAGGCTTCTAAACATCACAAATGTTTTACTTCCTATAGTACTTCAGAACAATGCTACTGCACATTCCTCCTCTACCTTATTTGCCTTTAAATAAGAGTTGAAAAGCTCCATGTATAGTGGTCAACTCTCCATATCTTTGTTGAAAGGCCCCATTACCTCAAACTGGCCCACCATTTTCTGGTTCCTTTGGTGGAAGTATTTACCACCTTTGCGTCCTGTAGCCACTTTTCAAACACTTTTACTGCTCTTCGCATACTTGTTGCCACTGCTTCCTTGCCGACTGTACTTCCCTATGCTCCCCATCAATTGCCGTCCAAGTCCCCTTGCAACTATTTCCTTCCCTAAAGTCTCAGTGCTCCTGGTGGAGAGAACAATCCCCTCTCCCTGGTCTCCAACTGTAGCCAAATCCCCTCGTGACCATTGCCTTCAGCTTCCCGGTGAGTATTTCTCCAGCATCAAATACGGTCCTAGTCCTTTCGCAATCACCCCTTTTAAAGCCTAGACCTGTTCCCTCAAGTCTAACACAGCAGCTCAGTGATTTCCTGTTGTTTTTGGAATCCAAGGTGACAACATCTATCTACCTCCCTCTCCTGAAAATCAGTGGTGATGTGCAGTTCATGTCCGTGACTCCACCCCACCACCAGTTATTATGTCTGGAGATCTGATATTGAAGACTAATCAGGACCATGAGGTCATAGTAATAAATCAATGGAACAGTTTATTACACATCTTTCTCCTAGTACAGTCAGCATCAGATTGCTCAGGCAAACTCCCCCCAACATAGGGCATGAGCCCCAGATCGCCTAATCAGTTCTTTAAAGGGGCATGACCTAAAATACATGACACCAATCACCACATATGAACAAAGTGCGGTTCAACACCAAGGAATGGAAAAAGAGGATTAAAAAGATACCTAGATGACAGAACAACCTCCAAATCAACAGAGTTTACCTGCAATGACAGAGTCTACCATTCCCATGACAGTAGTGCGAGTGAGATATGGAAGAGTTATAAGGCCTCCAGACTGCCTGAACCTCTGAACTCTGAGACATGAAATAACAACGTAATAACAATAGTAATAGTCCCCTCTCCCCTCTCTCCTCCAAAGTTGAACCCCAGAAGTCCAGGAGAGCTCCATAAAAAGAAACATTTCCACGATCAAAACTCAGGAAAATCAACACTTTATGTTACTATATTATTTGTTCAGTGCAGTCATCAACATACAAAGATTTAAACTGGGTATCACTCAAGACTTTTTTTGATATGTTTATTGAAAATTTTCTTACATTTTACATAGCAAACAAACACAGATACAGATCCACACAGTGCTCGCATGTACATTCCAATGCAACTGGGCACAGGCCTTGGCCAGGGGACAAGTCCCCGGTACCCCCGACACCCACCCCGCCCAAGTCCTATCTAATTGCACCGGTAATGACGGTAATAATAAACAAACAAAAAGGGAGAGGAATGCCGCTGGAGAACCAACTGAGCACCCAAACAGCTCAGGCTATAAACTAGCTAGCGGAGAAAAGAAAGAGAGACGGTGAAGGAGAGAGAAGAAAGAGAGTGAGAGGGAAAAAAAAAATCTCGTGTTGGTCTCCCAAACCTCAGCAGGGTGGGCGGGTGTACTCAGTTAAAGGGCCAGGCACATCCACCAATTGGGGGAGAGCGGTCTCTTTGGGAGCACTCGCGATTCTGGGGCTATCGGGTATCTACCCACCTGGCTCCAACTGCAGCGCCCCAACATGCGCTATAAATGGTTGCCAAGTTTT
Source organism: Carcharhinus amblyrhynchos (assembly GCF_965287045.1). Lineage (NCBI taxonomy): Eukaryota > Metazoa > Chordata > Chondrichthyes > Carcharhiniformes > Carcharhinidae > Carcharhinus > Carcharhinus amblyrhynchos. Next base: position 85,008,500 of record NC_137332.1, on the reverse strand, counting down.
ATAGAACCTAGCAGTGGACCCATGTAGCGTGCACCTCATCTTCTCCAGCTTAATGGTATCTACCTCCTCCTTCAACAATGTCAGTGCGTTGAGGGCGCACATGATTTCCACCTAAACAGGTTTAGTCATCTTGCCAGGAGTCTAGTGAAAGCTACAAAATCTGCTTGGAAAGGCACAACCCCAAACAAGGCAGCCTGGGGGATGCACTTATGTCCCAACTTAATGTTGCCTCAATCATCTCAAATATCAATGTCCAGTAATTATACAGTGATGGGCAGCCCAGAACATATGTAAGAGGGTGGCGGGAGCTTGCCAGCACCGTTCACCAATGGGACTCGTGCCTGGGTATATTCTAGAGAGTCTAGCCCTAGTTGAATATCCTCTGTGAAGAAGTTTACATTGTAGCACACTTAGTTTGGCACATTTTGAGGAGGCGTGCACTCAATGTAGCACCATGTCTCAATTCTCTTCCCCTAGACCTCATTCCCATAATGATTTAACCACAGATAGAGAGTTTGTTGGGACAGAATTTGAGAATAAAGAACAGAGAAATAGTATAGAAAGAGTGTAGTAATAGAAAGAGAATAAGAACTCTCTTTCTATACTACGCATAGAAGGCACTGAAAAGTGGTCAATGGAGGCATGACATGGAAGCGTTGGAAATTGGGGGTTGCCCCTATGCACAAAGTCTCGAATTTGCAAATACGTGAAAAAGTGCATTGCAGGTAAAGCAAATTTTTCCACCACCTGTTGGAATGACGCAAACATGCTGTCCACATACAAGTCCCAGAATGTTCTGATCCATGCTTGATCCATATGTTGAAGTTACCATCCAAATCAGACGGTGGAACAAAATGGTTAGCCGATACTGGGGAAGCCAGCGACCAAGTCTGAAACCCAAAGTGGCATCTAAATTGTGTCCAAATTCTAAGAGTTGACTTGACAAGTGCACTCTTAGTATACTGGAAGGAGGGAAAATTTACCGGGGAACATACCAAGGCAGCCAGGGAAGATGGAGCACAGGAGAAGGATTTTAACTGCAGCCAATAAGGACCCTCCTGATACCTCTCTCTCTGCACCCAACACACTACCGCTCTCATATTGGCTGCCCAATAATAAAATAGAAAATTGGACAATCCTTTACCCCTGTCCTATTTGCAAGACTGTCCTCTGCATTCTTGGGTTTTCCAAACAAAGCTTGAAATGAGCCACTCAAGTCTGTGAAAAAAGCATTTGGGGATGACCACCGGGATGCACTGAAAGAGATATAAAAATTTAGGTAGTATTTTCATCTTCACCACATGGCCCGTTAATGATAACCGGAAGATGGACCAACGTTTGAGGTCCTGTTTCATCCACCCCATGAATGGAGCAAAGTTAGCTCCAAAAAGCCCACTAAATTTGCTAGTTACTTGCACTTCCAAGTAAGTAAACTGCCTGGTGACATTCTTGAAAGGCAGGGAGTGGAGGGGGAGGCTACGAGCCGCTGCATACAGAGGAAGAAGCTCACTCTTATTCAAGTTAAGCTTGTACCCCAAAATATGACCTCTCTAGTATAAATAAAACTTTGAGAATCGAGTTGGATGGGCGCCGGCATAGAGTAGAAGGTTGTCCACACAGAGTGATACTCTCCGCTCGATTCTCTCCCAACCAATCCACACCACTCATTTGTAAAAAGCCGCAACAAGAGGTTCAATAGCAATGGCAAATAACAGGGGAGAGGGGGCATCTTTGCCTAATGGAGAAGTGCTGAATGCATACTGTTTGCCGGACTGAAGCTAGAGAGACAGAGTACAGTATTTTGATCCAGGAGATAAGTTTTGGGACGAACCTGAACCTCCCAAGAGCATAAAATAAATAATCCCATTCCACCCAATCAAATGCTTTTTCAATGTCCAGCGAGATTAGTATCTCTGGTGGCTTGGAGGTGGCAGGCACCTTCATGATGTTAAACAGCTGCTGATTATTTGAGTACATTTGTCTATTTTTAATGAACCCAGTCTGGTCAGGTGAGATGATAGGGGGCAGAATTTCCTGCAAGCGAATGGCCAGAATCTTAAAGATCAGTTTAAGATCCACATTCAACAATGAGATCGGTCTATAAGAACTGCAGATTTGGGATTGTCAGCATTTTGGGTTGAGATACCATTTTGCAATATTAATGGGATTACATTTCTCAGAAAATATGTGTGGATTTTCCAACCAGTGAGCCAAAGGCTGTAATTAAAATATAGCATCAAAGCCTCTGCCTTGTTTCAGTAGACTGCTTATTCAGTCCACCTTCCTTCAAGAGGAGAAAATTTATGTGGCATAATATACTAAGGCTAGTTAGTTTGCAGAGTGATTATTCTCTGTTAAAATTTCTGCATCATGCTATTGTTTAGTTAAATTTGGGCAGAAAAGATGCCAGATGATTGGGGTGGGGAGGGGGATACAGAGGGCAAGTCCACTTTCTTGAGTATTCAGTGACCATAAACCATGAACCTGAGGGAATATCCAAACTCAAAAGCCAAGAATTGTTCCACTGAAAATTTACCAAATTTGCTTTTGTTCAATCTTTCCAGTGCATACTTTTGTATAAAATATTTCTAAGCAATATAACCTGGCAAACAAGTAAATTTTTTTGTTTATCTCCAAAAAGAATGTAATAGTACAGAGCATTCTGTTATAAATTATTCTCTGCATTGATCTACACAACGTTTGGCTGGCTGTGTACTCTGATTGCTTTCTTCCTACTGCTGGCCTAATAAATGTTGACAATGCCTTCTTGTGATACATATTTTCCATTCAGTAATTTTGGTAAAAAAAAATTAGAAGTGTGCTTTTAGAAAATGTTCTCCGCATTATATCGACCTATGAAAAAATTAGCAAACCAAGATTTTGCATCCTTTTCAGTCAAATCTATTCCATCAAGAAACTTCCACATAAGAGATTCCATATTGATTAACTGTGCATATTATTCCCAAAATACATGCTCCCTTCACTGTAACTAGAAAAGGATAAACATTAATTTACTGTCAAACATCTTAACAATCCTGAGAGATTCATATCACGTCCAAAGTAAGTTTCTCAGAAAAAACTCACATGCAAATCTGTTGCACAGATGCAAAACAATACCCATTAAAAAATCACCCTCATCTGTTCCCATAATTTTGTTGCCTCTGTCTTTACAAAAAAAAATCAATGTAGACCAGAAGCTTATTCCAGATCCATTAACACCACTCAAGTTTTCAGTTAACCATTTCTATGACATAATTAATTTAGTTAAACAAATCCTCCTGTAATTTAATTTTGTCAGGACTGAATAGAAGATTATGTCTGGTTTTGACCTAATTCTCCAGGTGATTATAATTTTAAGAAAGTCAAACTTCTGAATATCGAATCCTGTTCAGAATTGTCAATTTAGATTCATAAAAAAATGTGAATTGTTGTAATAAAGGAACAGGAAATTTCAGAGCCAATGTTGCAAGGGAATTTTTTTCAGTAATTTGGACGTTGCAGATTGTTTTACCAGCTGAACAAACCTCTCAATAGATTCAGAATGGTGTGCAGAGATTAAAGTGCGTCTCACATCATTTAGAATATGGAATGTTCCAAATGATAGATCAGTAAGCAGGCTGAGCCCAGAAAGTAACCAGGTTTGAGGAAAACTAGAGACTGGATGATTCCCTCCAAATATAGAAATGAATATTTGTGATGTTGGAGGGGGAGGTAGGGGGTGTGCACAACAGTAGGCAGGAGTGAAGATATTGCGAGCAAAGGTAGTTAGTGATGGTGTGTGCATGAATGTATTCAAAAAAACTGGATTAATATCTGATTGGAAATAGAATTGATGTGGTTGAATACAATGATTCCTGTGATATTGTGCAGACTGGCAGTGGGAGATTTGTTGATTGTTGAAGGCAGCCTGCTATGGTTGAATGGTAAATGCGTAAGCATACATCGGCATTCTGGAGCTCTTTTGAATCACTGCCAAGGATTTTTGTAGAACTTACCTTTCTCTAAAATAGGTTAAATGTGTGAGATAGATGGATAATTTTAAGCCCATGCTCACCGTCCATGCAAATGCTGGCGGGAGCTCAAAATCTGGAACTTGTTTTGGATTTTCCCGCTCCTCACCAGTGATGTCATCAGGTTCATGACCATAACATTCATTTGAATGCGTTTAAATGTTATTAACCCACCCCTTTGCTCAATTCTGACTCCCCCATCCGTCATTGGGGTTTCCCTGGAGACATAGGCATAGCCAGGCAGTGTCCTGGCACTGCCTCCAGCACATGGACGGCATTCTGCTTGTAGTGCCAAACTCTGCGGGACTTTTGTTACATCCAACTACACTGCTTCTCTGGCAACCAATCCATAGACGTTACTTTCTGATGACACCAAGATGGCAGGGTTGGCGGGTACAGAACTGGATTGTCAGGTGATACAACAGGATATAGATACGTTGGTGCAGTGGGCAGATAGGTGGCAGATGGCATTTAATCCTGACAAATGTGAGGTGATGCATTTTGGACGGAATAATGCAGAGAGGAGCTATGTGATAAAAGGTAGGCCGATTAGGAGTATAGACATACAGAGGGACCTGGGAGTGCAGGTTCACAAATCCATGAAGGTTGCGTCACAAGTGGAGAAGGTTGTTAGGAAGGCTTATGGGATGTTAGCCTTTATAGGAAGGGGCATAGAGTATAAAAGCTGCCGTCTAATGCTTCAGTTGTACAGAATGTTGGTTAGACCGCATTTGGAGTACTGCGTCCAGTTCTGGTCACCTTACTACCGGAAGGACGTGGAGTCTCTGGAAAGGGTGCAGAGGAGGTTTACCAGGATGTTGCCTGGCATGGGGGGACTGGGTTACGAGGAGAGATTGAAGAAACTGGGACTATTCTCCTTGGAAAGACGGAGATTGAGAGGGGACATGATAGAAGTATATAAGATACTGAAGGGAATAGATAGAGTTAATAGTGAGAGACTGCTCCCTAGACTGGGTACGAACACGAGAGGTCATCATTTAAGGGTGAGGGGGGAGAGGTATAATTTGGAGGTGAGAAGAAGGTTCTTTACGCAGAGAGTTGTGGGGGTCTGGAACGTGCTACTGAGTAGGGTGGTGGAGGCAGGAACGTTGGACTCGTTTAAGATGCAGTTAGATAGGCACATGAGTGAAACGAGAATGGAGGGATATGGTAGGGGCTATTAAATAGGGTTAAACCTCGGGAGACACCGGAAGGGCAGGCTGTAAGATTAATATTTTTGTCTTTATTCCACAGGTGGAGGTCCACCTCGTGTCAAGCGAGGGGCATGCACACGGCGGGTCGTGCGTGGGCTGCTCTTGGAAGTGCAGGAGTGGCCTAGTACTTCATGTCGGTGTGTGTGCTTGATCCTGGACCGGTAGACGGGCGCCGCAACAGCTCAGTGACTAGCACTGCTGGCTGTGCAGACACATGGATTTGGGCCTGTGTCTGTGGGAGTTTGCGCATTCTCCCTGTGGTTGCATGGGTTTCCTCCGGGCGCTCCGGTTTCCTCCCACACCCCAAAGATGTGCTCTTAGGCTACTTGGTTTTTACCAAATTGACACTATTTCTTCCCTGAATCTGACTGAGTAGGGTTCCATTCGTAGACATGCAGGGTAGAATAGGTGTAGGGTGATGCGGCGGCGCGGGCTTGTTGGGCCGAAGGGCCTGTTTCCCGTGCTGGGTTGTTCTTTGTTCTTTGTTCTTTGTATTCTCCAAAGCAAATTTAAATTCTAAATTTCATTCAGTTAATAACCTCCGCTGGAGGTCTTCATGCCAGAGGCCATAAACCAGCCAGTCCCATAAGACATCCTGGAGTATGTTTCCGAACTCGCAGTGCTGTGTCAGTCTCTTCAGCGTGATCATGAATTGAGCAATGGGCTCCCCTCTGAGTTGGTTGCATTTATAAAACCTGAACTGTTCAGCAATCATCAATGGCTTGGGTTCAAAGTGAACTTCTAATACATCACACAATTCTTGGTAAGTCTTCTCAGCTGGTTTTTCCGGTTATACTAAACTTTTTAAAACAGTGAAAGTCTTGCTCCCCATAGTACTTAAGAAAACCAGTACAACCAGGCAATCATCGACCTTATGGCCTTCAGATGAGCACTGAAGTGTTCTGTATAAGGTCCAATTCCCTGCCTCTTTGTCAAAGTGACCTATAGCTCTGAATTGGGCTGCCACTCTGTTTTGCCGCTGGCAGGAATTTTTCCCACCACCCGAGTCTAGGCCTGAAACCTTCTCTCTCACGCTGGCTCCCCTGTTCCCTTTTACTGAGAGCTTCTTCTTCTGCCTTAATGACTATCAGCCGGTGGCTCTGACATCCATCATTATGAAGTGCTTCGAAAAGCTAGTCATGGTACAAATCAATTCCAGCCTCCCAGACTACCTGGATCCACTACAGTTTGATACTGCTGCAACAGATCCACAGTAGATGCCATTTCCCTGGCTCTGTACTGAATCCTGGAACACCTACATAAGAAAGACACCTATATCAGACTCCTATTTATTGACTACAGCTCAGCCTTCTTCAGCTTATTCCCATGAAACTCATCTCCAAACTCCATGGCCTGGGCCTCGGCTCCCCCCTTCTGCAACTGGATCCTGAACTTCCAAACTCTCAGACCACAATCAGTAAAGGTACAACACCTCCTCCACGACCATCCTCAACACCACAAGGCTGTGTTGTCAGCCCCCTACTAAAATCCTTATACGTCTATGACTGTGTGGCCAAATTCCCCTCCAACTCAATTTTCAAGTTTGCTGATGACACCACCATAGTGGGTCGGATCTCAAACAATGACGAGACAGAGTATAGGAATGAGATAGAGAATCTGGTGAACTGATGTGTCGACAATAATCTCTCCCTCAATGCCAACAAAATGAAAGAGATTGTCATTGATTTCAGGAAGTGTAAAGGAGACCAGGCCCCTGTCTATATCAACGGGGATGAAGTAGAAAGGGTTGAGGACTTCAAGTTTTTAGCTTTCCCAGATCACCAATAACCTGTCCTGGTCCCCCCATGCCAACACCATAGTTAAGAAAGCCCACCAATGCCTCTACTTTCTGAGAAGACTAAGGAAATTTGGCATGCCAGCTACGACTCTCATCAACTTTTACAGATGCATCATAGAAAGCATTCTTTCTGGTTGTATCACTGTTTGATATGGCACCTACTGTGCCCAAGACTGCAAGAAACTACAAAAGGTCTTGAATGTTGCCCAATCCATCACACAACCCAGCCTCCCATCCATTGACTCTGTCTACACTTCTCGCTGCCTTGGCAAAGCAGCCATAACATAATTAAAGACCCCACGCACCCCAGGCATTTTCTCTTCCACCTTTTTCCATCAGGAAAAAGATATAAAAGTCTGAGGTCATGAACCTACCAACTCAAGAACAGCTTCTTCCCTGCTGCTGTCAGACTTTTGAATGGACCTACTTTGCATTAAGTTGATCTTTCTCTACACCCTAGCTATGTCTGCGACATTACATTCTGCATTCTCTCATTTCCTTCTCTATGAGCGGTATGCTTTGTCTGTATGGCGTGCAACGAACAATACTTTTCACTGTATGCTAATGCATGTGACAATAATAAATCAAATCAAATCAAATCACCACTATTATTTCCTCTCCCTTTCACAAAAAGCAATAGCAGTCGCAACTCTCCTACCCATTCTTTGTAGGGATGCCATACTTCGGGGCTTTTCCAGTACTGTCTGGCGAAGTCCCGGGTAATTCGCAATCATCTCCTCCTTAAACAGAACTCTTCTCCAGTTGTTATGAATGTCGTTAGCAAAGGGCTGTGTGATAAGAACCACAAAGTAGGCTTCATAACTTAAACACTGGGACCTCACTATTACAAGTGTGTACTGCATACAATCAAATCCAGACTACTTGACCAGGTTCTACACTTGGATGAGCTAATCCCCAGGGGTCACTTGACCCAAATTTTAAAGGGGCAGTACGCACCCCAAAACCCCAACTTACATTATATACATATATTGCAGTTTAGTCATCCAGAGCCTATTGTGTTTGAAAGGGCAAATATTAGTTAGTAATGAGGACTTTGCAAGGTTGACTGCATTGTGGGAATTTGTCATGTTGGATGCTTCCATCAAGGTCAGGTGGTTTTCGTTCTTGGAGACTTTATTCATTGTGGTTCATTATGGTTTGAATTGTTTCAGAGGGCAGTTAAGAGTCAGTCACATTGCTGTGAGTCTGGAAACACATATAGGCCAATCCAACAAGCAAAACAGATTTCCCTCCCCAAAGCATGTCAGTGAGCCAGATGGGTTTTTACAACATGGGTCGTTTAGCTTTTTGTATTAAACATTAAGGAACTTTATTGCTTTGAAGTAAATATCAATGATAACGTGCTTGGTATTGCAGAACGTGTATATTGCTGAAAAGAGAGACTTGTTGCCAAGGTTTTTCATTTGGCACTTTCCTGATGATTTTTACATCGCAATCCTTCAGCCAATCAGAGTCAACTTGCCAACCAATCAGCACCCCTTTTTCCTGCGGTATAAATTGTTCTGATCCTTTGAAATTTGGCATTCTTGCATTTGTCCTGATTGAATGCAAAACAAATAGCTTCAAAAACATGTCTCTGTTTTCAGTGATAATAATTAAAACACATCTGTGTCTGATTTTCTTTCTAAGTTACCTTGTCCAATGCTTAGCTTTGAGCAGATGCCTTCTGATTGAATGACACATTACTAAGCTATTTTTAAAAGACTTCCTTACCCTCCTTGAGATTAAGCTACAAAACTACCTTCACGTTGAATTTATCATTTCACCTGTACCAGAATGTTCCTTGGCTTGCTTGTAGAATTTAGCAAGCATCATATGTTAACTCCACTGGATACTGTTGCTGGAGATTTAGCAGATAAATTATCTGATTTCTAGAGCTGAAATTTTGTCTGGTTGCGGAGCAGTGTTTTGGTGTGTGAAAGATCAAAGTTGGATTTTTTTTCTGGGGGTCATCTGATTTTCCTGTGCATTTGTAAACCCTAGCTCATTTTCCCCTGCCATTTGGTGGTCATGAATGCCTAGAGTGCTAAATCACCCCACTCCAATGCCATGCCTCCCCCCCGGCATACCATTTCTGTTTGGTGATTCAGGTTGAAAGCCCATTAAAAGCCCACCAAGTTTGAGAGTTAATGAATAAAATGGAAATCCTGTTAAGGAGTCTGAACCAATTTTATATATAAGTGCAAAGTGTTTTGACACTTCCAAATGCCACTAATGGATGCTATATAATGTATATAGTGTAACATAGGTGAAAAACTGCAGCAGGCGACAGTGCAGAGGGACCTCGGGGTCCTTGTGCATGAGTCGCAAAAACCCAGCCTGCAGGTGCAGCAGGTGGTCAGGAAGGCTAATGAGATGCTGGCCTTCATAGCGAGGGGGATTGAATATAAAAGTAGGGAGGTCTTGCTGCAGCTGTATAGGGCATTGGTGAGGCCGCAGCTGGAGTAATGTGTGCAGTTTTGGGCGCCGTACTTACGCAAGGATATTTTGGCCTTGGAGGGAGTGCAGAGGAGGTTTACTAGGCTGATACTGGAGTTGAGGGGCTTGAGCTATGAGGAAAGGCTGAATAAACTAGGCTTGTACTCGTTAGAGTTTAGAAGAATGAGGGGAGATCTCATTGAGACATATAAGATGATGAGTGGGATGGATAGGATAGAGGTGGAGAGACTCTTCCCGCTCAGAAAGGACAGTAGGACTAGGGGACACAGCCTCAAGATAAAGGGGGGGCGGTTTAGAACGGAGTTGAGGGGGAACTTCTTCACTCAAAGGGTGGTGAATCTCTGGAATTCTCTGCCCGTTGAAGTGGTGGAGGCTGCCTCACTAAATATTTTTAAGAAGTGGGTTGATGGGTTTTTGATAAGCGTGGGGATTAAGGGTTATGGGGAGAGGGCGGGAATGTGGGGGTTATGGGGAGAGGGCGGGAATGTGGAACTGAGCCACGACAGATCAGCCATGATCTTATTGAATGGTGGGGTAGGCTCGAAGGGTTAGATGGCCTACTCCTGCTCCTATTTCTTATGTTCTTATGTTCTTAGATGTGTTTTAAGAGTGGCATAGTCTAAAAATTAGGATCAGACTGTTCAGGAGAGATGTTAGGAAGCATTTGTCACACAAGGGATTATAGAGGTTCAGAACTGTCTTTCACAGTAGCAGTTGATGCTAGATCAGTTGCTCATTTTAAATCTGAGATAGCTAAATAGATGTTAAGCCAAGTATGACGATACTGTGATCTTTTGATTTATTTTGTGTTTAAGGTGGGATTGCTTTAAGAGGCTGCGTTTGTTACACAAGTCGATTTGTCTAGTAAACATGCAGCAGATGTTAAGAAAGCAGGCTAATAGTTGATTTTAGTTAGGGATGTGTTTCTTTGTAGAGTTAATAGACCTTTTGTTTATTTAGGTTTGCCCAGGATTTGATATACAGAGGCATGTGGTTAATGAGAGGAGTCAAGCTTGCAAGGAAGAAATACGGTTTCAGTTTCATTTTAACAAATACAAACAGTTGCTGCCTGGACTGCCAGAAGCAAACATTGGATGTCACTCCCTCTCTTTAAAAAGACTTCCGGAGCTGGTAACCTAAGACCTGGGAGCTCCAGAGCTGATAACATAAGTCACAGAAAGCATTGCTAACCAATTTTAAAGAGGGGATCTAGGTCTACAAAGGAATATTACTTGAACTTGAACTCACAGCAATAGGTTTATAGTTAAGGCTTGTATCTTGCCATGTTTAAGTATTGTTCACTTGTTAAAGGTTAAGCTAACTTATTTGTTATAGGTGAACTGTTTTGTTAAATAAAGTTTGTTTTGATAAAAGCTTCCCCGTTTATTGGTAAATTTGCATCTGGATTGAATCAAATTGTCCTCACACTAATGTCAAATAGAAAATTGTTGGCTTCCTAATATATCTTGGGGTTTCTGATCTGGTACCCTAACAAAAGATATTAAGCAACATGGAATTAAGCCACAGATAAGCCATGGTCTCATTGAATGGTGGAAATGGCTTAAGAAGACAAATGGCCTTTTCCTATTCCAATGTTTTTATTTTATGTTCCTATGTTAATGCAGTGATTCATCACAGGGATTTTATCTTTAAAGGTAAGCTGACCATAATTATTAGCCAGCATTGTGCAATTGTTCACATGCATTACAGCTTTCTTCCATTCAAGAATGTATTGTAATGTACTTTAAAAATGTAAAGAAAAAGTTCTCTGCGGTGGTTTGGTCTGGTTTAATTGGACTTGCAGATATGGCTATTAAAAAAAATCAAACCCTGCTTCTGAGAGTAGAAAAGATAGTCTGCAACCTGCTTATCTCCATTTGTTGACAGACACTCTGCTTTGAAATGAATATCTGCTCTGTCAAAACTGGAAGCTTTTGTTATGACTGCTATCCAATTACGAGTGGTTGGCTGGGATTCAAAGCTTCATTTCCGCAGATAGTCTTATTGATCCTAGAGCAATAGAAACTTTTACAAGCCAATAGCAGTATATGTACAGTTTCTCCAAACCAAAAGAATTACACAGTCTTTTTTGCTTGGGATTTTTTTGGACCAGCATTAATGATAATGAGTTTGAATTAGGATTTTCTTAGATTGATAGAGGTTTAATGGTTTTCTAATTATTTTAAAATAGTTCTAATTCAGTTGCATTACTCCTGAGAACTGTACATAGTGCATACTGGATGGTGGATGGAGAAAGTATGGGGTGACATGGGCAATGTGAGGGGGCATGGGGTGGTATCAGGAACATGGGAATTATCCGTGGTGTCTTGGCCAATATTTAACCCTCAGTCAACATTACAACAACGGATTATTCGGTCATAACGACATTGCTATTCGCAGGAGTTTGCTGTGCGCAAATTGGCTGCATGTTTCTACATTACCAAAGTGAATACATTGCATAGGCAAAGTGCTTTGGGACATCCAGTGAAAGGTGCTATATAAATGCAAGTCTTTCTTATTGGCCAAGACACCATGGATAATTCCCATGTTCTTCCTGAAAATAATGTCACAGGATGTCTTATGTTCACCTGAGAGGGCAAACAAAGCGTAGTTTTAATGTCTCATGAGAATGACAGCACTTCCAACTGCGCAGCATTCCACAGTGCAGTGAAGCATCAGCCTTCATTTTTATGTTCAAGTCCTGGAGTGGGACTTGAATCTGGAGACTCAGAAGTGAGAGTGCTACCAATTTAGCTACAACTGACACACAAAATATATTTAGACACTTGAGCCTAACAAGCCATCTTAGGTTTTATTCCATCTGGCCCATATCCAACTATGAATAATGTTTGCTGCATATTTGCCGTAAATCCTCAGGACCCTCAAGAGTATAGCTCAGTTCAGCAGTATGCCATGCAATGAATACCATCACACTGGCCTGATGTGTGAATGTGCCAGTATATTTCATTAATCCAACTCTATAAAGACACACGTAAGATGCTGTTAATTGCATGGACAACTTAAAGCTGAGGAAGAGAAACTCAGAAACAGCCGATATTTTACGATTTCACTCAGGTGAGGCTCATAAAATCCTGCCTGAGGCCAATGGAGAATTCTGTTCTGCGAGCCGCACCTGCCCCGATTCCAGGGTGGGCATGGCGGTAAAATTCCAGCAATGTTGTGTATATTGTTATGAAATCATTCCTGATTGTGTTGAAACATTTACTGGACTCTACAAAGGAGGCTCAATATATCTGCTGTCAATTAAGAAGATGGATGAAAATCACAATGTTCAAACACATCTTAGAAACCAACTTACTGATTACCTTCATTTGTATTTAAAATGATTCACAGAATCTAGAGTAATACAGCCAACATATGAAATAGCATACTACTTGCGTCAGGGAACTGGAAAGGATCCACAAGAAGTTAATGTAACCTTTACTGAAAGCTGCTCATGGCTTTTGTTGGATTCAATAATTTCTTTGAATCAAATTAAGTTTGTTCTGTATGCCATTACTGTTGGAATCTTTCAGGCAGAGGTATTGCACATGGAATGTTTGGTGAAGCTGGGAAATAATTTTCAGACATGTTTAAATCAAGTTTGATTGATTCAAAGGGGCTAGAGGTTATTATGGACAATAAATCCTATTATCCTACTTTAAAAAAATCATTAGAAGCAAGTTTCCAGTTTGTAAAGTAGGAAAGTTGTGATTTGACCTGACTGGACGATAGACATCAGAGCTGAAGTAAAGCAGTCAAATTGAATTGGGAAAAATTATTTAAGCAAAATGTATTAAGGACTGACAGCCATATAGAAAAGCATGGAAAGTAAAGAATGTAATTACTAGAAGGAGGTTGGAGGAAAATAGGAAACTGGCGTACAGTCAGCAGCAAAGGAGATTTAAATTCACACTTTTAGCTGACAATTTAAAACATTGCAGTGTTTTGTAAAGCTATACAGATGGAGACGAGAAAACGGCAGATGTGTTAAAGCAGTGCTTCAAATGTGTTTATGAATGAAGGCTGTGGACAAATTCTAGATACCATCTAATATATAATGTAGATAACGGTCAGTGTGACATTTGTTACCACTTGATTCTGAGTGGATTACAAATTTCTGCAAAAAGCTTGTAATGAAATGAATGGGATTCAATGTAGATTTGTCGAATTGAATACGTTCCTTTACTCCAGCCTCAGATCCTCATTTATCATAAATGGGAATTTTTACACCCTTCATGCTGCAGAAAGGCTTTTATTTATCATTGTTGGTTGCAGTGGTCATTGACTCTTGATTTCAGTTGTGTTATGATCTAGCTTCTAATTTGCTAATATTATTAAGGAAGTCTTAACAATGATCTTGGAAAAGCATAGCATATTCAGACAATATCAATATGGATTTATAAAAGGGAGGTCACGTTTGACAAATTTTTAGAGTTTTTTTGAGAATGTAACCAATAAGGTAGTTAAAGGAGAATCAGTGGTTGTATTACACTTGAGCTAGGATTCTTCAGATGGTGGGGTTTCCCACATCTCCACTGACACATGCTCCCCAGCATCAAGTGTTGATTGGCTGGAGACAGGACTTTTGCCTGTCACGCAGAAGGAAGCCCCACCTCAGAGAACTGCCAGCCAATCTGATTGGCCAGCAACCCTCAAGATACTGTGGCCAGGAGTAGGAGTACAAGCTTTCCCCAGCGTCAAGTTCCAGATTGCAGAATCAGGTAAGTGGGGGGGGTCTCAGGTAGGAGAGGTGAGGCACATAAGTGGGGTGTGAATGGGCAGAGGGGTTGGACTGAGTGTTGGTGAAGAGGGAAGGGGTGGCAGGGGAGTGGGGTGAGCAGCAGCAAGGGAACAGGGGGAAAATCTTGTACAGCATGGGGGCTCGATGTGGAAAGTAGACTGTTGTTGGAAGTGTAACCAACCCTCCAGTTATCCCCCACCAGCTTCCCATTCAAGGAAAAAGCAGAGTGATTTAATTGTCTCCCTGCCCCTCTTCCAGCCTGCCACAGAATTGAAGTTAGCCAGGAAAAGGTCCTTAAGTGGTCATTATTTGCTCGCTTAGAGTCTCAACTGGGGAAAGGGCAGGCTTCAGGCCTCACCCATCCCACTGTAAAGTTGCAGGCAGATTAGGCAGGTGGGAGGGTGATGAGAAAGCCACCCAAAGAACTTTATAGGCATGCACAGTAAACCTGGGGGAGGGGAGCCGTTTGGCGTATGCCTAGGGGTGGGGAGGGGGTCGTCGATCCAGGCAGGGCCTTGAGGGAGTGGGGATGGGGAATACTTAATCAATCCACCATCTATGTTAATATGTCCAAGTTTGTGAGACCCTTAACTTGGATATTAATCTTTCACATAGCACCTTACTGAACGCCTTTTGGAAATTCAATGGTAGAATTTTATGGTCCCTTGCTGCTGGGTTTGCAGTTGCTTTATGAGCTTATCATGTGATTTGATATGAAGTCATTAGGGTGTTTACAGAAGCGGCTGTTTTACGTTTGATTTGTACTCCATACAAGCAAAAGCTTTTAGAATAAATCTGTTGCTAGTTTGAATTTACATGTGCAAACCACATTCTTTTCTTTTTGTTTAAACCCACAAACCTTAACATGGTTAGGACATTACGACATCCAGTACTCCTGTGGCTCAGTGTAGGCTCTAAAATGCATACCTGTAAAATTCAGATTGCTGCTTCTGTTACATGCCATTGTCAATTCTTACATGTCATAGAATCACAGAACCCCACAATGCAGAAGGACACCATTTGGCCCATCTAGCCTGTATCAACAACAATCCCATCCAGGTCCTATTCCTGTAACCCCATGTATTTACCCTGCAAACCCTTTGACATTAAAGGGCAATTTAATCTGATTTGCTTTATTATTGTCACATGTATTAAAATTTATTTATTAGTCACAAGTAAGGCTTAGATTAACACTGCAATTAAGTTATTGTGAAATTCCTCTAGTCGCCACACTCCAGGGCCTGTTAGGGTCAATGCATCTAATCAGCACGTCTTTCAGACTGTGGGAGGAAACTGGAGCACCCGGAGGAAACCCACACAGACATGAGGAGAACATGCAAATTCCACACAGACAGTGACCCATGCCGGGAATCAAACCCAGGTCCCTTGGAGCTGTGAGGCAGCAGTGCTAACCATTGTGCCACCGTGCCATCCCGGTATACCCAAAAGCTTGTTTGTAATCTTTTAGCTAGAAAACTGTCTGTTCTTCTAACAGGTAAACAATCTTGCTGGTTGAACGCAAGTCCTTGAGATATAAACATTTGACTAGCGTGTGATTTTTCTCCATTGCAGGAGTGTTAGATCTAATCCCCTTTTTAGGAAACCTATTAATTCACATTTAAACACCCTACACACCTAATGTATTCATAATTTTTTAATCTACTAAGAATCTGCATTCCCAATCGTCCACATGATGTTAGTAGCTAATCTATTAGTCAACACAGCTATAACCAACATTTTGAGACCAATGTTTGGTGAGCATGTCACAGAGCTGGGAAACCTAAGATATACTGCTTACCACACACTATTCTCCGGCCAGAGTAAATGAGTCATTGGGGCAACAGCACACCGCACAGTTATCCCAACACAGCACAAACCATGCTATAAATGTTGTTTTAGTTTGAAGTTCTTTATGTAATTGAAAGTATCTATTCAACAATCATCACCTCAACCTCTGGGATGAACTTTTTTTTTCTTCAGTTGTTCAATCCATAAGATGGCATTCCATCTCTGTTCATGTTTGAAAGTGGTATTTCAGTAAAAAGGCAGTACGCCTTGTTAAGTAGAGTTGGCAATTGTGGTTGATGTATTCCAG
Source organism: Carcharhinus amblyrhynchos (assembly GCF_965287045.1). Classification (NCBI taxonomy): domain Eukaryota; kingdom Metazoa; phylum Chordata; class Chondrichthyes; order Carcharhiniformes; family Carcharhinidae; genus Carcharhinus; species Carcharhinus amblyrhynchos. The sequence continues at coordinate 84,992,179 of NC_137332.1, read as the reverse complement.
GATATTTTGCCACATGGCCTTCAGCCAACCACCAATCGTTGTTTAACTAATGCACCTTTGCAATACCCCACCTTCTCTTGCCAGTTTGACAGCAAACAAGACTCTTTGTACCCAAGTGACTGATCCTTGCCAATTAACCAGCTTTCTTTCCCCATCACTAATACTTCTTTAATTAATAATTTAAATGTTTCAAGAGAATGAAACAACTATTTTAATGCCACTAGAATTTTTCTCCTGGATCGTTCACTGCAATATCCAGCAGATTAATTTACAATTCCTGGAGACTCCTGAACAATCCCGGAGAGTTGGCAACTCAATTTGTGGTATTGAGTCACCAGCACAATCCAAAGGTGTCAGAATCCAGAAAGTGGAAGAGAGCCAAGAAACTGTACAAAAACAATACAAATGCAGGGCTGACTGGGGAGACTGAAGACTGATCTTAATGGTATACATTCAAACCCCAACCCCCCAGAACTGTAGCAATAGGCAAAATATTAATGTGCAGAGACAGCAGTCTTGACCTTTGTGTTACAGCCCTGCATTCCAGATACCTTACCACTGTTTTCCAACCAGAGAAAAGAATCAGTCTGATTAAAGACACTCAACCTGCCAAGCTCCTCTCTCAAACTTGTTGTAGTTTGAAGTATTATTTTCTTTATTACGCCTGACAAAATGTTTATTTAAAATAAATTTGAAACCTAATCTGACCAGTTTTCCTCTTATGTTAAAACACATTGAAGAATACAACATAATTAAACTGGACTCCATCTGGAAGTCATTAAAATATACTGGCAGGTAATCTGGAAAAAAACGTGTTGTGCATTGTCTCATTTCCCAAGTATTTTACTGTTTTCTTCTACTAGATGTCTTGCAGTCTGGTTTTAAACATGTGACTCCATCTCCATCTCCGCCCCTCAACAAAACCAAAAAGCAGAAGCACCTGTAGTTGTTACCTTTGAAAACTACAAAGCTCAAACCCCTGCCTGATGAAACAAGTGATTTGAATCCTCAGGTGCTTTTAAAATGAAGTAGCTGTCACTGTAGTGTGTAAATAAAAATGCAATGTGCTCTTTATGTGCTAGCATTCAAACAGGCAAAAGTTCTTTGGCTAATTTGGTTTCTTTTTTATATTTTTTCAGGACTGTTTTCTTTAGTCATTTTTTCCTGTTCAAATACTCATTCTGTTCTGGGTTTTTAAACGCCATCCTATTGTATTTCATACACTTTCAAATTGTTACAGCGTAGCTCGTATTTTTGGGGTATTTGCCCTGCTTTATGCCCAGCTAACGCATGTTTCATACAGCTCTCCCATATAGAAAAGTGTTAGCATCTGAAAAATGGTTTGTGAGACAACATGCTGGATTTACATTGAGATTTGTGATCTCTGGCTTGATGATGCCATTGAGCCTTCCGTTGATGACCGTGTGTAGTTTACTGATTTCATTGCATCAGCCTGCAGGTGCAGCAGGTGGTCAGGAAGGCGAATGGGATGCTGGCCTTCATAGCGAGGGGGATTGAATATAAAAGTAGGGAGGTCTTGCTGCAGCTGTATAGGGCATTGGTGAGGCCGCAGCTGGAGTACTGTGTGCAGTTTTGGGCGCCGCACCTGCGCAAGGATATTTTGGCCTTGGAGGGAGTGCAGAGGAGGTTTACTAGGCTGATACCGGAGTTGAGGGGGTTGAGCTATGAGGAGAGGCTGAATAAACTAGGCTTGTACTCGTTAGAGTTTAGAAGAATGAGGGGAGATCTCATTGAGACGTATAAGATGATGAATGGGATGGATAGGATAGAGGTGGAAAGACTCTTCCCGCTCAAAAAAGACAGTAGGACTAGGGGGCACAGCCTCAAGATAAAGGGGGGGCAGTTCAGAACGGAGTTGAGGAGGAACTTCTTCACTCAAAGGGTGGTGAATCTCTGGAATTCTCTGCCCGTTGAAGTGGTGGAGGCTGCCTCGCTAAATATTTTTAAGAAGCGGGTTGATAGGTTTTTGATAAGAGAGGGGATTAAGGGTTATGGGGAGAGGGCGGGAAAGTGGAACTGAGCCACGACAGATCAGCCATGATCTTATTGAATGGCGGGGCAGGCTCGAAGGGCCAGATGGCCTACTCCTGCTCCTATTTCTTATGTTCTTATGTTCTTATGTTCACTAATATCATTTTATCTTCACTGATATAATTATGTCCTAAATGACATCTGTTAACAAACCTCCCCATGGATGAAGGCGTTGTTCTGTACAGATCTGAACCACACACTGATCAGATAGGTCCTGGGTTCAATCATGGAATTTAATATGGATAAGTTGTGAGGTTATCCATTTTGATAGGAAAAATATAAAACAAATTATTATCTCAATAGAGAGAAACTTTGTAGTGCTTTGGTGCAGAGGATCTGGGTGTCCTCGTGCATGAATCATAGTAAACTAGTATGAGGGTACAGCAGGTAATAAGGAAGACAAGAAGGATCTCGGATTTTATTGCTAAAGGGATAGAATATGAAAGTATTGAAGTGTTGCTGTTGCCATACAAAGTGAGACCACACCTAGAAAATTGTGTACAATTTTGGTCCCCTTACTTGAGGTGAGATATAGTTGCATTGGAGGCAGTTCAGACCAGGTTCACTAGATTGATTTCAGGGATGAGGGATTTGTCTTATGAAGAGAGATTGGGCAGTTTAGGCCTATACCCCTGGGAATTTAGAAGAAAGCTAGGAGTTCTATTTGAGGTGTACAAGATGATAAGGGGGATAGACAAAGTAGACATGGAGAGGATGCTTTCTCTTGTCAGGCAATTTAAAAAAAGAGGTCATAGTTTTAGGCTAAGTGGTGGCAGATTTAAAACAGATGATAAGAAATTACTTTGCTTAAAGGGTCGTGAGTCTGTGTAATTCACTACCCCAGGTCATGATGGATGTTGGGAATTTGAGCAAATTTAAGGAAGAGGTGGACAGATCTTTATTTAGTAAAGGTTTGAAGGTCTGCGGTGAGAGGGCAAGAAAATGGAGTTGAGGACAAGATGAGATCAGCCTAGATTGTATTAAATGGTGAAGCAGGCTCAAGGGCTTAAATTACCTATTCCTGTTCCTAGTTCTTATGCTCTTATAAACCTGCTGCCCATGGGAAATTTGAATAATAAACCATATGTGCAACAAAGCTAAAATTTTAATAACAGCAATGAAATATCAAGGACTTGTTTGGTTATTCTGTTCTTCTGTCTTTGTGTGGTGTGATGGTCAATTTTTTAAGGTCTGTAAATTACTCTGTACATTAAATGGGAAATACGCTGCTTAACAAACACAGCGATCATTTAGAACTGTGACTGTGTATTTCCTTTATCGGGGTGTAATCTATTATCATCAACGTGAAAGAAAATTAACAGATTGTAGGAATTTTGTAGAATTGTATTATCGATCAAATTTTTCAAAATTGAGTTCCGCTAATGGTTTAATTTGGACTGAGTTTAACTGAGTGGGATCGCCTGGATGCAGGACTCAACTGTATTAGAGTGCATGACATTTGTTTTTTTGTGTTAGCAAGCAGAATCATGAGCCAGGATATCCTCACCTTATTACAGTCTAGCGACCCCTTGTGGAAAGTGTGCACCTATAATAAATGTTGGTCAAAACAGGATCAGGCTCTGTTGTGACTGTGCCATCAAATAGCCTACCGCCTCTCACTGTCAGCCTTCATGTATGAATAATGGGTGTTTGGGTGAAATACCACCTGGCATCTGCAACACTTTGTTCCTGAAAGGAATTAGTGAAGTATAAATTTGTCTTTGGCAATAACAAATCGACAGCCCATTTTATACTCCTCCCAATTCTCCTTCGGCAACGGAAAATTGGAAGCCGCCCAGTAATGGAACAGCTGATAAAATGCTAAAAAGAGCTTGCCATGAGTTTTATTGATCATGTGTAGAATGTTGTTTGCTGTCTCTTTGCAAACTAATTAGCATTGGAACACCGAGATAATGTGCGCCAAAGTGTCTTACATGTAAATTCATCATTGGCATTGTTCCTTGATTTAAAGCCAAAAGACTTCAGAATAACATAAAGATTATAATGAGATTTAATCAGTGCGACTGATTTTAAAAAGACTTGTTTGTACTTTTCACAAGCAACCAGTAGATGGCTGCCTAGCCTGTCCAATTTCTTTAAAACAGTAAGAAGTCTCTCAACACCAGGTTAGAGTCCAACCGGTTTATTTGATAGTAACCTTACAAGCTTTCGGAAACAGTGTTCCTTCGTCAGGTGTGTTAGCAGGAACCTTCCACACACCTGACAAAGGAACACCGTTTCCGAAAGCTTGTAAGATTACTATCAAATAAACCGGCTGGACTCTAACCTGGTGTTGTGAGACTTCTTACTGTGTTTACCCCAGTCCAGTGCCGGCATCTCTACATCAATTGCTTTAAAACCCAGAGCACAATCTAATGATGTTGGGGGGATTACCGAGCCTGCCAAGAATCCAAACAGCCCATTGAATCAGGCGTCAGGGCTAAAACTGAATTCCCACTGGGCAAACCTGTTGCGATTCTCCTGGCCTGCCACATCAGCCTCAATGCGGTTCCTGCCTGACAATGAATATTCAAAAATGCTCAGTGAAATGCAATTAGCAGGCTAGAAACTCAATTCAATAATGTACCGTCTTCTCTAGCTGCAGGTCACAAGAGTGTGATTTGGTGCAGATCCTGACAAACATAGTCCTGGCGTCTTGGACTCCGAGGGGGGACAAGGGCTTAAGTACTGTTCCCATGTGCCCTTCTGCCACTGCCAAGTTGCAGAGGGAGGGTTCCCAAAGGGATCTGGAATTTGGGTGGGCTCGTGTCAGGAGGAGAGGTTGATCTCAGGATTCTTCCCTGGGGAGTCTTGTGGCTGGACTGTCCCTTCCAGCCCTGAGTAAAGTGGAGATCACTCTTAGAATGCAGCTTTCAGTTCAAAATCTTCATTTTTATCTGTGTACTCTGAAACTCTTGAAATGCCCAAGTTACTGTGGTTGAATGCATCTCAAATGCTTTCTAAACATTGCGATTATAAAAGAGGAAGTCAAACCTCCTGGTTAGTGGGTAATTTATCCAACCTGTCAATCAAAGGCAGAATATTTATAAACATTCAGGTTTAGAAGAAGGGCAGGCATTTGGGATGCATTCAACCATGAGGGGAATGAAAAACAAACAAAAGGTGCTAGTTAGTAGGTCATTCACCCAAACTGTCAATTAAAGGGTAGAATAAGTAATGGTGCACGAAATTGAATGAACATAAACATTCACCACACACGACAGCACAGAGTCGCTGAGCAGAGACTGATAGCCAAGTTCCGCACACATGAGGATGGTCTCAACAGGGATCTTGGGTTCATGTCGCACTATCTGTAACCCCCGTGACTTGCCTGGGTTTGCAAAACCTCACTTACTGTACTGTCTGGAGTCAATACACATCTCTTTAACCTGTGATCAGTGCTCCTTCCACTCAGATTGTCGGCCACTTTAAGACTTGAACAGCAGGTTAGGTGTAAAGATCCGCATTCTAATCAGTAATCTGTAAACTGTCTGTGCTTTATATGCTCTGTCTGAGGCCAGAACTCTCCATTCACCTGACGAAGAGGGTAACCTCGAAAGCTAGTGAATTTACTATCAAATAAATCGGTTGGACTTAAACCTGGTGTTGTCAGACTTTTTACTGTATCTCCTGTCAGTCAGAGAACTTCACCTGGGACTCCTGAGAGAGAGAGAAAGAAGGGACAATCCCTTTTGCAAAACAGAGTGTTGCTGTGATTTTGAAGGTTTCTAAGGTGTTCATGACGTATGGATATTAAAGTGACCAAGCCATTTCAAAGTACACAGACAAGAATGAAGATTTTGAACTGAAAGTTGCTTGAGATCACCAAGTTAAGTTTGATCCTCAGTTTTCCCAAAGCTGGAAGAAACAGAACAACCAAAAGACCCCATCCCAGGAGAAGTCCCAAAGTCAACCTCCTCCCAAGTCTGTGGGGGGAACCTCCTTCTGCTGCCCGGCAGTGGCAGAGGGGCACGTGGGCATGGCACTTACCTCCTTATACTCCCCTCAGAGTCTAAGGCACCATGTCAGGGTGTCAGTCCAGGGGTAGTGCAAGGTAGGCACAGCTTGGGACTTGTTAGGGGTTAAAAAAAGGGGTAGCATGGACAAGTTGGGCCAAAGGGCCTGTTTCCATGCTGTAAACCCCTATGACTCCATGACTTATAGTATGCCACGAAGAGCCCCCAAGGATGTTGTGAAAAAGATTCAAAGTAATTTTAAAAATTAATGCATGGTGGTAGACTAGTTAACAGTGTTGCCCCACAATGCCAGGGATCCAGGTTCAATTCCAGCCTCGGGTCACTGTCTGTGAGGAGTTTGCACATTCTTCCTGTGTCTGCATGGGTTTCCTCTGAATGCTCTGGTTTCCTCCCACAGTCCAAAGCTATGAGGATTAGGTGGATTGGCTATGCTAAATTGACCGTAAGTGTCGGGGAGATTAGCAGGGTAAGCATGTGGGGTTACAGGGATAGGGCCTGGATGGAAGTGTTGTCGCTTGATGGGCCATATGGCCTCCTGCTGCACTATAGGGATTAAAAAGATAAATAAGCTAAAACTAACCATCTTCAGCTCTGTGGTCAGCATTTCCAAAACCCAATGAACCTCAAGCCTCTTGCATAAGTGACAGTCAGAAAAGAGCCGCACATGTGTGGTTTAGATTTTGTATACTGTTCAGAAAGCACGTGCACACATTACAGTGGGACTTGGAGCTGAAGGCAAAGGTCCTATCTGCACAAAAAGTGAAAATCTAGTAAGGGTGCAAAAACTCCGGGGGAAGTGAGAAAGAGGGACAAAGGAAAGGAAAATGGCATGTGTTGTTCTGAAAATCACAATATTGAAATCATGCCAATAACTTGTATCTAGAGTTTTGTTTGGCTAATGCCTAGATATGAGATTAGTATTATGCTGAAACTTCTGTCCTGCATTTCAGCTCTCTGTACTTTCTTTTTAATTACGTTACTGCTTTTTATTCATACTTCATTTTCTACCTGAGATACTAGTTTTCACAACAATAATATAAAAGCAAAATACAATAGATGCTGGAAATCTGACATAAGAGAAAAGTGCTGGAACAACTCAGATAGGCAGCATCTGTGGAGACAAAGTCAACATTCATGTTGATGACAGTAAATCTTGTATGAACTAGATAAATTATTTGTGAACTGTAAAGAAATCAAGGTTCCATTTATATAGTTTACACTTGTACTGTTTATATTTTCCAAGTTAATGGCCCAGGTTTTACGATAGCTGGAACTGAAGCTATTAGCATTATTATAGTGGAAATCAGATTTGGATCCACACATGCACGGTAACACATGGGAAACCCATGTTTATTGATTCTCTGGATTTTCTGCCCACTTCACTGTTTTCTCTGATGGCGAACAGAAGCAGAAAGTTATCTCAAAAAAGTATTTGCCTGGAGGGTAGTTCAGAGAAAATAAGAAGTGTGCCTCAAATTTTTTTGTAGCATTCATATGTGCCATGACATATAAAAGGTTGGTAACCACTGTCTTAGAGGTAGTAAGATTGTAGTCAGTCTGGAAAAGTACTTTGTCAAAAATACTGGGACAAAAGAGTTCAGAGGTTCAACTTAGCAAAAGATAAATTTTAAATTAATGTCAAGTTTTTCCTTCTGAGAACAGTTTCCTCAATGAAATTTAAAGTTTATTTATTAGCGTAACAAGTAGGCTTACATTAACACTGCAATGAAGTTACTATGAAAATCACCTAGTTGTCACACTCCGGCATCTGTTCGGGTACACTGAGTACACTCTCTGAGTAAAGAACCTACCTCTGACATCTGTCCTATATCTATCACCCCTCAATTTAAAGTTATGTTATGTGCCTCGTGCTAGCCATCTCCATCTGAGGAAAAAGGCTCTCACTGTCCACCGTATCTAATCCTCTGATCATCTTATATGCCTTTATTAAGTCACCTCTTAACCTTCTTCTCTCTAATGAAAACAGCCTCAAGTCCCTCAGCCTTTCCTCATAAGATCTTCCCACCATACCAGGCAACATCCTGGTAACTATCTCTGCACCCTTTCCAATGCTCCCACATACTTCCTATAATGGGGTGACCAGAACTGTACGCAATACTCCAAGTGCGGCCGCACCAGAATTTTGTACAGCTGCAACATGACCTCATGGCTCCGAAACTCAATCCTCCACCAGTAAAAGCCAGCACACTGTATGCCTTCTTAATGACCCTATCAACCTGGGTGCCAACTTTCAGGGACCTACGCACATGGACACTGAGATCTCTCTGCTCATTCACACTACCAAGTAACTTACCATTAGCCCAGTACTCTGCATTCTTGTTACTCCTTCCAAAGTGAATCACTTCATACTTTTCCACATTAAATGCCATTTGACACCTCTCAGCCCAGCTCTGCACCTTATCTATGTCCCTTATCTATGTCATATATGCACAAGTGCTGTTTGATTTTTCTCTTTCCAACCTCAAGAAATCTCATTGTTGCATAAACTAGGCACTTAGCTGGGCCCTTGAGCCACTACTCTCAATATAATCATATAAATTTCTGGTCTGGGCTGCTAGTTGTCATTGATTCTACCTCTAGTTGTGGTAACTGGACAAGCACTCAGGTCCTGCGTGTATCAGCTGGCAGGGGTATTCACAGACATCTTCAACCTCTCTTTATAACAATCTGACGTCCCTACCTGCTTCAAGAAGATGACCATCATCCTGATACCTACGAAAAACCAAGCAGCGTGCTTTTGTGACTATTAGCTGGTGGCTCTGACAACCATCATTATGAAGTATTTCGAAAGGCTAGTCATGGCACGAATCAATTCCAGCCTCCCGGCCTACCTGGATCCACTACAGTTTGCCTACTGCCGCTTCAGATCCACAGCAGATGCCATTTCCCTGACCCTGTACTCAATCCTGGAACACCTAGATAACAAGGACACCTATGTCAGACTTCTATTTATTTGCTACAGCTCAGCCTTCAACACCTTATTCCCACAAAACTCATCTTCAAACTCCGTGGCCTCGGCCCCTCCCTCTGTGACCGGATCCTAAACTTCCTAACTCACAGACCACAGTCAGTAAGGATACGCAACAACATCTCTTCCACGATCATCCTCAACACTGGTGCCCCACAAAGCTGTGTTCTCAGCCCCCTACTATACTCCTTATACACCTATGACTGTGTGGCCAAAATTCTCCTCCAATTTTGTTTTCAAGTTTGCTGATGAACCACCGTAGTGGGTCGGATCTCAAACAAAGATGAGACAGAGTACAGGAATGAGATAGAGAATCTGGTGAACTGGTGCGGCACCAATAATCTCTCCCTCAATGTCAACAAATCGAAGGAGATTGTCAACGACTTCAGGAAGCGTAAGGGAGAACATACCCCCGTCTACATCAATGAGGATGAAGTAGAAAGGGTCGAGAGCTTCAAGTCTTTAGGTGTCCAGATTAGCAAACAACCTGTCCTGATCGTCCCATGACAACACTATAATTATGAAAGCCCACCAGCACCTCTACTTTCACAGAAGATTAAGGAAATTTAGCATGTCAGCTACGACTCTCACCAGCTTTTACAGATGCACCATTGAAAACATTCTTTCTGGTTGTATCATAGCTTGATGTGGTTCCTGCTCTGCCCAAGACTGCAAGGAACAACAAAAGGTTGTGAATGTAGCCCAATCCATCGCACAAACCAGCCTCCCATCCATTAACTCTATCTATACTTCCCGCTGCCTTGGCAAAGCAGCCAGCATAATTAATTAAGGACCCCACGCACTCCAGGCATTCCCTATTTCACTTTCTTCCTTCAGGAGAAAGATACAAAAGTCTGAGGTCACATACCAACTGACTCAAGAACAGCTTCTTCCTTGCTTTTGAGTGAACTTACTTGAAATAAGTTGATCTTTCTCTACACCCTAGTTATGACTCTAACACTACATTCCGCGCTCTTTCATTTCCTTCGCTATGAACGGTATGGTTTGTCTGAATACAAGTATTGTCTGAAACAATTCTTTTAACTGTATGTTAATACGTATGACAATAATAAATCAAATCAAATTCAACTACTTGACAGGAGTAATATGTATGTGCCAGTTATTGTTCTGCTGGATAAGTGCCAAAAAACTAGAAAGAGAGAGAAGAATGAAAATTAGTTATGTACCTCCTAGCAACTGAAGCAAGGGAAAAGATACAAATTAAAGAATTGTCTGCTCTCGTCTGGCTTTAAGGAACAGCAGGGGAAGGGAAAGAACCACTTTGAAAAAGAAGATGAATGAACAGCATAGTCGGTGGCAGCCACAGTGACCCTTTGCCCAATTAAGTTTGAATTGAATTTATTGGAGCAGACTCTTGCTATCTGTCTCAAGAACTGAGAATACCTGAACCTTCCAGGTGCTATATTGCAAAAGATGCAGATAATGGAGGTTTTAAACTGAAAGGCAATCTTCCATACATTTTATCTTAACCATCCAAAGTAGTCTTCTTTCCGAGTGTTGAGGCAGATAAATGACTGTCCTTAACCCTTGATATAGCAGAATTATAGCAATATATTCCATCAGAATCTATAGCCATATGGCTAGGCATATCCCTCACCCTGTCATTGCCATCAAAACAGGCTATCAGTGCTGTTTCAGTGAGGAGTATAGGAGAGTGTGCCTTAAGCACACCATACATGCCCAAAAAACCTGGCAAAGCTAACACCGGACTACCTACATTCTAAACAATGGAATCAGAATGCAATAAATAGAGCTTAATGATCCCACAAATAATAAATCAGATCAGAGCTCTACAGTGTCCACCCCCTCCTGCCTCAGCCAATTACCACTATACCATCAGTCTACTTTCAATCATCAGCAAAGCAACAAAAAGTATCACTGACCATGCTATCAAGCACAGGTATTCAGGTTGGGTTCTGCCAGGACTTTGTTTAAGCCTTGGGTTCAATTATCAACAGAAGATCTGAATTTCAAAGGTGATGTGCAAGTGAGTGACTCTCTTTGACCTTAAGGAAGTATTTGACTGATTGTGGCTCAAAGGAGCCTTAGTAAAATTGACTGTCAGTGGGAATTGTGGAAAATTCTCCAGTGGTTGGAGTCATATCTATCACAAAGGAAGATGGCTTTGGTTATTGGAGTCAAATCATCTCAGCTCCAAAACATTGCTGCAGGAGTTCCTTAGGGATGTGTTCTGGGCCCAATTACCTTCAGTTGCTTCATGTTTTTCTTCCACTTCAGTTTTTTTTTCAATATATGGCCTGAAGTGGGTAGGTTCACTGAAGATTTCACAGCCGTCAATTCCACTCTCGATTACTCTGATAATGAAGCACTCCATGCCCGCAAGACTTGGACAAAATTCAGTCTTGGGCTGTTAAGTAACAGGGTTTCCATCCAGTCACAATATTGAAACGGCCCTTGTTAAAATCAAAAATGTAGCTGTGACTATTTCGAAACAAAGTGAATAAGTTGACAGCATAAATCAGCACAAATGGTTATGATCTAGTGGCCATTACAGAAACGTGGTTGCAGGGTGACCAGGACTGGGAACTAAATATCCAGGGGTATCAGACAATTCAGAAGGATAGACAGGAAGGAAAAGGAGGTGGGATAACTCTGTTAATTAAGGATAACATCAGGAGAGTAGTGAGAGACGATATGGGCTCTAAGGAGGAAAATGTGGAATCAATGTGGGTGGAGTAAGGAATAGTAAGGGGAAAAAGTCACTGGTGGGCGTAGTCCATAGACCCCCAAATAACAACTTTGAGGTGGGGCAGACTATAAACAAACAAATAACAGATGCGTGTAAAAATGGAACAGCAATAATCATGGGGGATTTTAACCTCCATATTGATTGGTCAACTCAAGTCGGACATGGTGGACTTGAGGAAGAATTCTTAGAATGCTGTCGAGATAGTTTCCTTGAACAGTATGTTACAGAACCTATGAGGGAGCAAACTATCTTGGATCCGGTCCTATGTAATGAGACAGGTAAAATTAATGAACTCCTTGTGTGGGAGTTTTACTGGAGTTCTATGAGGATGTGTCTAGGGCGGTGGATAGAGGAGAGCCGGTGGATGTGGTCTTTCTAGGTTTTCAGAAAGGGTTTGACAAAGTGCCTCACAAGAGGTTATTGCAGAAGGTCGAGGGACATGGAGTTGGGGGTAGGGTGTTAGCGTGGATAGAGGATTGGTTGTCAAATAGGAGGCAGAGAGTGGGGGTCAACGGGTGCTATTCGGATTGGCGGATGGTGACTAGTGGAGTGCCCCAGGGGTCGGTGCTGGGGCCTCAGCTTTTTACCATTTATATAGATGATCTGGAGGAGGGAACCGAGTGTAGAATGTCGAAATTTGCTGATGACACCAAGATTGGGGGAACGGCAAATTGTGCGGAGGGTGTGGAGAGTCTGCAGAAGGATCTAGATAGGCTGGGCGAATGGGCCAGGAAATGGCAAATGGAATTTAATGTTGGCAAGTGTGAGGTGGTCCACTTTGGTAGGAAAAATGGTAGGAAGGACTATTACTTACGAGGCGAAAAACTGCAGCAGGCGACGGTGCAGAGGGACCTCGGGGTCCTTGTGCATGAGTCGCAAAAACCCAGCTTGCAGGTGCAGCAGGTGGTCAGAAAGGCGAATGGGATGCTGGCCTTCATAGCGAAGGGGATTGAATATAAAAGTAGGGAGGTCTTGCTGCAGCTGTATAGGGCATTGGTGAGGCCGCAACTGGAGTACTGTGTGCATTTTTGGGCGCCGCACCTGCGCAAAGATATTTTGGCCTTGGAGGGAGTGCAGAGGAGGTTTACTAGGCTGATACCGGAGTTGAGGGGGTTGAGCTATGAGGAGAGGCTGAATAAACTGGGCTTGTACTCGTTAGAGTTTAGAAGAATGAGAGGAGATCTCATTGAGACGTATAAGATGATGAATGGGATGGATAGGATAGAGGTGGAAAGACTCTTCCCGCTCAAAAAAGACAATAGGACTAGGGGGCACAGCCTCAAGATAAAAGGGGGGCGGTTTAGAACGGAGTTGAGGAGGAACTTCTTCACTCAAAGGGTGGTGAATCTCTGGAATTCTCTGCCCGCTGAAGTGGTGGAGGCTGCCTCGCTAAATATTTTTACGACGCGGGTTGATGGGTTTTTGATAGGAGAGGGGATTAAGGGTTATGGGGAGAGGGCGGGAAAGTGGAACTGAGCAGCGACAGATCAGCCATGATCTTATTGAATGGCGGGGCAGGCTCGAAGGGCTGGATGGCCTACTCCTGCTCCTATTTCTTATGTTCTTATGATCCTTTTGGAATGGGTGATCACAATCTGGAGGAGGGAACCGAGTGTATGGTGTCGAAATTTGCTGATGACACCAAGATTGGTGGAACGGCAAATTGTGCGGAGGGTGTGGAGAGTCTACAGAAGGATCTAGATAGGCTGGGCGAATGGGCCACGAAATGGCAAATGGAATTTAATGTCGGCAAGTGCGAGGTGGTCCACTTTGGTAGGAATAATGGTAGGAAGGATTATTACTTACGTGGAGAAAAACTGCAGCAGGCGACGGTGCAGAGGGACCTCGGGGTCCTTGTGCATGAGTCGCAAAAACCCAGCCTGAAGGCGCAGCAGGTGGTCAGGAAGGCTAATGGGATGCTGGCCTTCATAGCGAGGGGGATTGAATATAAAAGTAGGGAGGTCTTGCTGCAGCTGTATAGGGCATTGGTGAGGCCGCAGCTGGAGTACTGTGTGCAGTTTTGGGCGCCGTACTTACGCAAGGATATTTTGGCCTTGGAGGGAGTGCAGAGGAGGTTTACTAGGCTGATACTGGAGTTGAGGGGGTTGAGCTATGAGGAGAGGCTGAATAAACTAGGCTTGTACTCGTTAGAGTTTAGAAGAATGAGGGGAGATCTCATTGAGACGTATAAGATGATGAATGGGATGGATAGGATAGAGGTGGAGAGACTCTTCCCGCTCAGAAAGGACAGTAGGACTAGGGGGCACAGCCTCAAGATAAAGGGGGGGCGGTTTAGAACGGAGTTGAGGAAGAATTTCTTCACTCAAAGGGTGGTGAATCTCTGGAATTCTCTGCCCGTTGAAGTGGTGGAGGCTACCTCGCTAAATATTTTTAAGAAGCGGGTTGATGGGTTTTTGATAAGAGAGGGGATTAAGGGTTATGGGGAGAGGGCGGGAATGTGGAACTGAGCCACGACAGATCAGCCATGATCTTATTGAATGGCGGGGCAGGCTCGAAGGGCTGGATGGCCTACTCCTGCTCCTATTTCTTATGTTCTTATGAATTTCTAATACATTTGGAGGGTGAGAAAGTAGGGTCCTAAACCAGTGTCCTTTGCTTGAACAAGAGGGTGTAGGATGAAGGCAGAGTTGGCTAACGGAGACTGGGAACACAGACTAGTTGGTGGGACAGTTGAGGAACAGTGGAGAATTTTTAAGGAGATTTTCCTCAGTACTTAGCAAAAATATATTCCAGTGAAAAAGAAGGAATGTAAGAAAAGGGATAACCAGCCATGGATAACTAAGGAAATAAAGGAAAGTATCAAATTAAAAACCAATGCATACAGAGTGGCCAAAATTATTGGGGAACTAGAAGATTGGGAAAGCTTTAAAAAACAACAAAGAACTACTAAAAAATCAATAAAGAAAGGAAAGATAGATTATGAAAGTAAACTAGCACAAAATATAAAAACCGATAGTAAAAGTTTTTACAGATATATAAAACAGAAAAGAGTGGCTAAAGTAAATGCACAACCCTTAAAAGGTGAGAGGAGGGATTTAGTAATGGGAAACGAAATGGCCGAGGCCTTAAACAAGTTTTTGTGTCAGTCTTCACAGTGGAGGACACAAATAGCATACCGATAATTGACGGTCATGGGATTGTAGGGGGTGAGGACCTTAAAACGATCACTATTACTAAAGAGGTGGTGCTGGGAAAGGTAATAGGACTAAAGATAGACAAGTCCCAGGGTCCGGATGGAATGCATCCCAGGGTACTAAAAGAAACAGCAGAAGTAATAGCAGATGCATTAATTCTAATTGACTGGGTCTGTACTCATTGGAGTTGAAAAGGATGAGGGGGGATCTTATAGAGACGTATAAGATAATGAAGGGGATGGATAGGGTAGAGGTAGAGAGATTCTTCCCGCTCAGAAAGGATAGCAGGACTAGAGCACACAGCCTCAAGATGGGAGCGGCGGGAGGAGAGAAGTTTAGATTAGAGTTGAGGAGGAACTTCTTCACTCAAAGGGTGGCGAATCTCTGGAATTCTCTGCCCGTTGAAGTGGTGGAGGCTACCTTGCTAAATATATTTAAGTCATGGGTAGATAGGTTTCTGATAGACAGGGGAATTGAGGGTTATGGGGAGAAAGTGGGAAAGTGGAACTGATCCACTTCAGATCAGCCATGATCTTATTGAATGGCGGGGCAGGCTTGTAGGGCTAGATGGCCTACTCCTGCTCCTATTTATGTTCTTAAATTTCGCTGGAATCTCGGAGGTGCCAGCTGATTGGAAAACAGCTAATATAACGCCATTGTTTAAAAGAGATGGAGTATAAAAGCAGGGAGGTCTTGCTGCAATTGTACAAGGTACTAGTGAGGCCGCACCTATAGTATTGTGTACAATTTTGGTCCCCTTATTTAAGAAAGGGTATATCAGCTTTGGAGGCGGTGCAGAGAAGGTTCACCAGGTTGATTCCGGAAATGAGCGGGTTAGCTTATGAGGAGAGATTGAGTAGATTGGGCCTGTACTTGTTGGAGTTGAGAAGGTTGAGGGGAGATCTTATAGAGACATATAAGATAACGAAGGGGCTGGACAGGGTAGAAGCAGCGAGGTTATTTCCACTTAGAATGGAAACAAGAACTAGGGGGCACAGCCCCAAAATACAGGGGAGTCAATTTAGGACAGAGTTGAGGAGGAACTTCTTCTCCCAGAGGGTAGTGAATCTTTGGAATTCTCTGCCCACTGAAGCAGTTGAGGCTACCTCACTAAATGTGTTTAAGTCACAGATAGACAGATTTTTGACCAATAAGGGAATTAAGGTTTATGGGAGCGGGCAGGTAAGTGGAACTGAACCACTTTCAGATCAGCCATGATCTTATTGAATGGCGGAGAAGGCTCGAGGGACTAGATGG
Source organism: Carcharhinus amblyrhynchos (assembly GCF_965287045.1). Taxonomy (NCBI): domain Eukaryota; kingdom Metazoa; phylum Chordata; class Chondrichthyes; order Carcharhiniformes; family Carcharhinidae; genus Carcharhinus; species Carcharhinus amblyrhynchos. The sequence goes on along the minus strand of NC_137332.1, from coordinate 84,976,018 downwards.
CCTACTCCTGCTCCTATTTCTTATGTTTTTGTGTTCTTATATACTATGATAAGTTCTCTCTTCTCATTTTTCTCAGCTTAGTTGTAGCTTTTGACTCAGTTGACCATACTATCTTTGTCCAATACCTCTCCAGTCTTCCAGATGAGTAGAACTCAGTTCCATTCTTAACTATTGATTCACAGCCAGAGAATCATCTGCAATGGTTTCCCCATCTGGAGTTCCCCAAGGATCCATCCTCAGCCTCCTCTTTCTATTTCTCATTCACATGCTACCCCTCAGTGGTACTGCCTAAAAACATACCACCCTGAGCTTTTGACCATAAAGCACCAAGGCTGCTGTCTACTTACTTCTGTAACATTGTTCAACTCTGACATTGCCTCAATTCATCAATTCCTGAATCTTTGCTGCCTCTCAACTATTCCAGTGCTCTATTGGGCAGCTTCCCACATTTCACCTACATAATGTAGTGGTCATTCGGATCTCTGCTACCTGTATCTTAACTCTCTCAAAATCTCATTCACCCATTACCCTGTGCATGCTGACTTTCAGTTGCTACCTGTCCAACAACACCTCAGTTTTATCATTCTCCTTCTTGTTTTAAATACCTGCATGGCCTTTCTCCTCCCTACCTCTATCAAATTCCTCTGGTGCTATAAATGTTTGAGATCTCTTGTACTCCCTCCATTTCTAGCCCTTTGCACATCTCCAATTTGAATTTATCCACCATTGGCAGCCATGCCTTCAGCTTTCTTTGGCCCTAAGCTTTAAAAATGAATCAATAAATCACTCTGTCCCTTTAGCTCCTCCTTCTCTTTTGGAAATATAGAAACTAGAAGCAGGAGTAAGTCATTTGACCCTTCAAGCCTGTTCCGCCATTCATTTTAATCATGGCAGATCATCAAATTCAATATCTTGATCCCCTCTTCCTCCCAAATCCCTTGATCCCTTTAGTCCCAAGAGTTATATCTAATTTCTTTTTGAAATCAGACAACTTTTTGGCCTCAACTACATTCTGTGGTAGCGAATTCCACACATTTACCACCCTCTGGGTGAAGACATTTCTTCTCACCTCAGTTCTAAAAGTTTTACCGCTTATCCACAAATTATGACCGCTAGTTTTGGACTCCCCCACCATCAGGAACATTCTTTCTGAATCTACCCTGTCTAACCCTGTTGGAATTTTATAAGTTTCTATGAGATCCTCTCTCATTCTTTTGAACTCCAGTGAATATAATCTTAACTGACCTAGTCTCTCCTCATATGACAGACCAGGAATCTGCCTGATAAACCTTTGCTGTACTCCCTCTATAGCAAGAACATCCTTCTTCAGATAAGGACACCAAAACTGCACATAATACTCCAAGTGTAGCCTCACCAAGACCCTATACAATTGCAACAAAACATCCCTATCCCTATATTCAAATCCTCTCACTATGCAGGTTAATATGTCATTTGCCTTCTTTACTGCCTGCTGTACTTGTGTGTTTACTTTCAGCGACTGATGCACGAGGACTTCAAGATCTCGTTGAGTATCCAATTTACATCCATTCAAGTAATAATCTATCTTCCTATTATTGCTACCAAAGTGGATAACCTCTTTTCTCCACATTAAACTGCATCTCCCATGCAGATGCCCACACACTCAGCCTTTCCAAATATGCTGAAACATCTCTGCATCCTCCTCACAGCTCACCCTCCGACCCAACTTTGTAACATCTGTAAATTTGGAGCTAATACATTCAGTTCCCGCTTCCAAATCATTAATATATAATGTAAACAATTGGGGCCCTAGCACAAATCCCTGCAGAACCCCACTAGTCATTGACTGCCAATCAGAAAAAGACCCTTTTATGCCAACTCTTTGCTTCCTATCTGCTAATCAGCTTTCTATACACCTCAAGACATTACCTACAATTCCATGTGCTTTAACTTAACATCGTAGTTTGTTCTGTGACATCTTGTTGAAAGCCTTCTGAAAGTCTAAAAGAAACACATACACTAGTTCTCTTTGGCCAACTCTTATCAGTTACATCCTCAAAAAATGTCAGTAGATTCGACAAGCATGATTTCCCTTTTGTAAATCCATGCTGACTTTGGCTGATTATACCATTGCCTTCCAAGTGCTGAGTTATGAAATTTTTTTGAGATGTTTTCCAAAACTACCTCCTGGATTAAGTTTTTGGCATTCTCTTTCTTATGCCTCAGTATCAAAATGCTTTTATCAATATCACCCTAGTTAAGCTTCATAGGAAATTTTACTCTGTTGAATATAAGATATAAGTATCTGTAGTACTAGCTATATTATTCAGTGATTTATTACAGATTGGTGAGGTACATGAATGCCGAACTTTATAAATAGATGCATCTTTTTTTTTGTTTACTTTATTCCAATCCAATCAAGTCAAATTAAAGTTAATTCAGAGTCCCAACAAGTTGGGACATTCCGATCCAAGCTGGCAAGACAGGGCTCTCACCTCCTGTCTTGGGCTTGATCTACATGATCCAAGCTGATTGGAGTAGGTGTAGCTCCTCCCCCAAGGCTTGATCTTATCTGCATCCTAGCCAAAAGGCCAAGATGCCGCTTTAAAAAATTGCTTCAAATGAAGCTGAAATGTAACCTAATGACTTCAACCAAGTGCAGCATGTCGATACGACACTTGATCTTAGCCAAAAGGCTATAGAAAAAAGCTCCAATATGTCTCTAACCATGGAGCAGCATTGATCTTAGCCAAAGTAGTGTTGAAGTTTTAGAAAACACTCATTTGCTTCAACTAGAGTATTGTGTCCATTCTGGGCACTACACATTAAGAAAGATGTGAGGACATTGGAAAGGGTGTAGAGAATATTTTCAAGAACGGTTCCAGTAATTAAGGTTTTTTATGAGGATAGATTAGCAAAGCTGAAGTTTTCTCTTTAGAGAATAGGCCATTGGAAGGTTTGATAGAGATGTTCAAAATCAAAGGCAAAGTAGATTGGAAGAAATTATTCCTATTGCTGGAAGGGTTTAGAACCAGAGAACACCAATTTAAGTTGATTGACAAACGAAGCAATGGTTGCATGGGGGAAAACTTTTAAGCAGCAAATGCTTAGGATTAGGAATGCACTGCCTGGAAGTGTGGTGGAGGCAGATTCAATTGTGGTTTTTAAAAGGGAATTGAATCTGAAGAAAAATAATTTACGGACTGCAGGGAAAAGGCAAGGGGCGGGACAAGCTGAGTAGCCCTTACAGAGCTGGTAATGGGCTGAATTACCTCTTTCTATATTGCAACCATTCTATTGGTCTCCGTTTACTGTAGCATCTAAATATTTAAACTCTTCTGTGACAAACTGAATTTGTTGCCACGGAGCCTAGATGTACTGAAATAACTCCCATGAAGCTGGTGTCACTTCATAAATTCCAGATTTATTTACAATTGTTAGTAATAGTGCAAATGATAACGTTTTCACCTTCACATGTCTGGGACTTTTTACTCCCCCCCAATCCCCACCTTCTGTTTTCTTCTTCGTGGGGAAGTTTTGTGTGTGGCTGAAGAAAACCTAGGTGAAGGTCCAAACCCTACAGTACTTGCAAGCACAATATAAGCAGGTGGGATAAATCAAGAGACTGTCTGAAAATCATATTAAAAAGGCAAAAGGAAGCTTTTTGAAAAAACAAACTATAGTATTAGACACGACATGATCATAATGCAAGGGGACTGCAGAAAGATGTGTTGTATGCAATGCAGCATGTTTTCGGCTTAGCAACCTACCATATGCAAATTTTCTTATATCCCATCCAACAATTAAAAATATGACCCCAGATGTGTAAACAATACTTGGTTCTTGGGTAGAACTGCGTTTCATGGACCTAAAGCCATGATTATAGCTCTGGTTGGGATGAAAATTCTCATGAACTCCTAGGCCAAAGGCCTGCATCATTTTAACTCCAGCACCTGTTTTAAAGTTGTTCAATTTCTGTCATCAGCCCCAAGCCAGGGGAGTGATGTCATGTTAAATCAGTGTTCTCTGGTTCTCAACCCTTCTGCCAATGGGAATAGTTTCTTCCAATCTACTTTTTTCTTTGATTTTGAACACCCCTATCAAATTTCTCAATGTTTAGTGGGCAAAAGTGGAGCAGCAAAAGAGCAAAATTCCTGGACCATTTCTAACCCAATTGCTTTTTCAGATGACTTGGGTGTCAAGGCTATATGAACCACACGTGTTGGAGTTAAAATTGGGTCATCAGAGGTTGACATTTATGAGGCCCCCTGTTAGGAGGTAAAATTATCAGTTCCAAGGCAGTGGATTCTGTCTTGTTGTCATTTTACTGTCTGACCTCAACATCATTTATGTTAGGTGGGCAGGTTTAATATTTGCATTATAGAGTAACTGAGGAGACGTGTTTTGTATGAAGGCAGAAAGGGAGCTTACCCAAGGGAACTTTACCTGGAAGAAGTTTAAAAGTGATAGCTTAGTTGGTTGCACTCCCACCAGTCAGAAGGTTGTAGAATCAAATTCTCTTCCAGCACATAACCTTGGCTTGTACTTCAGTGCAGCAGTGAAGGAATGTTACCTGATTGAAATAGGATGAAATTTAAAAACAAAGATGCAGCTGATTATTCAAATGAGCAAAAACACTTTGGAAGAAAAGAAGAATGTTTTTGAGTGTTTTGGTCAATGTTCACCCTTGATTCAATACTACACGAACAGATAAGTGGGTACTTCATTTCATTGCAGTTTGTGTAATCTTGCTGCATACAAATTTGTGGTTATGTTTGTCTACAAAAAACAGTTACGTAAGAACATAAGAAATAGGAGCAGGAGTAGGCCATCTAGTCCTTCAACCCTGCCCCGCCATTCAATAAGATCATGAAGTGGATCAGTTCCACTTTCCCGCTTTCTCCCCATAACCCTTAATTCCCTTGTCTTTCAGAAATCTATCTACTCATGACTTAAATATATTCAGCGAGGTAGCCTCCACCACTTCAACGGGCAGAGAAATCCAGAGATTCACCACCCTTTGAGTGAAGAAGTTCCTCCTCAACTTCATTCTAAACTGCCCCCCCCCCCACTTATTTTGAGGCTGTGCCCTCTAGTTCTGCTATCCTTTCTAAGCGGAAAGAATCTCTCTACCTCTACCCTATCTAGCCCCTTCATTATCTTGTAAGTGTCTATAAGATCCCCCCTCAGCCTTCTAAACTCTAACGAGTACAGGCCCAGTCTATTCAATCTCTCTTCATAAGCTAACCCCCTCATCTCTGGTATCAGCCTGGTGAACCTTCTCCGCACTCCCTCCAAGGCCAATAGATCCTTTTGCAAATAAGGGGACCAATTCCCTGTGTGCAGTTACTCCAGTTGCGGCCTCACCAGTGCTCTGTACAGTTGCAGCAAGACCTCTCTGCTTTTATATTCTATCCCCCTCGCTATAAAGGCCAACATTCCATTGCCTTCTTGATCACCTGCTGCACCTGCAGACTGAGTTTTTGCAATTCGTGCACAAGGATCCCCAGGTCCCTCTGCACTGTAGCATGCTGCAGCTTTTCACCCTTTAAATAATAATCCCTCCTCCTATTATTTTTACCAAAGTGAATACCTCACATTTACTAACGTTATACTCCATCTGCCAGGCTCTCGCCCACTCACTCAGCCTATCCAGATCTCTCTGCAGACTTTCTGCGCCCTCCACGCAATTCGCTTTTCCACTCATCTTCGTGTCATCAGCAAATTTTGTTACCCTACACTCAGCCCCCTCCTCCAGATCGTCTATGTAAATGGTAAACAGTTGAGGCTCCAGCACCGATCCCTGCAGCACTCCATTAGTCACCAACTGCCAATCAGAAAAACACCCATTGATTCCAACTCTCTGCTTCCTGTTAGATAACCAATCCTCAATCCACACTAACACTTTACCCCAACTCTGTGTACCCTAACCTTCTGCAGCAACCTTTTGTGAGGCACCTTATCGAACGCTTCTGGAAATCTAAAAACACCACATCCACCAGTTCCCCTCTGTCTACCGCACTTGTCACATCTTCATAGAAATCCAATAAATTCATTAAACACAACTTCCCCTTCACAAATCCATGCTGCGTCTGCTTGATCAAACCGTTCTTTTCTAGGTGTCTTGCTATTTCTTCTTTGATGATGGATTCTAGCATTTTTCCAACTATGGACATTAAGCTAACTGGCCTATAATTCCCTGCCTTTTGTCTGCTACCTTTTTTAAACAGTGCCATAACATTAGCTGTTTTCCAATCCTCTGGCACTTCCCCAGAGTCCAACAAAATTTGATTAATAATTACTAAGGCATCTGCTATTACTTCTGCCATTTCTTTCAGAATCCTGGGATGCATTCCATCCGGTCCAGAGGACTTGTCTACCTTCAGTCCCGTTAGTCTAACAAGCACTACCTCTCTAGTGACAGTAATTGTATTAAGGACTTCATCTCCTACCATCCCTCTATCTTTAATATTCGGTAAACTATTTGTGTCCTCCTCTGTGAAGACCGACACAAAAAACTTATTTAAAGTCTCAGCCATTTCCTCGTTACCCACCGTTAAATCCCCCCTCTCGTCCTCCAAGGGTCCAACATCCACTCTAGCCAGTCTCTTCTTTATATATTTGTAAAAATTTTTACTATCATTTTTTATATTTAGAGCTAGTTTAGTTTCATACTCTATCTTTCCTTTTTTTATTGCTTTCTTAGTCATTATTTGTTTTTTTAAAATCTTTCCCAATCTTCTAATTCCCCACAATTTTTAGCCAATTACGCATCGGCTTTTAATTTAATGCTCTCCTTTATTTCCTTTGATAACCACGGCTGGTTATCAGTCTTACAGTCCTTCTTTACCATCGGAATATATTTCTGCTGAGTACCGAAAAAGATCTCCTTAAAAATCCTCCACTGTTCCTCAGCTGTCCTACCAACCAATCTGTGCCCCCAATCTACATTAGCCAATTCCACCCTCATCTTATCATACTCCCCTCTGTTCAAACAGAGGATGCTGGTTTAGGACCCTACTTTCTCATCCTCCATCTGCATCAGAAATTCAACCATACTATATCACTCCTCAAAAAGAAATTAATTGACTCTACCTCAAAAAGAAATTAATTGACTTTAATGTGCTTTGTAATGTTCTGGGTGCATGGAAGCTGGTGTAAAAATGAAAGTTTTAAATCAAACGATGTAAAACGACGTCAAGAAAGTAAAAAGATGAAGATGAGACTAAGAGTAGTCAAAATTCAGGCAGGGATGATAATCATTGGTTGAAATTGAAAAAAAATTAAGAAATTGCGTCATTTTGAAGAATGAAAGCAACAATATTTGCATTGCCCCATTGAAAGAGATTACGATGTGGCAATTCTCACAATGTACTTTGCTGACTGGAAATGTTTAAATCATAGTTGAAGAATAACGGCCAATTTAATGTACGGGAAGAAAGCAGGAAAACTATCAACTCCTCAAAAGAGAGCAAGTTATCTGTGTGTGTATGTGGTAGTGGTGGTGAGGAGAGGAAGCAGCACTTCTGGGTCCCATCTTATTATTGTGGTTCTTTTCCAGCAGACTGTGAATAAGGAGTAGGATCACTAATTGAGAAGCTTTACTGTGGTAATGCTGCCCTGGCTAATTCAGTGGAGTGGGTTATAATCTGTACCCTTCGTCTTAGTATCCTGGACAACACAGAAGGAAGCCAATTGGTCCAATATGTTCCTGCCAGCCCTCTGCAAGACTAACTCAACTGCCCAACACCCGCCCCCACCACCCCAGCCTCACACCTTTCTCCTGTATCAATGCAAACTATTTATCTTGGCCTGTGTTACTATCAAAACATCTTATTTAAATTTGTGCGTGCATGAAAATTATAAAATTATCAACTGCAGAGTTTGATTTTTAATAAAAATAATTTGTGCCTGGGGGAGGTGATTGGTTTTAACATCACAAATCAATTTAAATCTGACTAGGGAGACTACACTGTGTTTTCTTGTTTCTTCTTGTTTCTTCTGTTATATCATCCCAAGAGCCTTTTCTTACTGTTAGACAAAGGGTGTTTTGAAAGGCAACTTTGACCTACCAGTGTTTGATAGTTAAAATAATGGCATTCCAATTCTGCAACTTTTATATTCATCAACTTATGATTCCTGAGGAACCACCTCGAAGCACCAGTGATTGACTTATCTCCATGTGGAAATCTCTTTCATATTGTTTCAGGAAACATTTAAATGAATGGAATTAATACCTCATTGCTCTGACATTATATATCTCACCTGTTATTTATCTTGGTACCAAGATATCAATTTGTTCACTGACTGTAAACACATTATGAAGTTTAGTTTCCAAATACCCATTTATGTATGTATTTTGTCTGCCACCCCAGATGAAAGTCCATGAGTAGAATTTTCTATTACATTAGCTATGTGCCGCTTTCAACAAGAAAAGCAGAGATTAGCTCACCAGCAGTGTTGGTGAGATATCTTGCCACATTTTTAGGCACTCAGTAAAAAACAAATTTTGAGTTTCATGCTGTGCCCATGGTGTGCTGACTCTGATTCACCCACCCTGGTATCACTTCAACCAGGGGAATTCTGTTTATACACTTCCTCAACACTGCATTGCTCCTACTGCAAGTCCAGCCAGGAGGATGGCTGCGAGGTAGAAAGCACCAAGGTTCTCAAAGGGAGTACTGAGCAGAATGCTGGATGAGGTGAAGCAGAGATGGGGCTTTCTGTACCTGCAGGTGGGCAGAAGACCTGTGAGCAAGTTCACCAGCCCAGCATGGGAGGCCTGTAAGCGCAAGCTCACTACATAAGAGGATAGGAATTCAATGCAGAAAGAGGATGAATGACCTCCTTCATGCAACTAGGACAAATCATTCTTGCCATTTCTCAACACCCAACCACTCACATACCGATCACTCTTCCACTGGGACCTCATTCACTGCCACCTCACGGGACCCCACTACTCGACAGCACATACACCTGCCTTGCTAGCCTCATGTGAGATCTGTCTCTTCTATCCTTATGTCCCTGCCATGCACTAATGCAGGTAAATCAGTTGAGCAGATCAGTCCATCCTCCAGTAGGGCACTGGTGATCACTGAAAAGAGCAGCTCTGATGATGAATTTCAGACATTTGCATGGAAGAGACATCACAGCTGTCACTTGTACCCTCCACCAATGCAGAGACTCAAACCTCAGTGGGAATAATCAGTAGGCTGGCTTTTGGGACACTGAATGATGAGAATCTCACTTTTGATGATCCACAGCAGACAGAAACAGGGATGTCTCAGGGATATGGCATTCAGAAGATTTCTGGAGGCCAGGACACAGTTGAGTCCCAGTCAGATGACATGCCTCTGGACTTGGTCATACTTCAATTGCTGGAATTATAAAGGTAGAGTTGTAATCATCAGGAAAAGATGTCAATTCCACTCCTCTGACTACAAGGCCAATTGGGAGTGACTGAACGTCTTATGTCTAATGAGATGGTGCCGGCCCTCCAAAGCAACAAGGCCAGCACAGCAAGGTAGCACCTGCAGTGGAGACATTGGTGCAAAATGTTCATTCCAGGATGGGGAATGTTTAGTGCATGGTTCAGACCATGAATACCACAGTTCAGGGCATCAACTGCATGGTTCAGGCACTTGTGGGCATCCATGAGTTGATCCTATGGAGGAACACAATTGCCCTCAGGCACCCATAGGGAGAAAGATCATCTAGTGCAATACACAGCCCTCTCACTAAGAGACCCTAGGGTATCCAGCCTTTCTGACTCCCCTCTTCCTGTGACTGACACAGCTGCAGCCCTGCATACCTAGGAGGATGGCATCACCACACTTGTGCTGCCTGAAAGCAAGCTGGGACTCTCCAGATCCTGACCCTCCAGAGGACAGCTGCCAAGTTCATCTCAAGCACATGGCAGACATCAGGCCAGGCTGCCTCCACCTCAGCTGTGGATCTTGGAATAAACACCAAGACATAACTGCATGATTTAGGTAAAGAAATTATAGTATTACAGTGTGGGCATGGGTAATTTTTACATCTTGAACATTGTTAGTATGTGAGTACCTATGTTATGTATTAAGAATCATTTGTTAACATAGAACATAGAACATAGAACATTACAGCGCAGAACAGGCCCTTCGGCCCATGATGCTGCGCCGACCAGTTAAAAAACAATGACCCACTAACCTAAACCAATCCCTTTTCATCCATAAACCTATCCACGGATCTCTTAAACGCCCCCAAACTAGGCGCATTTACAACTGCAGCAGGCAGGGCATTCCAATCCCTCACCACCCTCTGGGTAAAGAACCTACTCCTGACATCCGTCCTATAACTACCCCCCCTTAATTTAAAGCCATGCCCCCTCGTGCTTCTCCATCCGAGGAAAAAGGCTAACACTATCCACCCTATCTAAACCTCTAATCATCTTATATGTTTCAATAAGATCCCCTCTTAGCCGCCTTCTTTCTAGCGAAAACAACCCCAAATCCCTCAGTCTCTCCTCATAGGACCTCCCCTCCATACCAGGCAACATCCTCGTAAACCTCCTCTGCACCCTCTCCAAAGCCTCCACATCCTTCCTATAATGTGGGGACCAGAACTGCACACAATACTCCAAGTGCGGCCGCACCAGAGTTGTGTACAGTTGCAACATGACGCTGTGACTCCTAAATTCAATCCCCCTACCAATAAACGCCAAGACACCATATGCCTTCTTAACAACCTTATCTACTTGATTCCCAACTTTCAGGGATCTATGTACACATACACCTAGATCCCTCTGTTCATCCACACTATTCAGAGTCCTCCCGTTAGCCCTATACTCGACACATCTGTTATTCCTACCAAAGTGAATTACCTCACACTTCTCCGCATTAAACTCCATCCGCCACCTCTCGGCCCAGCTCTGCAACCTGTCTAAGTCTCCCTGCAAACTATGACACCCTTCCTCACAATCTACCACACCTCCGACTTTGGTGTCATCAGCAAATTTACTAATCCACCCAACTATACCCTCATCCAGATCATTAATAAAAATTACAAACAGCAGTGGCCCCAAAACAGATCCCTGAGGCACACCACTTGTAACTGAACTCCATGACGAATATTTACCATCAACCACCACCCTCTGTCTCCTATCTGCTAGCCAATTCCTGATCCAATTTCCTAGATTACCCTCAATCCCATACATCTGCATTTTCTGCAGAAGCCTACCATGGTGAACCTTATCAAACGCCTTACTAAAATCCATATATACCACGTCAACTGCCTTACCCCCATCCACCTCTTTGGTCACTTTCTCAAAAAACTCAATAAGGTTAGTAAGGCACGACCTACCCGCTACAAAACCATGCTGACTATCTCCAATCAATTCATTGCTCTCCAAATAACTATAAATCCTATCCCTAATAATTTTTTCTAAAACCTTGCTCATAACAGAAGTAAGACTCACCGGTCTATAATTCCCGGGGAAGTCTCTGTTCCCCTTCTTAAACAATGGGACAACATTCGCTATCCTCCAATCTTCCGGTACTATACCTGAGACCAACGACGACCTGAAGATCAGAGCCAGAGGCTCTGCAATCACCTCTCTTGCCTCCCAGAGAATCCTAGGGTAAATCCCGTCTGGACCAGGGGACTTATCTATTTTCAAACCCTCAAGAATATCCAGCACATCCCCCTTATCAACTGCAATACTGTCTAGTTTACACCCCTGCAACCCAGTGTTCTCCTCAGCTACATTCATGTCCCCCTGCGTGAACACTGAAGAGAAATATTGGTTCAATGCCTCTCCAATCTCTTCCGGTTCCACACACAACTTCCCTCTGCTGTCTGTAACTGGTCCTAATCTTGCCCTAACCAACCTTCTGTTCTTAACATACCTATAGAACGCCTTAGGATTCTCCTTAATCCTATCAGCCAAAGTCTTCTCATGTCCTCTTTTAGCCCTTCTTAACTCACTCTTCACCTCCCTCCTAGCCAATCTAAAGCTTTCTAGTGCACTACCTGAGCCCTCAAGTCTCATCCGAACATCAGCCTCCTTTTTCTTTTTAACCAACGAATCAACTTTTTTAGTGCACCACGGTTCCCTAGCTCTACCAATTCCTCCTTGCCTGACAGGAACATACCTATCAAGGACTCGCAGTAGCTGCTCCTTGAAAAAACTCCACATTTCGGACGTTCCCAGTCCCTGTAGTCTCCTAGTCCAACCTATGCTTCCTAATTCTCTCCTAATAGCCTCATAATTACCCTTCCCCCAGCTAAAACTACTGACCCGAGGTTCATGCCTATCCCTTTCCATCACTAAGGTGAACATAACATAACCACTATCACCAAAACGCACACCAACTTCCAAGTCTAGCACCTGGTCTGGCTCATTTCCCAGCACCAAATCCAATATAGCCTCACCTCTAGTTGGCCTATCTACATACTGAGTCAAAAAACCTTCCTGCACGCTTTGTACAAAAACTGATCCCTCTTTGTGCCTCCCCTTCTCATCTCATTGTTGCATGCCCTGCCATCTGTCACTTTCAGGCTGGATGACCAACCAGTCTGCAAGCATGTCAGCTGATTCCCTTACGTGCCACCCAGCTAAAGAGAGCACCACCCTTCATCCCAACCCCCTCGACTCCCCCCACTCCTGCCACCTTCCATTAAGGTCACTATCAGCCCAGTTATTTGGGGGAAGTCTGAACTCACCACAAATAATCCAGTGGCTATATCATTGTGAGAGCCATTCCTCTGCCACCATTAACAAAGATCTTCATTGGCACCCCTGACTAGAAAGGAGCCTGCATCAGCAGAGATGGGTCTGTCTCTATATCATCACCCTTAAATTACCCTTAAATTACCCTATCATGGGCTGCCTTAGCCAGGTGGGTGTTAGGCGTTCACAATAGATCATTGAGGAGCAATGCTCTGTCCTCACTGTAAGTCATCATTATTCTCTTTCAGCATCTGGACAATGGACATCTGTACTCTCCCCAATTTTGGGGCTTTGGTGGTGCAGCCACCACACAGTGAGGAGGGCATCACCCATGATGTGACCTCAGTGCCCATTCTAGTCCTGGGCATCTTTGAAGAGAGAAGTTATCAGAGCATCCTGAGCTCTCCTCTGATTCAGGGCCTTGTCATTGCTTCCTCTGCCACCTTTGGTGGGTTCCCCCTTGGCATCCTCCTCAATGTCCTTCTCATCATTGGAGAAGTGCTGGTTCATCTCCTCCTATGCCAGCTCCTCACCCTGTTGCAGTACCGGGTTGTGGAGGGCGCAGCACAGCACAATGATGCATGAAACTCTCTGGGAACAATACTAGAGGGCTCCACCTGACTGGTGTAGGCACTGAAACCACAGCTTCAGATCTCTATTGCATTCTGTAACCATTACACTTCTGACTTGCACCATTTATATGGTGGACAGGCTTTGGGGAGTTAGGAGGTGAGTTACTTGCCACAGGATTCCTAGCTTTTGATCTGCTCTTGTAGCCACAGTATTTATTTGGTTTGGCCAGTTCAGTTTCCAGTCAATGATAATAGTCAGGATATTGACAGTGGGGGATTCAGCTATGGTCATGCCATTGAATGCCCATCCAGCCCCTGGTGCATTCCACTGATGGTCAATGACTGCTGTGCTTGCTTTCACAAGCTTTGCGCTCCATTCTCTTACTACCTTCTACACTGGCCAAACATGGGCCTCTCCCCTCTATGTGTGCCAGCTGGGCATCTACCTCAGGTACCCTCTTTGGCTCTCAGGTCTCCCTAAGCATGAACTCATGAGACCCCTGGGGCTAATTGCAGGATCCTATGCATCAACCTTCTTTGGGAGGAGTCTGGGTGTGGTCTGGGTATACCACCACGGTAAATGGTTAATTTGAATTTCATAAAATCCCCAGTTCCAGAAACCAGCACCCCCCCAACCCCCGACCTTTCCAAAGTATCAGGACTATCTCTCAGGTCACAGTTCTACTCCCACCCACCCAACAACAAAGGAGTCCCATTATGGGGTTGGCCTTTCGAGCTGCCATTCAACCCTATGACCGACCCCCTCCCTGCCCATGGGGTGGCTGGTGCCCTCTCTCCCATGTTGCACTGGTGAGGCTCGAAAATGCAACTGGAGGGGCAGTTATGGCTGGACTGCCCACTAGTGAGATGTTAATGTATTGAAATGAGTTTCTTACCCTTCCTGTGCAGGAACCTCTTATGTCACTGATGGTGGGGGAGAAGAGCAATCTCACCAGCAATTGTTTTCTGGTTATCACAATTGCACCCACGTAACCACAGGCCACCGTGCTGAATGTGGGAACAAAATCCCATCCATGATTTCTATTTAATTTTTTCCTCTTCACTTTTGCTTTTTTGCTTTACTGTTCCTGACATTGTGTTTCCTTTTGTTTTTCCACTTTGGGTGTTCTACTTGTACAAACCCCTAACCTTCAGTATTCATTGTCTTTCCTAGCACACATCCGTATCAGCATTAAGACTATTTCCATTTCTTTAACAATGCCTGATTCTGTCCTTACCTTCGCCCCTCTGGTGTTGAAACCCACATCTGTCCCTTTGTTACTTGTACAATAATAGGAAGTTTATTGCACATAAAGAGGCCACTTGGCCCATTGTAAAGACTTGACCATTCTAGATTCCTGGCTGGCCTCCCATGTTCTATCTTTCATAAATTTTGAAACAATTTTAAAAACTCTGTTGCCCATGTCCTAAATTGCACCATGTCTCACCCACTCATCATCCCTCTGGCTCACTGGTTTATACTGGCTCTTGGTTTGGGTTTTAGAATTGTCATCCTTGCTTTTAAATGCCTCTAGGACCTCACCCCTCCTGATATCTTTAAAAAAGTACTTGCATTTATATTGTGCCTTTCACAACCATGGAATGTTTCAAAGGGCTTACAGCCAATGAGGTACTTTTGAACTGTTGTAGTGTAGGAAACATTACATACAGCCTTACAATTCCCCAAGATCTCTTTGCTCTGCCAATTTTGGCCTGTTGAGCATTCTCCATTTTAGTTGCTCCACTACGAATGATTTGCCTGCTGCCGTCAAGCTTTAACCTCTGGAATTCTCTCCTTAATACATTCTACCTCTTGTTCCTACTTTAAGATACTGCTTAAAATCTTACCTTTTGAGTTAGTTTTTGGTTACCAGGTCTAATATGTTGACATGTGGTTTGGTCACATTTTGTTTGATAGTATTTATCAAGTGCATTGGGATGTTTTAAAATACAAATAAAAGTCGAAATTGTTGGAAAGTCCAGCAGGTCTGACAGCATCAGTGGAATAGAAAGAGTTAACATTTTCGATCATATATGATGCTTCTTCAGAACTTAGATGTGGAGCGTTATTTCTGTTTCTCTTCTACAGATGCTGTCAGATCTGCTGAGATTTACAGCAGTTTTTATTTCAGGTATCCAGCATCTGCAGTATTTTGCTTTGCTATGAATACAAATTGTAATGAAAGTTTTTGATGCCTTTCAAAATATTAAAAATCTTTCATTGATGTGCATTTTGTTTTGCACTTTTTCCTGGCGTTTTTGAAGGAAACTCCTCAGGTAAAATAGCCACACTGTAATTAACCCTTTCTGTCTGGTTGGACACCACCAGAGGCAGGAGGGTGCCATTACACCGTGACAGGTTTACATAGGCCGTTCTCATTATAAATGCGACCACAGACATTTATGAAAGTAAGTATGCGATTAATTTATATTGGTATACATTCTGGCAGTGGCCCCTGTTACAGTGAAACCTACCTTAGTTCTTAACTTAGTGCCAATGCATATGTGCAATAGAGGAACTAGTTTTGTTTCGGAGGAATAATTTGACGTTAAAATATGAGCAAAGGAGAAAAATGCACGTCAGCTCGGCCAGCATCCCTAAGCGGATGGAGGGGCGAAATTGATCAAGTGACAATGGTCTGCCAGTGTGTCCATCGGAAAAGGAACGAGTGCACTGGGCTGTGGATAATCTCTCTATTTGGTGGTTTCCACTTGCTGCCAGCGAAGCAGGAAGCACAGCAGGATCAGGGATCGGCTGCTGGAGAGGGTTATGCTGGCAGTCTAAGGGTCACATCAAACCTGCGGCCAGCGCGCTGCCGCAACTGTCAACGGCGGGAGAGAGAGAGCGCGCGGCGCCAACCGACACGGCGCGAGCCAGGAGCAGGCGGTGAGTGAGGCTGGGGCCGGGGCCCAGGAGAGGCCTGCGCGCGCGCGGCCGGGCGGGAGGGAGGCCTCGGGCCAGAGTCCGACATGTCGCTGCGAAGTGATGCTTCCATTCTCGCTACTCGACAGGCCCATACTCACTTGAAACTGTAAGTCAATGCGACCGCTCCATCCTCAACCCAATCAGCGGCCGCAACCGCCCTCCTCAACACCATCCCCAGTCCCCCTCAAACCCTTCCCACTTCCCCCCTCCCCCACTTCCCCCCTCCCCCCACTTCCCCCCCTCCCCCACTTCCCCCCACTTCCCCCCCTCCCCCACTTCCCCCCTCCTCCTCCCCACTTCCCCCCTCCTCCTCCCCCCACTTCCCCCTCCTCCTCCCCCCACTTCCCCCCTCCTCCTCCCCCCACCTCCCCTCCTTCCCCCCCTCCTCCCCCACTTCCCTCCTCCTCCCCCCCTCCTCCCCCCACTTCCCCCCTCCCCCCTCCCTCCCCCCACTTCCCCCCTCCCCCTCCTCCCCCACTTCCCCCCCTCCCTCCTCCCCCCACTTCCCCCCCTCCCCCTCCTCCCCCCACCTTCCCACCTCCTCCCAACTTCCCCCCCTCCCCCCTCCCCCCTCCCTCCCCCCACATTCCCC